>NC_091296.1:56353636-56358636 GCF_038502225.1 Cherax quadricarinatus
GCCTTCAGCTGATATTTTTGAAGGTTCTAGTAGACCTTGAGCTGATATTTTTGAAGGTTCTAGTAGGCCTTGAGCTGATATTTTTGAAGGTTCTAGTAGGCCTTGAGCTGATATTTTTGAAGGTTCTAGTAGGCCTTCAGCTGATATTTTTGAAGGTTCTAGTAGGCCTTGAGCTGATATTTTTGAGTACTTTATATTACACAATTCAACTGAAAATTATAAAAATAATGTTAAAATTTTGGAGTAAGTAAATAATTTACACTCCAAGTAAATATGTCACATCTAGTTACACAAATTCTAAGTGAATAAGTTTACTTTATATTTGCGTAAATTTTTACAAAGATTATGTGATAATGTGAGAAGTCTCGACAGTGACTTCTCACATTATCACCTAACATTATCACCTCCCAGAGAGAGAGAGAGAGAGAGAGAGAGAGAGAGAGAGAGAGAGAGAGAGAGAGAGAGAGAGAGGGAGAGAGAGAGAGAGAGAGAGAGAGAGAGAGAGAGAGAGAGAATTGGGAGAGAGAGAATTGGGAACTGGGAATTGCAGGCTCTACGCTATGTCTCCTCAGTGATTACCTTCATGGTAGATCTCTAAGTGTAGTTCTCAGTGGAACGGAATCAGCAAGACATCCTATTGGGGCAAGTGTTCCACAAGGAAGCGTGGTGGGTCCATTGTTATGGAATGTCTACTTCAACGACCTTCTTCATCTCATCCCAGAATCACATGCATATGCAGATGACTGTACACTGACATTCACTTATCCAAGAGAAGAAATTTCAGCTTCTCTAAGCTACATCAATCACCAGCTAAGAGCTATATCAGCTTAGGGAAATAGATGGCAAGTAACATTTGCACCTGAGAAAACGCAAATGATGATCGCCTCTAGGCACCATGATGGTAATGCTGGTGCAGTAGTAAGGATGAATGGGAGGGTGTTGGCACCTGGAGAAGAAGTTGATATTCTTGGGGTGAAATTTGACTCCAAACTAACCATGAAGAACCATGTTGTAAATCTAGCAAACAAGGCAGCCAGGAAGCTTACAGCACTTCACCGTATCTCGTATCTGCTTGACAGTAGGGGTTGCAAGATTCTGTACGAGGCACAAGTACGCTCGCACCTTGAGTATGCTCCACTTTCTTGGTTTGCCTGCCCCCCCCTCTCATCTGCGACTGCTTGACAGAGTAGAGAACAGAGCAAGACGTCTCATCTCTCGCCTGGACCCACCCTGGATAGAGCTGTCATTTCACCAGAGCCTTCAACACAGGAGGGATGTGGGTGGCCTTACTGTTATGTACAAGGCCAAGCGTGAAACAGTCTTTTATGCCACAAGACGGGCAGAAAGCAGCAACTTCACTCTGGCTGTACCCTTCTCCAGAACATCACTCCATCTGAGATCATACATACCCAGGATGAGTCGAGTATGGAACACATTCGTACAACATAATGATGTCAACGAGATAACGTCAGTTGATCAAATGAAAATGCTGGCCCACAGATGGCTCCAACTTCATCCTGTTCCCTACTTGTATGTCTCATAACAATAAAAATGCTTTCAAATGAGCTGATGTAGGTAACAGCTAAGAGCTGTTACCTACATCAGCTCATTTGAAAGAGAGAGAGAGAGAGAGAGTGAGAGAGAGAGAGAGAGAGAGAGAGAGAGAGAGAGAGAGAGAGAGAGAGAGAGAGACACAGAGAGAGAGAGAGAGAGAGAGAGAGAGAGAGAGAGAGAGAGAGAGAGAACAGAGGGGAATATGGGGTAGGGAGGAGATATATAATTTAGGTTTGGGAACAGGTGAGGAGAGTTATCAAACAGGTGCTACGAGGCCCATCAGCGAGTATTGTGGGGCCCATCAGCGAGCATTGGTCTTCATTGAAGTCGCGGGTAAAGAGAAGTGAGTCTGTGCGAGATCTCTCAGTATGTGTCCTGACGTCGTGGGGGGTGCACGTGTTGGGTGACGGTAACGCTGCTTCCAGCTCATCTTCACAACTTTCATCTACAGAAGTTATATAAACTTTGCTAATTGCTTTTTTTGCGTGATAAGGCGTTACTATATGGTATCCAAAACTTATCTTGGCGGGTATTACAATCGAGAAAAAAGAGGAGGGAAAACTTCGCTAATATTTTAAATTATTTTTTATTAAGTTTTGATTTTTAGTTGACTTATTTGATAAAAAATTTATTATATACATAGAAAGTGTCAGTGTGTCGTCAGTGACAGTCTAACATTTATCCTAACTCAACTGTGTCACTAAAACTGTCATCAGTGACAGTCTATCAGTTATCCAGACTCAACTATGTCTACATCACAGTCATCAGTGCTAATAAATATGTGGCAGAATAATGTAGTCTTTGTTGCAGCTCATCTATATGTTTAGACTTCTTAGGAAACACTTGTTCTCTTTTCCTGACGAATTAAACAATATTACAGCCTAGACTGTAGCATTTGTTACAACATAGCCAATCAGAACATTTACTGGACATAGCCACATAACGTTGTCAGTGGTGCAAACAATTAGGTTACTAAATATAGACAATGTCACCAATGGAGCAAGCAATCAGGGCAGCTTAGAGGACAAATTAATTACGTCATCAGTGGTAGAGGCAGTCAAGCAGTTTACTGAACATTACGTCATGTGTCGCAGGTAATCAGAACAATTTACTAAATATAACCACATTACACCATCAGTGGTGCAGACAATCAGAACAGTTTACTGAAAATAACCACATTTCGTTATCGATGGAGGAGACAATCAGAGCAGTTGACCGAAAATAAATATATAACGTCATCAATGGTGCAGTCGATCAGACCAGTTTACTGAACGTAAAAAACTAGGCCATCAGCGCAACAGTCAGATTGATCAGGTAAGTCGAGTTATCTTCCTCAAGGCGGCTGCCCTGAGGTCAGTCAGAGGAGTCCTGGTCAAAGAAATTAAAAATACCCTCGGATCAAACCTGATTAATTCCCACTACACAGGTGCTGTATAACCCATAAATGTTTAGCGCTTCCCCATGAATATAATAAAGTAAAATATAGTTTTTTAAGGTCAGAGTGTGAACTAACTCGTTCTTGTTCCCTGAATTATTCCCAAACAGAAGATGTCAGAGAACCGCGACAGAAACAATTACCAGTTATGTACAAACTGAAGGGATTGAGAACAACTGCCATGACATAATAAACATAACTCTCCTATCACAGTAAGATGGCTGATTGTTTCTCAGAAAATCTCAGTAGAACAGTCAGTGTTAAACTTAAAACTCCAAAGAGTTTACCAGATACCATGCAACAATTGAGATTTAGTTGACATGGGTAAAAATGATAAAAATAATTCATGTTAAGCGATAAACCCATGTGGGTTATTCAGCGCAAGGCGTGGTGAAGGCTTGATCCTCCGTCTGCTGAGCCCAGATAGACGGACGCTTGTGCCAAGTTCCTCTAATTTT
The DNA here is from genome assembly GCF_038502225.1 of Cherax quadricarinatus. Lineage (NCBI taxonomy): Eukaryota > Metazoa > Arthropoda > Malacostraca > Decapoda > Parastacidae > Cherax > Cherax quadricarinatus. The sequence continues at coordinate 56,357,084 of NC_091296.1, forward strand.
TAAATTATTAACGTGTTTCCTTGTTTGCCAGAACCAAGTCAAGCAGGCTATTTACCCTTGTAGGTTCTGTAGGTCCTCTTGTTGGTTCGAATTCAAATTAGGAGCCGTGAGACCACGATCAGTCTTACGTAGGGGGGGATGGGGGGGGGTAGACTGATCGTGCTATCATAATCAGAACATAAATGATCATTCAGATATGCGCAGGAGAGCTTTGGTATCTTCCAATATGTAATTTTTTTAATCACAGTAAACTGGAAAGGCGTTAAAATGACACAAAAGTCCGTTCAAGAGGAAGGTAATGAGAAACATTAGTGATAGCTCAAAAATCCAGCTTAAATATTTCTAAAGGATAAATCGACCTAGATATCATTACCAAATTCACATTGGGCAAGTACATACCAGCATCTAATTTAAACCCTAAAGCACCAACTACTTGATACGTCCCTCATCCCTTCAACAAGACTCACCTATACAAGGCCCCATCCCATCATCTCGCCTGTGTAAATTTGTAATCCAATTCTCTGTACTTATTGCTGAAGAGGATTTCAGACCGAGTTCGAAATATACAGTTCAGCAAGTCTCTTGTCTGTCTTCAAGTGAATTTCCTTCTAGTATGTGTATATATATATATATATATATATATATATATATATATATATATATATATATATATATATATATATATATATATATATATATATATATATATATATAGTATATATATATATATATATATATATATATATATATATATATATATATATATATATATATATATGTATATATATATAAACAATTGCCCTTAAAGGGTAATGTACACGTGCATAGATGACATGCAACGTCAACCGTACTATAATCGAAAAGCTTTTAACTACTACTACTAATAAAAATTATTAATTTCTTTGCTGAGTTACCTTGAAGAATGTATTGGTGCCCATCAAAGAGGTCCTCAGGAGGGAAGGTGGGCGGGGTCTTCACTCACACAATATTACCTCTCACACACATCAAGAGGCTTCACGGCTCATTCGCCAGATTCCCATTCCTGAAATTCCTGTTCCCAGAATTCCCGGTGGAAGTGCATTCCGTCGTCGCTCTCTGTCCCGGGTTCATGAAATTGTCTGCATATTGACGATGGAATTTTAAAGCCGCTATATATAGACCAGACAGCCTAGCCACCCAGTCAATGTCGGTTTGTTACTGTGGCTAAGACAGTAGGAAGGTTAATTTTGCTTTTACCTCTTCTATGTGAATTTTCCTTTATTGGATTTGTGGTATGTCATAACTGATCAATTTTTTTAAAAGATGACGACAATCTCATTTAACATAACCTATATAACGTAAAGACTCTACTGTAGATGTAGTTCCTAAATGCTTCTTTCGAAGGTGCCTTGATGCAGGTGAGGGGCTCTTGATCCAAGGAGTTGGACTTATCTTCCCTTTCCTTGGATCGAACCTGATTACCTCTTATCTCCAAGAGCTGTATGACAACATAGTGCTACGATTTACTGAATTTAATTACCTTTTTCTTATTATTTATTTATTATTATTATTAT
>NC_091296.1:56363636-56376136 GCF_038502225.1 Cherax quadricarinatus
AATTTTAAGAAAGGAGACAGACACGAGGCATTAAACTACAAACCAGTGTCACTGACGTGTATAGTATGCAAAGTCATGGGGAAGATTATCAGAAGAGTGGTGGAGCACCGAGAACGGAACAAGCTTATAAACGACAACCAGCACGGATTCAAGGAAGGAAAATCCTGTGTCACAAACCTATTGGAGTTTTATGACAAGGTAACGGAAGTAAGACACGAGAGAGAGGGGTGAGTAGATTGCATTTTCTTGGACTGCAAGAAGGCCTTCGGCACAATTTCTCACAAGAGATTAGTGCAAAAGCTAGAGGATCAGGCATGCATAACAGGAAGGGCACTACAATGGATCAGAGAATACCTGACAGGGAGGCAACAACGAGTCATGGTACGTGACGAGGTGTTAGAGTGGACGCCTGTGATGAGCGGGAATAGCATTCCAATACCTCAATAAAGAATCGTTCAAGACTCTGTAGACTGTGTACGTCAGGCCCATAGTGGAGTATGCTGCGCCAGTTTGGAACCCACACCTGGCCAAGCACGTCAGGATATTAGAAAAAGTGCAAAGGTGTGCAACAAGACTAGTCCCAGAGTCTAACGACATTCAAAATACTGCGAGGAATTGACAGGGTGGACAAGGACAGGATGTTCCAGAGATGGGACAGAAACAAGTAGTTACAATTGGGAGTTGAGGACTCTGATAAGTCAAAGAGATGTTAGGAAGTATTTCTTTAGTCACAGAGTTGTCAGGAAGTGGAATAGTCTGGTAAGTGACGTAGTTTAGGCAGGAACCATACATAGTTTTAAGACGAGGTTTGATAAAGCTCAAGGGACAGGGAGAGAGGACCTAGTAGTGATCAGTGAAGAGGCGTGGCCAGGAGATATGAATCGACCCCTGCAACCACAAATAAGTGAGCACACACACACACACACACACACACACACACACACACACACACACACACACACACACACACACACACACACACACACACACACACACACACACACACACACACACGCAGATGAGACAGAAGGGGCTCCAGAAAGACGGAGAGGTGGGGCGCACCACCAAGTGCTGGACACAGTACACACAACCAAGGAAGAAGTGAAGAGGCTTCTGAGTGAGCTAGATACCTCAAAGGCAATGGGGTCAGATAACATCTCTCCATGGGTCCTGAGAGAGGGAGCAGAGGCGCTATGTGTACCCCTAACAACAATATTCAATACATCTATCGAAACAGGGAGATTGCCTGAGGCATGGAAGACAGCAAATGTGGTCCCAATCTTTAAAAAAGGAGACAGACATGAAGCACTAAACTACAGACCAGTGTCACTGACATGTATAGCATGCAAAATCATGGAAAAGATTGTCAGGAGAAGAATGGTGGAACATCTAGAAAGGAATGATCTCATCACCAGCAGCCAACATGGTTTCAGAGACGGGAAATCCTGTGTCACAAACCTACTGGAGTTCTATGACATGGTGACAGCAGTAAGACAAGAGAGAGAGGGGTGGGTGGATTGCATTTTCTTGGACTGCAAGAAGGCGTTTGACACAGTACCACACAAGAGATTAGTGCAAAAACTGGAGGACCAAGCAGGGATAACAGGGAAGGCACTGCAATGGATCAGGGAATACTTGTCAAGAAGACAGCAGCGAGTAATGGTACGTGGCGAGGTGTCAGAGTGGGCACCTGTGACCAGCGGGGTCTCACAGGGGTCAGTCCTAGGACCAGTGCTGTTTCTGGTATTTGTGAACGACATGACGGAAGGAATAAACTCCGAGGTGTCCCTGTTTGCAGATGACGTGAAGTTGATGAGAAGAATTCATTCGATCGAAGACCAGGCAGAACTACAAAGGGATCTGGACAGGCTGCAGACCTGGTCCAGCAATTGGCTCCTGGAGTTCAATCCCACCAAGTGCAAAGTCATGAAGATTGAGGAAGGGCAAAGAAGACCGCAGACGGAGTACAGTCTAGGGGGCCAGAGGCTACAAACCTCACTCAAGGAAAAAGATCTTGGGGTGAGTATAACACCAGACACATCTCCTGAAGCGCACATCAACCAAATAACTGCTGCAGCATATGGGCGCCTGGCAAACCTCAGAACAGCATTCCGACATCTTAATAAGGAGTCGTTCAGGACCCTGTACACCGTGTACTTTAGGCCCCTATTGGAGTATGCGGCACCAGTTTGGAACCCACACCTAGCCAAGCATGTAAAGAAACTAGAGAAAGTGCAAAGGTTTGCCACAAGACTAGTCCCAGAGCTAAGAGGTATGTCCTATGAGGAGAGGTTAAGGGAAATCAACCTGACGACACTGGTGGACAGGAGAGATAGGGGGGACATGATAACGACATACAAAATACTGAGAGGAATTGACAAGGTGGACAAAGACAGGATGTTCCAGAGACTGGACACAGCAACAAGGGGACACAGTTGGAAGCTGAAGACACAGATGAATCACAGGGATGTTAGGAAGTATTTCTTCAGCCACAGAGTAGTCAGGAAGTGGAATAGTTTGGGAAGCGATGTACTGGAGGCAGGATCCATACATAGCTTTAAGCAGAGGTACGATAAAGCTCATGGTTCAGGGAGAGTGACCTAGTGGCAACCAGTGAAGAGGCGGGGCCAGGAGCTTGGACTCGACCCCTGGAACCTCAACTAGGTGAGTACAACTAGGTGAGTACACACACACACACACTTGCTGTAAATACATGTACATGTTTACTTAACACAACACACGTCACAGAGACATTTGCGCTGGTTCATATATATTTAAGCTCTGGTCCATGTGAAAGCCTTTGATGATTGAACTTAATGGAGCAGTTAAAATGTTACAGCCAACGCCAACAAAATTACCTGGATAAAGTCGAAGTGAAAATATTTCGAAAATATATTGCTGGCTGGAGGGAAAAAATACTTAGAGACAGTTTATTATGAGTGTGCAGAGTTTGTTTGTTTGTTTGGCTGTTGTTGTTGTCATTGTTGTGATTTGTTGGTTGTGGTTGCTGTGGTTTGTTGTTGTTGTGGTTGCTGTGGTTTGTTGTTGTTGTTGTTGGTGTTGTGGTTGTTGTGGTTTGTTGTTATTGTGGTTGTTTTTGTTGTTGTTGTTGTTGTGGTTGTAATTGTGGCTTGTTACTGTTGCTGTGTTTGTTGTTATGATGACAAAAAACTGTTAAAATTCAAACATTTGTTTTGCCTAATTTCTTGGAAACAAATTTTTCCAAAACATCAATAAATTGAAAGTTGTTGAGAACACCTCTGGAGGCCCTCCAGCTGGCGGAGGCCCTCCAGCTGGCGGAGGCCCTCCAGCTGGCGGAGGCCCTCCAGCTGGCGGAGGCCCTCCAGCTGGCGGAGGCCCTCCAGCTGGCGGAGGCCCTCCAGCTGGCGGAGGCCCTCCAGCTGGCGGAGGCCCTCCAGCTGGCGGAGGCCCTCCAGCTGGCGGAGGCCCTCCAGCTGGCGGAGGCCCTCCAGCTGGCGGAGGCCCTCCAGCTGGCGGAGGCCCTCCAGCTGGCGGAGGCCCTCCAGCTGGCGGAGGCCCTCCAGCTGGCGGAGGCCCTCCAGCTGACGGGGCCCTCCAGCTGGCGGAGGCCCTCCAGCTGGCGGAGGCCCTCCAGCTGGCGGAGGCCCTCCAGCTGGCGGAGGCCCTCCAGCTGGCGGAGGCCCTCCAGCTGGCGGAGGCCCTCCAGCTGGCGGAGGCCCTCCAGCTGGCGGAGGATCTACAGCTGGCGGAGGCCGTTCAGCTGGCGGAGGCCCTCCAGCTGGCGGAGGCCCTCCAGCTGGCGGAGGCCCTCCAGCTGGCGGAGGCCCTCCAGCTGGCGGAGGCCCTCCAGCTGGCGGAGGCCCTCCAGCTGGCGGAGGCCCTCCAGCTGGCGGAGGCCCTCCAGCTGGCGGAGGCCCTCCAGCTGGCGGAGGCCCTCCAGCTGACGGGGCCCTCCAGCTGGCGGAGGCCCTCCAGCTGGCGGAGGCCCTCCAGCTGGCGGAGGCCCTCCAGCTGGCGGAGGCCCTCCAGCTGGCGGAGGCCCTCCAGCTGGCGGAGGCCCTCCAGCTGGCGGAGGCCCTCCAGCTGGCGGAGGCCCTCCAGCTGGCGGAGGCCCTCCAGCTGGCGGAGGCCCTCCAGCTGGCGGAGGCCCTCCAGCTGGCGGAGGCCCTCCAGCTGGCGGAGGCCCTCCAGCTGGCGGAGGCCCTCCAGCTGGCGGAGGCCCTCCAGCTGGCGGAGGCCCTCCAGCTGGCGGAGGCCCTCCAGCTGGCGGAGGCCCTCCAGCTGGCGGAGGCCCTCCAGCTGGCGGAGGCCCTCCAGCTGGCGGAGGCCCTCCAGCTGGCGGAGGCCCTCCAGCTGGCGGAGGCCCTCCAGCTGGCGGAGGCCCTCCAGCTGGCGGAGGCCCTCCAGCTGGCGGAGGCCCTCCAGCTGGCGGAGGCCCTCCAGCTGGCGGAGGCCCTCCAGCTGGCGGAGGCCCTCCAGCTGGCGGAGGCCCTCCAGCTGACGGAGGCCCACCAGCTGGCGGAGGCCCTCCAGCTGGCGGAGGCCCTCCAGCTGGCGGAGGCCCTCCAGCTGCCGGAGGCCCACCAGCTGGCGGAGGCCCTCCAGCTGACGGGGCCCTCCAGCTGGCGGAGGCCCTCCAGCTGGCGGAGGCCCTCCAGCTGGCGGAGGCCCTCCAGCTGGCGGAGGCCCTCCAGCTGGCGGAGGCCCTCCAGCTGGCGGAGGCCCTCCAGCTGGCGGAGGCCCTCCAGCTGGCGGAGGCCCTCCAGCGGGCGGAGGCCCTCCAGCTGGCGGAGGCCCTCCAGGTGGCGGAGGCCCTCCAGGTGGCGGAGGCCCTCCAGGTGGCGGAGACCCACCAGCTGGCGGAGGCCCTCCAGCTGGCGGAGGCCCTCCAGCTGGCGGAGGCCCTCCAGCTGGCGGAGGCCCTCCAGCTGGCGGAGGCCCTCCAGCTGGCGGAGGCCCGCCAGCTGGCGGAGGCCCTCCAGCTGGCGGAGGCCCTCCAGCTGGCGGAGTTCCTCCAGCTGGCGGAGGCCCTACAGCTGGCGGAGGCCCTACAGCTGGCAGAGGCCCTACAGCTGGCGGAGGAGCTGGCCCTCCAGCTGGCGGAGGCCCTCCAGCTGACGGGGCCCTCCAGCTGGCGGGGGCCCTCCAGCTGGCGGAGGCCCTCCAGCTGACAGGGCCCTCCAGCTGACGGGGGCCCTCCAGCTGGCGGAGGCCCTCCAGCTGACGGGGCCCTCCAGCTGGCGGGGGCCCTCCAGCTGGCGGAGGCCCTCCAGCTGACAGGGCCCTCCAGCTGACGGGGGCCCTCCAGCTGGCGGAGGCCCTCCAGCTGACGGGGCCCTCCAGCTGGCGGGGGCCCTCCAGCTGGCGGAGGCCCTCCAGCTGACAGGGCCCTCCAGCTGACGGGGGCCCTCCGGCTGGCGGAGGCCCTCCATGGCACGTGGGTATGTATACGGCATGATGAAACGCTGGTATGTATCCTGCGTCTTGACAATTGGGTATGTATGCTGTTGCTTCGTGACACTTGGGTATGTATACCCCTACTTCATGACATGTAGGTATGTATCCTGCATCATGACACGAATATATTTTCCATGACACGGTTATGTATCCACCATGGCATGTTGGTATTTATCCTCCATGACACGTAGGCATGTATTCTCCACGATACACGGGTATGTGTCCTCCATGATACGTGGGTGTGTATCCTCCATGATACGTGGGCATGTATCTTCCATAATACGTGGGTATGTATCCTCCATGGCACGTGGGTATGTATCTTCCATGATACGTGGGAATGTATCCTTCATGAAAGGTGGTATGTATCCTTCATGACACGTGGGTATGTATCCTCCATGATACATGGGTATGTATCCTTCATGACACATCGGTATGTATCCTCCATGATACGTTGGTATGTATCCTCTATGATACGTGGGTATGTATCCTCCATGACACGTCGGTATGTATCCTCCATGATACGTGCGTATGTATCCTCCATGATACGTGGGTATGTATCCTCCATGACACGTCGGTATGTATCCTCCATAATACGTGGGTATGTATCCTCTATGATACGTGGGTATGTATCCTCCATGATACGTAGGTATGTATCCTCCATGATACGTGGGTATGTATCCTCCATGACACGTGCGTATGTATTCTCCATGACACGTGGGTATGTATCCTCCATGACACGTGGGTATGTATTCTCCATGACACGTGGGTATGTATCTTCCATGATACGTGGGTATGTATCCTCCATCACTAGACTTAGGTTCAACACTATCTCGACTGTAAAGGGTTGAATCCTTCACGTTATAGGTTCGATTTCCTCTTCTGCATTGATCGAAAAGTTTGAAACCATCACACGAAAGGTTCGAATCCTTATTTATCACTACACGGAAGATTCGAATCCCTCTTAAACACTGCACAAAGAGTTTGAATCCTTCTTTATCACATCAGAAAAGACAGATTCCCCCTTTTTCACTAAACAAAGGATAGAATACCTGTTTATCACTTCAAAAGAGCTTGGAAACCCTCTTAAACCCTACATAAAGGGCTTCAATTCCTCTATAATTCCCTCCAGGACACAGGAGAGGGTTCCTGGGGAGATTCCATTTAGTCGCCGAGCAGCAGCAGCAGCGTGTTGAGGATGAATAGCAGTTCCTGATCCTCTTTACCATCTCTGGGGATCCCTTTTGTCGCTGTGGGAACACTCTCTGAGCTTCCTCATACCTTACATGTTGGTGGTCTTTCAGTCTAGTAACGGGGTGAGAACCTGCGGTCTTAAGACCGCACTCGGTCTTCTGAATGAATCAGAAATTTTCTTGAAAGTTGAAGATTAAGACACGTGTGCAACAGTTGGGGGTCTTTATTGATGAAACGTTTCGCCCACACAGTATACTTCTTCAGTCTAATACAGAGGCAGCAGTAGTAATGAAATAAAGACGATGTAAAGAGTCCCTCAGCCTGGAGAAGAGTTGAGCTCCATGGAGCTGACCCCTCAAGGAAGGTTCCTTGATGTTGGTGAGGGGCTCTTGATTTAGGGAATTGGATCTGTGCTCCAGTTCCCCGAATTAAGCCTGAATGCCTTCCACATCCCCCGCCAGGTGCTGTATAATCCTTCGGGTTTAGCGCTTCCCCCTTGATTATAATAATAATAATCCATGGAGCTGAAGGACTGACTACCTCAAATACTTTTTCTCAAAACTTGATGGACTGATTACATCATCTTCATTTAACTACTTCACCTGCTGCCTCTGTATTTGACTGTAGAAGCGAAATGTTTCGTCAGTAATGATACCCAACTGTTGCACATGTGTCTTAATCTTCAACTTGCCGCTATTTTATACTATTAGCTTACAGCTAACTATAATGCCTTATTAGCTTACAGCTAACTATAGTGCTGCCTTATTAGCTTACAGCTAACTATAATGCTGCCTTATTAGCTTACAGCTAACTATAATGCTGCCTTATTAGCTTACAGCTAACTATAGTGCTGCCTTATTAGCTTACAGCTAACTATAATGCTGCCTTATTAGCTTACAGCTAACTATAATGCTGCCTTATTAGCTTACAGCTAACTATAGTGCTGCCTTATTAGCTTACAACTAACTATAATGCTGCCTTATTAGCTTACAGCTAACTATAATGCTGCCTTATTAGCTTACAGCTAACTATAATACTGCCTTATTAGCTTACAGCTAACTATAATGCTGCCTTATTAGCTTATAGCTAACTATAATGCTGCCTTATTAGCTTACAGCTAACTATAATGCTGCCTTATTAGCTTACAGCTAACTATAATACTGCCTTATTAGCTTACAGCTAACCGTCATTCCTACTCTACTCTTTGCTGAAGGAGTCGTTGATCCGAGGCATTGAAGTTACCGTCCCCTCCCTCGGATCAAATACGATTGCCATCCACTGAGCAGTGTGTATATCTCAATGTATATACGCAATGAGTCGTGTTTATCTCGCTGTATATATATGCTGAGAGTACTTGTCTCACTGTATATACTCCAAGATGTGTGATTTATGTATATACATTCAGATGTGTATTTCATTGTATATATGGCGAGTAGTGTGCATATTTCATTGTATATACGGCGAGTAGTGTGCGTATTTCATTGTATACAAGGCGAGTAGTGTGCGTATTTCATTGCATATACGGCGAGAAGTGTGCGTATTTCATTGTATATACGGCGAGTAGTGTGCGTATGTCATTGTATATGCGGCGAATAGTGTGCGTATTTCATTGTATATGCGGCGAGTAGTGTGCGTATTTCATTGTATATGCGGCGAGTAGTGTGCGTATTTCATTGTATATGCGGCGAGTAGTGTGCGTATTTCATTGTATATGCGGCGAGTAGTGTGCGTATTTCATTGTATATGCGGCGAGTAGTGTGCGTATTTCATTGTATATGCGGCGAGTAGTGTGCGTATTTCATTGTATATGCGGCGAGTAGTGTGCGTATTTCATTGTATATGCGGCGAGTAGTGTGCGTATTTCATTGTATATGCGGCGAGTAGTGTGCGTATTTCATTGTATATACGCCAAGAGGTATGACTATCGCGATGTACGTACGCTAAATCATGTGTTTATCTCATTGTATATACACCTACACTTGTGTGTGAATATCTCAATTTATATAAACCAAGAGTTATTTTTCTCGGTGTATATTCGCTGAAAGGAAGTGTATCTCAACGTATATACGCTAAGAGATGCGTATTGTATATACACCGAGGTGGATATTGAAGTGCTTACACATGAGAAGTTTGTATACTCCAGTGAGTATATCCTGAGATGTGTATATCCTGTTATATATACCTAGGGTAGTAGAACGTGCCAATTTTTCATGAAAATATAATAATTTTCTGACTTGTGTGATGGCCTGAAAGATGTATAGTGACGCATTAAGATGATACGAATATTTTTACCTCTGAACTGAAGTCAGTGAAGCATCAGTGGTGAGAATCAGCTGCCTTGTGTGTACACTGCTTGATCTTAGTTGTTATACAACAGCTGCTTTACCTCAGGTTGGTCAGTTCATTATAATAATAATTATTATTATTTCTACAAGTACATAATACAACTTATACTAAACTTTCTGACATTAATGATATACTACATATAAAGCCTCTGGTTATGCAGAGCATTTCGGGCAACTTAGGTTAACCTTGTCCCCCCAGAATGAGACGCACACCAGTCTGCTAACACCCAGGTACCTACTTACTACTAGGTGAGCGGAGACAGCAGGTGTAAGGAAACACGTCCATTGTTTCCACCCGTACCGGGAATCGAACCACGGACACTCAATATGTGAGCTGAGTGCTCTACTAACTGAGCTACGAGGCCTTTAAGAGCGTGTCATGTACATGGAAGCTGCACCTAACCTACTCACTACCAGACAAGAATATTTCAGCTCCTAAAATGGGGATTTAAAGTAAACTTTGGAGTGTAAATTCAGCAAGAAACATTTCACCTCTCGGTGTATACAGTATATCCTTGATGTATAGTCTTTCCCGTTCCCACCCTCCCCGGTGATCTATACTTCCCCGTTCCCACCCTCCCCGGTGACCTATACTTCCCCGTTCCCACCCTCCCCGGTGCTCTATACTTTCCCATTCCCACTCTCCCTGGTGCTGTATACTTCCCCGTTCCCACCCTCCCCGGTGACCTATACTTCCCCGTTCCCACTCTCCCCGGTGCTCTATACTTTCCCATTCCCACCCTCCCTGGTGCTGTATACTTCCCCGTTCCCACCCTCCCCGGTGCTCTATACTTTCCCATTCCCACTCTCCCTGGTGCTGTATACTTCCCCGTTCCCACCCTCCCCGGTGACCAATACTTCCCCGTTCCCACTCTCCCCGGTGCTCTATACTTTCCCATTCCCACCCTCCCTGGTGCTGTATACTTCCCCGTTTCCACCCTCCCCGGTGCTCTATACGTCCCCGTTCCCATCCTCCCCGGTGCTCTATAATTCCCCGTTCCTACCCTCCCCGGTGCTCTGTACTGGTAATTAACTACCTGCAACCTGTCCTCCCAAATTCCATCTCACTTTATCAAATACGGATTTCGGCAAATTTATCGCTTTACATTATTTTGGTTTGCTCATGTTATATTGTCAGATAATCTTTGTTTAAACGTTATTATTATTATTATTAAGTAGTAGTATTAGTAATAGTAGCAGCAGTAGTAGTAGTAGTAATAGAGGCTTGATTGAAGGAAGAGGAGGGTAGCGGTAGTTCCTTGGATCAAGAATCATTCACTAGCATCAAGACCCACTTCTCTTGGAGGGAACATGAAGAAGAAGAAGAAGAATCTTGGGATCCGCCAGCAACATTTGTCTCTCTTAGATCAGCGGATGCTTCGCCAGTCATGGTGTAACCTTACGGGTCGTCCTGGTCTCTGGCACCACATTATCCTGCCGAATATTACAAGATGCTTCACCATTTACCTGGTCTTCGTACCACACAGATCAGTGCTAGCTGGCACTCGCCCAGGTCCCTCACCACCACCATTATTATTATTATTATTATTATTATTATTATTATTATTATTATTATTATTATTATTATTATTATTATTATTATTATCATCATCATCATCATCATTATCATTATCATCATCATCAGCAGCAGCAGCAGGAGGGTTAATAACCAAACTGAGTTAATAACCCTGGAGAGTTAATGACTCAGATTAACCCCAAAAAATTCAATGCAGTGTCGACTGTTTCTAGTGGAGAATTTTTTTTTAAGTGCTGTGGGTCGCATCCCTCAGGATGCGACCCACATTAGTGTACTTATTCCTAGGTATCTGTTTGCTGCTAGGTATTTGTTTACTTCTTGGTATTTGTTTGATGCTAGGTATCTGTTTGATGCTGGGTATCTGTTTGATGCTGGGTATCTGTTTGATGCTGGGTATCTGTTTGATGCTGGGTATCTGTTTGATGCTGGGTATCAGTTTGATGCTGGGTATCTGTTTGATGCTAAGTATCTGTTTGCTGCTAGGTATGTCTTTGACGCTATTTTCCAACACTAGGGGCTATAATCCTACGGGTTTACCGCTCCCCATGATTATAATAATAATCCAACATTAAGGATGTAAATCTCGCAAAATATTACAATGAGCAGCCTGTTTCCCACAGATGACGACGATCAACCGTCCCACGGAATATATACCATTCTCTTATTGGTTTAGTTCGACGTGGTGTGTGGTAGGTAGCAGGAGCAGACTTGCTTCCAGTCATAAGCTTTAAAGCAGACATTCTTCCCCAGTCACCCCTGGTATGTCAGATAGACATGCCATGCCTCAGCCTCCACCTTGTTCTTCAACCCTGAGTCACGCTTTCATCGAAAAATGAGCGGATGTTGAGTCGTACAGCTGAGGAAGGGAAGGTTATCACGTCATTGTAGTGCTGCTCTGTGCTTCACCACTCAACCATTACACCAGATAACCATTTAAATTATTATTATTATTATTATTATTATTATTATTATTATTATTATTTAAATAGTACGTGTTCATGTATGTATGTGTTTCTGGGATTATATAGGAAAACTGTTAAATAATTTGTTTCCCCCACAAAATACTTAGTTCACAAGGCGCGAGGAATTATCATTCATATACGTGTCTCTTCTTATTTTAATTATAACAACAACAACAATAATAATAATAACAATAATAATCTACAAGTACATGTACAAGGTATACAGACCATAGCTGACATCAATAACATACTACTATATAGAAAGTCGCTTGTTATGCTGAGTATTTCCCGCAAATTAGGTCAATTTTGTCCCCAGGATGCGACCCACATCAGTCCACTAACACCCAGGTACCTATTTTACTGATGGGTGAACAGGGACAGCAGGTGTCTTAAGGAAACACGTCCTAATGTTTCCACTCGTACCGGGGATTTAACCCCGGACCTCAGTGTGTGAACTGAGTGCGCTACCAATCGAGCTACGAGACACAACAGCGTTTTATGACCCTTATTGGTTTAGCTCTTAGTTCTGATTATGATAATAATAATTCTTATTTAGAGAGTGTGAGAAATATTTTAATTGCTGAAAAAATGCTAAACCCGCCCCTTGGAATGGGGGTTTATTCGTTTTTTTTTATCCCAAGGAAAGGGAGAGCGTCTCTAATCTCCTGGAATAAAAGTTCCTTCTCAGCATTTCACTCTCATTTGAATCAGGAGAGAGAGAGAAGGGAAGTCATGGAGATATTCCAGCAACCTACTTGGCTGATAGCGTCCTCGTCTCACACACTGAGGGGTCTGGGATCGATCCCCAGCACTGGTGAAACTATGGCCACGTTTCCTTACACCTACTGTTCTTGCTGACCTAGCAGTAAGTAGGTACCTGGGTGTTAGTCATCTTACCCTTGCTGCCCCTGTTGACCTAGCAGTAAGTAGGTACCTGGGTGTTAGTCGACTGTTGTGGGTCGCATCCTGAGGGACAAGATTACCTTAGGTTGCCCGAAATGCCCTGCATAACCAGGGGCTTTCATA
>NC_091296.1:56378636-56401136 GCF_038502225.1 Cherax quadricarinatus
GGCTTTTGGAGTGTGAGCAGGGTAATATTTTGTGAAGGGATTCACGGAAACCTGTTAGTCACGGAAACCTGTTAGTCGGACTTGAGTCCTGGAAATGGGAAGTACAATGCCTGCAATTTAAAGGAGGGGGTTGGGATATTGGCAATTTGGAGGGACATCTGAACTGTCGTATATGAGCGCCTCTGTAAAGACAGTGATTATGTATGAGTGATTGTTAAAGTGTTGAATGATGATGAAAGATTTTCTTTCTTTTTGGGTCACCCTGCCTATTTATATATAGGGATACACCTGTCTGTTAATAATGAATAATAGTTGGGTATAGAATCAACACACTAAGAAACTCAAGGTTTACGTCGGTACGATATTAAAGATATTAAAGGATAGCATTCTTCCGATCCTTTAAAGTGTTAAGGGATCACATGGTTTGATCCTTTAAAGAAGTTTAGGGTGTTAAGGGTCCAGGTTGATTCAGTTCTTGTGTTAAGGGTGACCTTCACTTCCCGAGCCATGAGCCCTGTGCCCTGTGCAGGACACTGTTGAGACGATTTGGAGTTTGTTTATCCTGTGTCAATACTAGACCCTCGTGACTACCAGACCCTCGTTACTACCAGATCCTCGTTACTACCAGTCCCTTGTTACTACTAGACCCTCGTTACTACCAGTCCCTTGTTATTACCAGACCCTCGTTATTACCAGACCCTCGTTACTACCAGACACTCGTTACTACCAGACCCACTTTACTACCAGACCCTCTTTACTACCAGACCCTCTTTACTACCAGACCCTCGTTAGTACCAGACACTCGTTACTACCAGACCCTCGTTACTACCAGACCTTCGTTACTACCATTCCCTTGTTACTACCAGACCCTCGTTGCTACCAGACCCTCGTTACTACCAGACCCTCGTTACTACCAGACCCTCGTTACTACCAGATCTTCGTTACTACCAGACCCTAGTTACTACCAGACCTTCGTTAATACCAGACCCTCGTTCCTACCAGACCCTCGTTCCTACCAGACCCACGTTACTACCAGAACCTCGTTCCTACCAGACCCTCGTTACTACCATACCATCGTTACCACCAGATCCTCGTTAGTACCAGACCCTCGTTACTACCAGACCCTCGTTACTACCAGACCCTCGTTACTACCAGACCCTCGTTACTACTAGTCCCTTGTTACTACCAGACCTTTGTTAGTACCAGACCTTCGTTACTACCAGTCCCTGGTTACTACCAGACCCTCGTTACTACCAGTCCTTTGTTACTACCAGACCTTCGTTACTACCAGACTTTCGTTACTACCAGTCCCTTGTTACTACCAGACTCTCGTTACTACCAGACCCTCGTTACTACCAGGTCCTCGTTACTAGCAGACCCTCGTTACTACCAGACCCTCGTTACTAACAGTCCCTTGTTACTACCAGATCCTTGTTACTACCAGACCCTCGTTACTACCAGACCCTCGTTACTACCAGTCCCTTGTTACTACCAGTCCATTGTTACTACCAGTCCCTTGTTACTACCAGACCCTCGTTACTTCCAGACCCTTGTTACTATCAGTCTCTCGTTACTACCAGAGCTTCGTTACTACCAGCACCTCACTACTACCAGTACCTTGCAATTACCAGTACCTCACCACTACCAGTGCCTCACCACTACCAGTACCTTACCACTACCGGCACCTCACCACTACCAGTACCTCACCACTACCAGTACCTTAAGACTACCAGTACCTCACCACTACCAGTACCTCACCACTACCAGTTCCTCACCACTACCAGTACCTTACCACTACCAGTATCTCACCACTACCAGCTCCTCACCGCTACCAGTACCTCACCACTACCAGTTCCTCACCACTACCAGTACCTCACCACTACCAGTACCTCACCACTTCCAGTACCTCACAATTACCAGCTCCTTACCACTACCAGTTCCTCACCACTACCAGTACCTTACCACTGCCAGTACCTCACCACAACCAGTACCTCACCACTTCCAGTACCTCACCACTTCCAGTACCTCACCACTACCAGTACCTCACCACTACCAGTACCTCACCACTTCCAGTACCTCACCACTTTCAGTACCTCACCACTTCCAGTACCTCACCACTACCAGTACCTCACCACATCCAGTACCTCACCACTTCCAGTACCTCACCACTTCCAGTACCTCACCACTACCAGTACCTCACCACTACCAGTACCTCACCACTACCAGTACCTCACCACTTTCAGTACCTCACCACTACCAGTTCCTCACCACTACCAGTACCTCACCACTACCATTTCCTCACCACTACCAGTACCTTACCACTACCAGTACCTCACCACTACCATTTCCTCACCACTACCAGTACCTTACCACTACCAGTACCTTACCACTACCAGTACCTCACCACTACCAGCTCCTCACCACTACCAGTACTTTACCACTACCAGTACCTCACCACTACAAGTTCCTCACCACTACCAGTACCTTACCACTACCAGTACCTTACCACTACCAGCACATCACTACCAGTTCTTCACCACTTCCAGTCCCTCACCACTACCAGTACCTTACCGCTACCAGTACCTTACCACTATCAGTACCTTTTCACTACCAGTTCCTCACCAATACCAGTTCCTCACCACTACCAGTACCTCACCACTACCAGTACCTCACCATTACCAGTTACTCACCACTACCAGTTCCTCACCAGTACCAGTACCTCACCACTACCAGTACCTTACCACTACCAGTTCCTCACCACTACCAGTTCCTCACCACTACCAGTACCTCACCACTACCAGTTCCTCACCACTACCAGTACCTCACCACTACCAGTTCCTCACCACTACCAGTTCCTCACCAATACCAGTACCTCACCAGTACCAGTTCCTCACCACTACCAGTACCTTACCGCTACCAGTACCTTACCACTATCAGTACCTTTCCACTACCAGTTCCTCACCACTACCAGTTCCTCATCAGTACCAGTACCTCACCACTACCAGTACCTCACCATTACCAGTTACTCACCACTACCAGTTCCTCACCAGTACCAGTACCTCACCACTACCAGTACCTTACCACTACCAGTTCCTCACCACTACCAGTTCCTCACCACTACCAGTACCTCACCACTACCAGTTCCTCACCACTACCAGTTCCTCACCACTACGGGTACCTCACCACTACCAGTTCCTCACCAATACCAGTACCTCACCACTACCAGTTCCTCACCACTACCAGTACCTCACCACTACCAGTACCTCACCACTTCCAGTTCCTCACCACTACCAGTACCTCACCACTACCAGTACCTCACCACTACCAGTTCCTCACCACTACCAGTACCTCACCACTGCCAGTTCCTCACCACTACCAGTACCTCACCACTTCCAGTACGTCACCACTACCAGTACCTCACCACTACCAGTACCTCACCACTACCAGTACCTCACCACTACCAGTACCTCACCACTACCAGTTCCTCACCACTACCAGTACCTCACCACTACCAGTACCTCACCACTACCAGTTACTCACCACTACAAGGTCCCTCACCAGTACCAGTACCTCACCACTACCAGAACCTTACCACTACCAGTTCCTCACAACTACCAGTTCCTCACCAGTACCAGTACCTCACCACTCCCAGTTCCTCACCACTACCAGTTCCTCACCACTACCAGTACCTCACCACTATCAGTTCCTCACCAATACCAGTACCTCACCACTACCAGTTCCTCACCACTACCAGTACCTCACCACTACCAGTACCTCACAACTTCCAGTACCTCACCACTACCAGTACCTCACCACTACCAGTACCTCACCACTACCAGTTCCTCACCACTACCAGTACCTCGCCACTGCCAGTTCCTCGCCACTACCAGTACCTCACCACTACCAGTACCTCACCACTACCAGTACCTCACCACTACCAGTACCTCACCACTACCAGTACCTCACCACTACCAGTTCCTCACCACTACCAGTACCTCACCACTACCAGTTCCTCACCACTACCAGTCCCTCACCACTACCAGAACCTCAGCACTGCCAGTACCTCACCACTACAAGTACCTCACCACTACCAGTACGTCACCACTACCAGTCCCTCACCACTACCAGTCCCTCACCACTACCAGTACCTCAGCACTGCCAGTACCTCAGCACTACCAGTACCTCATCACTACCAGTACCTCACCACTACCAGCACCTCACTACTACCAGTTCCTCACCACTAAGAGTTCCTCACCAGTACCAGTACCTCACCACTACCAGTTCCTCACCACTACGAGTTCCTCACCACTACCAGTACCTCTCCACTTCTAGTACCTCATCACTACCAGTTCCTCACCACTACCAGTACCTCACCACTACCAGTTCCTCACCACTACCAGTTCCTCACCACTACCAGTTCCTCACCACTACCAGTACCTCACCACTACTAGTACCTCACCACTACCAGTTCCTCACCACTACCAGTACCTCACCACTACCAGTAGCTCACCACTTCCAGTACCTCACCACTACCAGTACCTCACCACTACCAGTACCTCACCGCTACCAGTACCTTACCAGTACCAGTTCCTCACCACTACAGTTCCTCACCAGTACCATTACCTTACCACTACCAGTTCCTCACCAGTACAAGTACCTCACCACTACCAGTACCTTACCAGTACCAGTTCCTCACCACTACAGTTCCTCACCAGTACCAGTACCTTACCACTGCCAGTTCCTCACCAGTACAAGTACCTCATCACTACCAGTACCTTACCAGTACCATTTCCTCACCACTACAGTTCCTCACCAGTACCAGTTCCTCACCACTACCAGTTCCTCACCAGTACAAGTGCCTCACCACTTCCAGTACCTCACCACTACCAGTACCTCACCACTACCAGTACCTCATCGCTACCAGTACCTTACCAGTACCAGTTCCTCACCACTACAGTTCCTCACCAGTACCATTACCTTACCACTACCAGTTCCTCACCAGTACAAGTATCTCACCACTACCAGTACCAGTTCCTCACCACTACAGTTCCTCACCAGTACCAGTACCTTACCACTGCCAGTTCCTCACCAGTACAAGTACCTCATCACTACCAGTACCTTACCAGTACCATTTCCTCACCACTACAGTTCCTCACCACTACCAGTTCCTCACCACTACCAGTTCCTCACCAGTACAAGTACCTCACCACTACCAGTACCTCACCACTACTAGTATCTCACCACTACCAGTAACTCACCACTACCAGTACATCACCACTACCAGTTCCTCACCAGTACAAGTACCTCACCACTACCAGTACCTTACCAGTACCAGTTCCTCACCACTACAGTTCCTCACCAGTACCAGTACCTTACCACTGCCAGTTCCTCACCAGTACAAGTACCTCACCACTACCAATACCTCACCACTACCAGTACGTCAGCACTACCAGTACCTCAGTACTACCAGTACCTCACCACTACCAGTACCTCACCACTACCAGTTCCTCACCAGTACAAGTACCTCACCACTACCAGTACCTTACCAGTACCAGTTCCTCACCACTACAGTTCCTCACCACTACCAGTACCTGACCACTACCAGTACCTCACCACTACCAGTTCCTCACCAGTACCAGTACCTTACCAGTACCAGTTCCTCACCACTGACAGTTCCTCACCAGTACAAGTACCTCACCGGTACCAGTACCTTACCAGTACCAGTTCCTCACCACTACAGTTCCTCACTACTACCAGTACCTCACCAGTACCAGTACCTCACCACTACCAGTACCTCACCACTACCAGTACCTCACCACTGCCAGTACCTCACCAGTACAAGTACCTCACCACTACCAGTACCTTACCAGTACCAGTTCCTCACCACTACAGTTCCTCACCAGTACCAGTACCTTACCACTGCCAGTTCCTCACCAGTACCAGTACCTTACCACTGCCAGTTCCTCACCAGTACCAGTACCTCACCACTACTGTTCCTCACCAGTACCAGTACCTTACCACTACCTGGAGTTTACCTGGAGAGAGTTCCGGGGGTCAACGCCCCCGCGGCCCGGTCTGTGACCAGGTCTCCTGGTGGATCAGAGCCTGATCAACCAGGCTGTTACTGCTGGCTGCACGCAAACCAACGTACGAGCCACAGCCTGGCTGATCAGGAACCGACTTTAGGTGCTTGTCCAGTGCCAGCTTGAAGACTGCCAGGGGTCTGTTGGTAATCCCCCTTATGTATGCTGGGAGGCAGTTGAACAGTCTCGGGCCCCTGACACTTATTGTATGGTCTCTTAACGTGCTAGTGACACCCCTGCTTTTCATTGGGGGGATGTTGCATCGTCTGCCAAGTCTTTTGCTTTCGTAGTGAGTGATTTTCGTGTGCAAGTTCGGTACTAGTCCCTCTAGGATTTTCCAGGTGTATATAATCATGTATCTCTCCCGCCTGCGTTCCAGGGAATGCAGGTTCAGGAACCTCAAGCGCTCCCAGTAATTGAGGTGTTTTATCTCCGTTATGCGCGCAGTGAAGGTTCTCTGTATATTTTCTAGGTCAGCAATTTCACCTGCCTTGAAAGGTGCTGTTAGTGTGCAGCAATATTCCAGCCTAGATAGAACAAGTGACCTGAAGAGTGTCATCATGGGCTTGGCATCCCTCGTTTTGAAGGTTCTCATTATCCATCCTGTCATTTTTCTAGCAGATGCGATCGAAACAATGTTATGGTCCTTGAAGGTGAGATCCTCCGACATGATCACTCCCAGGTCTTTGACGTTGGTGTTTCGCTCTATTTTGTGGCCAGAATTTGTTTTGTACTCTGATGAAGATTTAATTTTCTCGTGTTTACCATATCTGAGTAATTGAAATTTCTTATCGTTGAACTTCATATCGTTTTCTGCAGCCCACTGAAAGATTTGGTTGATGTCCGCCTGGAGCCTTGCAGTGTCTGCAATGGAAGACACTGTCATGCAGATTCGGGTGTCATCTGCAAAGGAAGACACGGTGCTGTGGCTGACATCCTTGTCTATGTCAGATATGAGGATGAGGAACAAGATGGGAGCGAGTACTATGCCTTGTGGAACAGAGCTTTTCACCGTGCCTGCCTCGGACTTTACTCTGTTGACTACTACTCTCTGTGTTCTGTTAGTGAGGAAATTATAGATCCATCGACCGACTTTTCCTGTTATTCCTTTAGCACGCATTTTGTGCGCTATTACGCCATGGTCACACTTGTCGAAGGCTTTTGCAAAGTCTGTATATATTACATCTGCATTCTTTTTGTCTTCTAGTGCATCTAGGACCTTGCCGTAGTGATCCAATAGTTGAGACAGACAGGAGCGACCTGTTCTAAACCCATGTTGCCCTGGGTTGTGTAACTGATGGGTTTCTAGATGGGTGGTGATCTTGCTTCTTAGGACTCTTTCAAAGATTTTTATGATATGGGATGTTAGTGCTATCGGTCTGTAGTTCTTTGCTGTTGCTTTACTGCCCCCTTTGTGGAGTGGGGCTATGTCTGTTGTTTTTAGTAACTGTGGGACGACCCCCGTGTCCATGCTCCCTCTCTATAGGATGGTAAAGGCTCGTGATAGGGGCTTCTTGCAGTTCTTGATGAACACGGAGTTCCATGAGTCTGGCCCTGGGGCAGAGTGCATGGGCATGTCATTTATCGCCTGTTCGAAGTCATTTGGCGTCAGGATAACATCAGATAGACTTGTGTTAACCAAATTCTGTGGCTCTCTCATAAAAAATTCATTTTGATCTTCGCCTCTCAGTCTGGTTAGTGGCTTGCTAAAAACTGATTCATATTGGGACTTGAGTAGCTCACTCATTTCCTTGCTGTCATCTGTGTAAGACCCATCTTGTTTAAGTAAGGGCCCAATACTGGACGTTGTTCTCGACTTTGATTTGGTATAAGAGAAGAAATACTTTGGGTTTCTTTCGATTTCATTTATGGCTTTTAGTTCTTCCCGCGATTCCTGACTCCTATAAGATTCCTTAAGCTTAAGTTCGATGTTTGCTATTTCTCTGACCAGTGTCTCCCTACGCATTTCAGATAGATTGACCTCTTTTAGCCGCTCTGTTATTCTTTTCCGTCGCCTGTAAAGAGAGCGCCTGTCTCTTTCTATTTTACATCTACTCCTCCTTTTTCTTAGAGGAATAAGTCTTGTGCATACATCGAGTGCCACCAAGTTAATCTGTTCTAGGCATAAGTTGGGTTCCTCACCAGTACAAGTACCTCACCACTACCAGTACCTTACCAGTACCAGTTCCTCACCACTACAGTTCCTTACCAGTACCAGTACCTTACCACTACCAGTTCCTCTCCAGTACAAGTACCTCATCACTAGCAGTACCTTACCAGTACCAGTTCCTCACCACTACAGTTCCTCACCACTTCCAGTACCTTACCAGTTCCAGTTCCTCACCACTACAGTTCCTCACCAGTACCAGTACCTCACCACTACCAGTACCTCCTCAGTACCAGTACCTCACCACTACCAGTACCTCACCAGTACCAGTACCTTACCAGTACCAGTACCTCACCAGTACAATTCCTCACCAGTACCAGTACCTCATCACTACCAGTACCTTACCAGTACCAGTTCCTCACCAGCACAGTTCCTCACCAGTACAAGTACCTCACCACTACCAGTACCTTACCAGTACCAGTTTCTCACCAAAACCAGTACCTCACCACTACAGTTCCTCACCAGTACCAGTACCTCACCACTACCAGTGCCTCGCCACTACAGTTCCTCACCAGTACCAGTACCTCATCACTACTAGTACGTTACCAGTACCAGTTCCTCACCAGTACAGTTCCTCACCAGTACAAGTACCTCACCACTACCAGTACCTTACCAGTAACAGTACCTCACCACTACCAGTACCTCACCAGTACCAGTACCTTACCACTACCAGTACCTCACCACTACCAGTACCTCACCACTACCAGTACCTCACCACTACCAGTACCTCCCCACTACCAGTACCTTACAAGTACAAGTACCTCACCACTACCAGTACCTCACCACTACCAGTACCTCACCACTACCAGTACCTCACCACTACCAGTACCTCACCACTACCAGTACCTCACCACTACCAGTACCTCACCACTACTAGTTCCTCACCAGTATAAGTACCTCCCCACTACCAGTACCTTACCAGTACAAGTACCTCACCACTACCAGTACCTAACCACTACCAGTACCTCACCACTACCAGTACCTCACCACTACCAGTACCTCACCACTACCAGTTCCTCACCAGTACAAGTACCTCACCACTACCAGTACCTTACCAGTACCAGTACCTCACCACTACAGTTCCTCACCAGTACCAGTACCTCACCACTACCAGCACCTCACCACTACCAGTACCTTACCACTACCAGTTCCTCACCACTTCCAGTACCTCACCACTACCAGTTCCTCACCACTACCAGTTCCTCACCACTACCAGTTCCTCACCACTACCAGCACCTCACCACTTCCAGTACCTTACCACTACCAGTTCCTCACCACTACCAGTACCTCACCACTACCAGTTCCTCACCACTACTAGTTCCTCACCACTACCAGTACCTCACCACTACCAGTTCCTCACCACTACCAGTTCCTCACCACTACCAATACCTCACCACTACCAGTTCCTCACCACTACCAGTACCTCACCACTACCAGTACCTCACCAGTACCAGTACCTTACCACTGCCAGTTCCTTACCACTACCAGTACCTCACCACTACCAGTTCCTCACCACTACCAGTTCCTCACCACTACCAGTACCTCACCACTACCAGTACCTCAGCAGTACCAGTACCTTACCACTGCCAGTTCCTTACCACTACCAGTACCTCACCACTACCAGTACCTCACCACTACCAGTTCCTCACCACTACCAGTTCCTCACCACTACCAGTACCTCACCACTACCAGTACCTCACCACTACCAGTACCTCACCACTACCAGTTCCTCACCACTACCAGTACCTCACCACTACCAGTACCTCACCAGTACCAGTACCTTACCACTGCCAGTTCCTCACCACTACCAGTACCTCACCACTACCAGTACCTCACCAGTACCAGTACCTCACCAGTACCAGTACCTTACCACTGCCAGTTCGTCACCAGTACCAGTACCTCACCACTACCAGTACCTCACCACTACCAGTACCTCACCACTGCCAGTACCTCACCACTACCAGTTCCTCACCACTACCAGTACCTCACCACTACCAGTACCTCACCACTACCAGTACCTCACCAGTACCAGTACCTTACCACTGCCAGTTCGTCACCACTACCAGTACCTCACCACTACCAGTACCTTACCACTGCCAGTTCGTCACCACTACCAGTACCTCACCACTACCAGTACCTCACCACCACCAGTTCGTCACCACTACCAGTACCTCACCAGTACCAGTACCTTACCACTGCCAGTTCGTCACCACTACCAGTACCTCACCAGTACCAGTACCTCACCAGTACCAGTACCTTACCACTGCCAGTTCGTCACCACTACCAGTACCTCACCAGTACCAGTACCTTACCACTGCCAGTTCGTCACCACTACCAGTACCTCACCAGTACCAGTACCTCACCAGTACCAGTACCTTACCACTGCCAGTTCGTCACCACTACCAGTACCTCACCAGTACCAGTACCTCACCAGTACCAGTACCTTACCACTGCCAGTTCGTCACCACTACCAGTACCTCACCAGTACCAGTACCTCACCAGTACCAGTACCTTACCACTGCCAGTTCGTCACCACTACCAGTACCTCACCAGTACCAGTACCTCACCAGTACCAGTACCTTACCACTGCCAGTTCGTCACCAGTACAAACGCAGATTCCTTCATCTTGTAGTTTTTAAGTATAGAACGATAACATTATGTTCCTGTGATGTCTTTAAATCCTTAAGTTTAACTTCAAGTCTTCAGAAAAACTTGAAGTCTCACGGGTTAACTTTTTTTCAATGAACTTAATCTTTTTTTCGAATTTCTTGGTAATTCGCTAATACGATTTTCTTTCAATCTAATTTAAACTTTTCACGAAGTCTTTTGAAAGGAATCGGCTTCCAGATTTTCTTATCGCATATCCAAGTTAAATTTTTCAGAATAGATGACTCGCCTCTCCCTGGGTCGTGTGGGAGCCTGTCTCTCCCTGGGTCGTGTGAGAGCCTGCCTCTCCCTGGGTCGTGTGGGAGCCTGTCTCTCCCTGGGTCGTGTGAGAGCCTGCCTCTCCCTGGGTCGTGTGGGAGCCTGTCTCTCCCTGGGTCGTGTGAGAGCCTGCCTCTCCCTGGGTCGTGTGGGAGCCTGTCTCTCCCTGGGTCGTGTGAGAGCCTGCCTCTCCCTGGGTCGTGTGAGAGCCTGCCTCTCCCTGGGTCGTGTGGGAGCCTGTCTCTCCCTGGGTCGTGTGAGAGCCTGCCTCTCCCTGGGTCGTGTGGGAGCCTGTCTCTCCCTGGGTCGTGTGAGAGCCTGCCTCTCCCTGGGTCGTGTGGGAGCCTGTCTCTCCCTGGGTCGTGTGGGAGCCTGTCTCTCCCTGGGTCGTGTGAGAGCCTGCCTCTCCCTGGGTCGTGTGGGAGCCTGTCTCTCCCTGGGTCGTGTGAGAGCCTGCCTCTCCCTGGGTCGTGTGGGAGCCTGCTCTCCCTGGGTCGTGTGAGAGCCTGCCTCTCCCTGGGTCGTGTGAGATCCTGCCTCTCCCTGGGTCGTGTGAGAGACTGCCTCTCCCTGGGTCGTATGAGAGCCTGCCTCTCCCTGGGTTGTGTGAGAGCCTGCCTCTCCCTGGATCGTGTGGGAGCGTGCCTCTCCCTTGGTCGTGTGAGAGCCTGCCTCTCCGTGGATCGTGTGGGAGCCTGACTCTCCGTGGGTCGTGTGAGAGCCTGCCTCTCCCTGGATCGTGTGGGAGCCTGCCTCTCCCTGGGTCGTGTGAGAGCCTGCCTCTCCCTGGTTTGTGTGAGAGCCTGCCTCTCCCTGGGTCGTGTGAGAGCCTACCTCTCCCTGGGTCGTGTGAGAGCCTGCCTCTCGCTGGGTTGTGTGAGAGCCTGCCTCTCCCTGGGTCGTATGAGAGCCTGCCTCTCCCTGGAGTGTGTGAGAGCCTGCCTCTCCCTGGATCGTGTGGGAGCCTGCCTCTCCCTGGGTTGTGTGAGAGCCTGCCTCTCCCTGGATCGTGTGGGAGCCTGCCTCTGACTGGGTCGTGTGAGAGCCTGCCTCTCCCTGGGTCGTGTGAGAGCCTTCCTCTCCCTGAGTCGTGTGAGAGCCTGCCTCTCCCTGGGTCGTGTGAGACCCTGCCTCTCCCTGGGTCGTGTTGGAGCCTGCCTCTCCCTGGGTTGTGTGAGAGCCTGCCTCTCCCTGGGTTGTGTGAAAGCCTGCCTCTCCCTGGGTCGTGTGAGAGCCTGCCTCTCCCTGGGTCGTGTGAGAGCCTGCCTCTCCCTGGGATGTGTGAGAGCCTGCCTCTCCCTGGGTCGTATGAGAGCCTGCCTCTCCCTGGAGTGTGTGAGAGCCTGCCTCTCCCTGGATCGTGTGGGAGCCTGCCTCTCCCTGGGTCTTGTGAGAGGCTGCCTCTCCCTGGATCGTGTGGGTGCCTGCCTCTGACTGGGTCGTGTGAGAGCCTGCCTCTCCCTGGATCGTGTGGGAGCCTGCCTCTGACCGGGTCGTGTGAGAGCCTGCCTCTCCCTGGATCGTGTGGGAGCCTGCCTCTGACTGGGTCGTGTGAGAGCCTGCCTCTCCCTGGGTCGTGTGAGAGCCTGCCTCTCCCTGGGTCGTGTGAGAGCCTGCCTCTCCCTGGGTCGTGTGAGAGCCTGCCTCTCCCTGGATCGTGTGGGAGCCTGCCTCTCCCTGGGTTGTGTGAGAGCCTGCCTCTCCCTGGGTCGTGTGAGCCTGCCTCTCCCTGGGTCGTGTGAGAGCCTGCCTTTCCCTGGGTCGTGAGAGAGCCTGCCTCTCCATGGATTGTGTGAGAGCCTGCCTCTCCCTGGGTCGTGTGAGAGCCTGCCTCTCCCTGGGTCGTGTGAGAGCCTGCCTCTCCCTGGGTCGTGTGAGAGCCTGCCTCTCCCTGGGTCGTGTGAGAGCCTGCCTCTCCCTGGGTCGTGTGAGAGCCTGCCTCTCCCTGGGTCGTTTGGGAGCCTGTCTCTCCCTGGGTCGTGTGGGAGCCTGCCTCTCCCTGGGTCGTGTGAGAGCTTGTCTTTCCCTGGGTCGTGTGAGAGCCTGCTTCTCCCTCGTTCGTGTGAGAGCCTGCCTCCCCCTGGGTCGTGTGAGAGCCTGCCTCTTCCTGGGTCGTGTGAGAGCCTGCCTCTCCCTGGATCGTGTGAGAGCCTGCCTCCCCCTGGGTCGTGTGAGAGCCTGCCTCTTCCTGGGTCGTGTGAGAGCCTGCCTCTCCCTGGATCGTGTGAGAGCCTGCCTCTCCCTTGGTCGTGTGACAGCCTTCCTCTCCCTGGGTCGTGTGAGAGCCTTCCTCTCCCTGGGTCGTGTGAGAGCCTACCTCTCCCTGGGTCGTGTGAGAGCCTGCCTCTCCCAGGGTCTTGTGGGAGCCTGCCTCTCTCTGGGTTGTGTGAGAGCTTGCCTTTCCCTGGGTCGTGTGAGAGCCTGCTTCTCCCTCGTTCGTGTGAGAGCCTGCCTCCCCCTGGGTCGTGTGAGAGCCTGCCTCTTCCTGGGTCGTGTGAGAGCCTGCCTCTCCCTGGATCGTGTGAGAGCCTGCCTCTCCCTGGGTCGTGTGAGAGCCTTCCTCTCCCTGGGTCGTGTGAGAGCCTGCCTCTCCCTGGGTCGTGTGAGAGCCTACCTCTACCTGGGTCGTGTGAGAGCCTGCCTCTCCCTGGGTCGTGTGAGAGCCTGCCTGTCCCTGGGTCGTGTGAGAGCCTGCCTCTCCCTGGGTCGTGTGAGAGCCTGCCTCTCCTTGGGTCGTGTGAGAGCCTGCCTCTCCCTGGGTCGTGTGGGAGCCTGCCTCTCGCTGGCTCGTGTGAGAGCCTGCCTCTCCCTGGGTCGTGTGAGAGCCTGCGTCTTCCTGGGTCGTGTGAGAGCCTGCCTCTCCCTGGGTCGTGCGAGAGCCTGCCTCTCCTTGGGTCGTGTGAGAGCCTGGCTCTCCCTGGGTCGTGTGGGAGCCTGCCTCTCGCTGGCTCGTGTGAGAGCCTGCCTCTCCCTGGGTCGTGTGAGAGCCTGCCTCTCCCTGGGTCGTGTGAGAGCCTGCCTCTCCCTGGGTCGTGTGAGAGCCTGCCTCTCCCTGGGTCGTGTGAGAGCCTGCCTCTCTCTGGGTCGTGTGAGTGTCTGCCTCTCCCTGGGTCGTGTGAGATCCTGCCTCTCCCTGGGTCGTGTGGGAGCCTGCCTCTCCCTGGGTCATGTGAGAGCCTACTTCTCCCTCTTTCGTGTGAGAGCTGGCCTTTCCCTGGGTCGTGTGAGATCCTGCTTCTCCCTCGTTTGTGTGAGAGCCTGCCTCCCCCTGGGTCGTGTGAGAGCCTGCCTCTCCCTGGGTCGTAGGAGAGCCTGCCTCTCCCTGGGTCGTGTGAGAGCCTGCCTCTCCCTGGGTCGTGTGAGAGCCTGCCTCTCCCTTGGTCGTGTGAGAGCCTGCCTCCCCCTTTGTCGTGTGGGAGCCTGCCTCTGACTGGGTCGTGTGAGAGCCTGCCTCCCCCTGTGTCGTGTGAGAGCCTGCCTCTCCCTGGGTCGTGTGAGAGCCTACCTCTCCCTGTGTCGTGTGAGAGCCTGCCTTCCCCTGGGTCGTGTGAGAGCCTGCCTCTCCCTGGATCGTGTGAGAGCCTGCCTCTCCCTGGGTCGTGTGAGAGCCTGCCTCTCCCTGGGTCGTGTGAGAGCCTGCCTCTCCCTGGGTCGTGTGGGAGCTTGCCTCTCCCTGGGTCGTGTGAGAGCCTGCTTCTCCCTCGTTCGAGTGAGAACTTGCCTTTCCCTGGGTCGTGTGAGAGCCTGCTTCTCCCTCGTTCGTGTGAGAGCCTGCCTCCCCCTGGGTCGTGTGAGAGCCTGCCTCTTCCTGGGTCGTGTGAGAGCCTGCCTCTCCCTGGATCGTGTGAGAGCCTGCCTC
Source organism: Cherax quadricarinatus (assembly GCF_038502225.1). Lineage (NCBI taxonomy): Eukaryota > Metazoa > Arthropoda > Malacostraca > Decapoda > Parastacidae > Cherax > Cherax quadricarinatus. The sequence continues at coordinate 56,393,671 of NC_091296.1, forward strand.
TTTCTGGGCCGTGTGAGAGCCTTCCTCTCCCTGGGTCGTGTGAGAGCCTGCCTCTCCCTGGGTCGTGTGAGAGCCTGACTCTGACTGGGTCGTGTGAGAGCCTTCCTCTCCCTGGGTCGTGTGAGAGTCTGCCTCTCCCTGGGTCGTGTGAGAGCCTGCCTCTCCCTGGGTCGTGTGAGAGCCTGCCTCTCCCTGGGTCGTGTGAGAGCCTGCCTCTCCCTGGGTCGTGTGAGAGCCTGCCTCTCCCTGGGTCGTGTGAGAGCCTGCATCTCTCTGGGTCGTGTGAGAGCCTGCCTCTCCCTGGGTCGTGTGAGAGCCTGCCTCTCCCTGGGTCGTGTGAGAGCCTGCCTCTGTCTGGGTCGTGTGGGAGCCTGCCTCTCCCTGGGTCGTGTGAGAGCCTGCCTCTGTCTGGGTCGTGTGGGAGCCTGCCTTTCCCTGGGTCGTGTGAGAGCCTGCTTCTCCCTCGTTCGTGTGAGAGCCTGTTTCCCCCTGGGTCGTGTGAGAGCCTGCCTCTTCCTGTGTCGTGTGAGAGCCTGCCTCTCCCTGGGTCGTGTGAGAGCCTGCTTCTCCCTGGGTCGTGTGAGAGCCTGCCTCTCTCTGGGTCGTGTGAGAGCCTGCCTGTCCCTGGGTCGTGTTAGAGCCTGCCTCTCTCTGGTTCATTTGAGAGTCTGCCTCTCCCTGGGTCGTGTGAGAGCCTGCCTCTCCCTGGGTCGTGTGAGAGCCTACCTCTCCCTGGGTCGTGTGAGAGCCTGCCTCTCCCTGGGTCGTGTGAGAGCCTGCCTTTCCCTGGGTCGTGTGAGAGCCTGCCTCCTCCTGGGTCGTGTGAGAGCCTGCCTCTCCCTGGGTCGTGTGAGAGCCTGCCTCTCCCTGGGTCGTGTGAGAGCCTGCCTCCCCCTAGGTCGTGTGAGAGCCTGCCTCTAACTGGATCGTGTGAGAGCCTGCCTCTCCCTGGGTCGTGTAAGAGCCTGCCTCTCCCTGGGTCGTGTGAGAGCCTGCCTCTCCCTGGGTCGTGTGAGAGCCTGACTCTCCCTGGGTCGTGTGAGAGCTTGATTCTCCCTGGGTCGTGTGGGATCCTGCCTCTTCCTTTGTCGTGTGAGAGCCTGCTTCTCCCTCGTTCGTGTGAGAGCTTGCCTTTCCCTGGGTCGTGTGAGAGCCTGCTTCTCCCTCGTTCGTGTGAGAGCCTGCCTCTCCCTGGGTCGTGTGAGAGCCTGCCTCTCCCTGGATCGTGTGAGAGCCTGCCTCTCCCTGGGTCGTGTGAGAGGCTTCCTCTCCCTGGGTCGTGTGAGAGCCTGCCTTTCCCTGGGTCGTGTGAAAGCCTGCCTTCCCCTGGGTCGTGTGAGAGGCTGCCTCTCGCTGGGTCGTGTGAGAGCCTGCCTCTCCCTGGGTCGTGTGAGAGTCTGCCTCTCCCTGAGTCGTGTGAGAGCCTGCCTCTCCCTGGGTCGTGTGAGAGCCTGCCTCTCCCTGGGTCGTATAAGTACCTGCCTCTGAGCTTCTCAGCTTGTGGCTGGCAGATCTGCCTCAGCGGCTACAGGATAATATGCTCCATTGAGTTATATGAAGTCTACCCGAATTTATAATCGAATGGCAGCGGCTTGAAGCTCTTCACGAAGTTACCTGATGCACTGGGGTCCGCTTCAATTACTTAGACAAGTAACCTGAACCACTATGGGGCACATTCAATCACTTTAGAAAGCCACTCCAAGTACTTTACGAAATATGAATTAGTTAACAAAGGTAGGATAGGTAAGGTTCGTCGGGAAACAGGATAAGTGTTTCCTGACGCGGGTCTTAGTCATATGATGACTCACATCTGGAGCTTTTTGATCATCTGGCCGAGACCTTCCGCTGGTTTACCAGTCCACCTCCTTTAATAGTTATGGCTATGTTTATAGCCATCGGATATTACATTATAACAAAAAATGAAAGTGATTCTCAGTAAATACATATAAAGCCTCTTGGCTTTACTCTCGGCTAAGAGTAAATACAATAGTTTCCCATTACTTTTTTGTTGTTGCTCTGGTTACCACATTTTATTTTGAATCGCTTAATTACGGGTGTATTGCTTCAAGAACTCTCCATAACAAGGCTATCCTGTTGCCCATTGTTTGAGACTCTGTTTACAAGTTTGAGTCAATTACATCATTGGCAACCAAACCTCATTTACTTACTGGGAGAGAGAGAGAGAGAGAGAGAGAGAGAGAGAGAGAGAGAGAGAGAGAGAGAGAGAGAGAGAGAGAGAGAGAGAGAGAGAGAGAGAGAGAGAGAGAGAGAGAGATACTACATGAGTCTCTTTCCAAAGTTTGAATCCATTATTTTATGTTTTATTTTAGGGAGGTGTTTAGAAGCCTAGTCTAAGATGGATATAGTGTATGTATATATGCAATACAACCACAGACAGGTGATCTTAACAATGCTAAATAAGCCTCATGGGGATGGAAATCTTAGCTCTAGATCTTTCGCAATCTCGAGCGTCGTCAGGAGCCATGCAATGTTGCAAAACACTTATTGCCTTGCGTCAGAGAATTTCCCCTCCTACCTGTTGCTGTCTTGCAACATTGCATCGCTCCTGACGACGCACGAGAGTGAGAAAGATCCAGAGATAAAGATTTCCCTCCTCATGTGGCTTTTGTTATGCATGTCTACACAAATATTTTCAGCCTTGAAATCAATGACAAGACTGGGTAGGGAATGGGGTAGAGGAGTGGGTTGGGGAAGGGGTGGATACAGGAGTGGGTTGGGTAGGGTAAAGCAGTGAGAGAGGTTGTTGAAAGACAGGAATACAGAGGTAAGAAAAGGTAAGTATCCTGACCACTATCGAATTTTTTTTCATCAAAACAAATGCAATCTATCATACATTATTTTCACACAAATCAGTTTTACAGGCCATTTCAAAGGTAAAGTCCTTTGTAAGGTATACTACCACCTCCCCTAGGATGCGACCCACACCAGTCGACTAACACCCAGGTACCTACTTACTGTTAGGTGAACAGGCACAGCAGGTATAAGGAAACACGGCCACTGTTTTCCACCCTTGCCGGGGATCGAACTGAATGTGTTGCCAACCGAGCCACGGGACACTTTAGATCCAAACAGGATGCTAGTAAGAATCCTTAGGCGAGACACAAGATGTAAAGCCAGCTTTCGTTGGTTCAATATTTTTGCTCTGTATAGAGCTTTATCATAACTTGATAAGTCCTACGCGGGGACCAGACAAATATTTCTTTGTAACATGTGTCATTGTCCATGTTCATTACGTACCTGACTGACTTGTGACTGGCAGTAGCCTCATACCTTCAACAGGCGGAAACTCACTGATGCAAAATTGAAATGTTTGCTAGTTAGGACTTTATTTTTTGCCCAACGAGTATTTTATCCGCTTATCTCATAATTTTTCCGGCAACTTCACAAACTGTGTGTGTTTTCTTACTCATTTGTGGTTGCAGGGGTCGAGTCATAGCTTCTGTGTGTATATGTGTGTGTGTACTCACCTAGCTGTGTCTGCAAGGGTTGAGCCATAACTTTTCTGTGATAAGATACATCAAGTAACTCTCACGAATGTTGGAGGTTAAATTCCATGCACAGTTTTAAGGGAAGGTACGATGGAAGTCAAGACTGTAACTAAATAGTCAAGACCAGGAGCCGGGCAAATAGGTAATCACAAACACAGGTCGGTGAGATCCCATAAATCGGCGAGCGTATACATCGACGAGTGTATACATAAATAGGCGAGTGTATACATAAATCTGCGAGTGTATACATAAATCTGCGAGTGTATACATAAATCGGTGAATACACAACTGTGTGAGTACAGAGAGAGCAGCACACCACTGTGTGAGTACAGAGAGAGCAGCACACCACTGTGTAAGTACAGAGAGAGCAGTACACCACTGTGTGAGTACAGAGAGAGCAGTACACCACTGTGTGAGTACAGAGAGAGCAGTACACCACTGTGTGAGTACAGAGAGAGCAGTACACCACTGTGTGAGTACAGAGAGAGCAGCACACCACTGTGTGAGTACAGAGAGAGCAGTACACCACAGGGGCAGTACACAGAGAGCACTACACCACTGGGTGAGTACACAGAGGGCAGTGTACCACTGTGTGAGTACAGAGAGAGCAGTGTACGACTGGGTTTAGAACCTATCGACTACACGAAGGCTCATTAAAGCTTCAGGTGACCGGGTTCACCAGCAGTCAAGAATATTTTAATCCCTAAAACAAGAACTTCAAAGTAAACTCTCACTATATAAACATATAGAAATACGTGTTATGATGTATGTAATCATACAGGTCACGTGAGATTCGTCAGGAAACAGAACAAGTGTTTCCTGACGCAGGTCGTATTCATATGATGATCCACCACTACAGGTTTGGTCGTCTGACCAAAGCCGACGCCTTCAGCTAGCTTACCCGTATATATATATATATATATATATATATATATATATATATATATATATATATATATATATATATATATATATATATATATATATATATATATATATATATATATATATATATATATATATATATATATATATATATATATATATATATATATATATATACACACACATACATACACAGAAGGGGGGACGAGGGGCTGGAACTGCGGTCCGTAAATTGACAGTCCGACGCTCTACTTTCAAGCCGAGCTTCTAATAGGAAGAATGAGAAACTAATAGCATATTATATTCCGTTAGAGATACTGAACTCCTTCCCTCGGTCCAAGAGCTTTAATAATAGATCTATTCATACCCCTCTCAAGACCACACAGTCTAAGGACTCAAGTTGTAATTAACAACTGTCAGTGAATAAACATTGGATTGACAGTTATATATTATATAATAAAAGGGTAGGCCATTGGAAGGTCTCGATCAGATGACCAAAAGCTACAGTAGCAGGTCATCATATGACTAAAACCCGCATCAGGAAACACTTGTCCTGTTTCCTGACAAATCTACACACTGTTGCTGTGTTCATCATAACAATCCTACAACAGCAGACACACATGATGCTCCTTCAGTCACAATCCTCCATGGAGGCACAAATTTGTATTTTCAATGACTAGAAAATGTTTTTGCATCTGAACATCGAACCACCGGCAGAGTGGCTCTCAACTCTGACCTTTCTAACACCGCCACAATAAAAAAACACATTTATATATATATATATATATATATATATATATATATATATATATATATATATATATATATATATATATATATATACATATATGTGTGTGTGTGTACTCACTTAATTGTACTCACCTAATTGTGGTTACAGGGGTCGACACTCAGCTCCTGGTCCCGCATCTTCACTGACTGCTACTAGGTCCTCTCTCTCCCCCCCTGCTCCATGAGCTTTGTGTGTGTGTGTGTGTGTGTGTGTGTGTGTGTGTGTACTCACCTAGTTGTACTCACCTAGTTGAGGTTGCGGGGGTCGAGTCCGAGCTCCTGGCCCCGCCTCTTCACTGATCGCTACTAGGTCACTCTCCCTGAGCCGTGAGCTTTATCGTACCTCTGCTTAAAGCTATGTATGGATCCTGCCTCCACTACATCGCTTCCCAAACTATTCCACTTACTGACTACTCTGTGGCTGAAGAAATACTTCCTAACATCCCTGTGATTCATCTGTGTCTTTAGCTTCCAACTGTGTCCCCTTGTTACTGTGTCCAATCTCTGGAACATCCTGTTTTTGTCCACCTTGTCAATTCCTCTCAGTATTTTGTATGTCGTTATCATGTCCCCCCTATCTCTCCTGTCCTCCAGTGTCGTCAGGTTGATTTCCCTTAACCTCTCCTCGTAGGACATACCTCTTAGCTCTGGGACTAGTCTTGTTGCAAACCTTTGCACTTTCTCTAGTTTCTTTACGTGCTTGGCTAGGTGTGGGTTCCAAACTGGTGCCGCATACTCCAATATGGGCCTAACGTATACGGTGTACAGGGTCCTGAACGATTCCTTATTAAGATGTCGGAATGCTGTTCTGAGGTTTGCTAGGCGCCCATATGCTGCAGCAGTTATTTGGTTGATGTGCGCTTCAGGAGATGTGCCTGGTGTTATACTCACCCCAAGATCTTTTTCCTTGAGTGAGGTTTGTAGTCTCTGACCCCCTAGACTGTACTCCGTTTGCGGCCTTCTTTGCCCTTCCCCAATCTTCATGACTTTGCACTTGGTGGGATTGAACTCCAGGAGCCAATTGCTGGACCAGTTCTGCAGCCTGTCCAGATCCCTTTGTAGTTCTGCCTGGTCTTCGATCGAGTGTATTCTTCTCATCAACTTCACGTCATCTGCAAACAGGGACACCTCAGAGTCTATTCCTTCCGTCATGTCGTTCACAAATACCAGAAACAGCACTGGTCCTAGGACTGACCCCTGCGGGACCCCGCTGGTCACAGGTGCCCACTCTGACACCTCGCCACGTACCATGACTCGCTGCTGTCTTCCTGACAAGTATTCCCTGATCCATTGTAGTGCCTTCCCTGTTATCCCTGCTTGGTCCTCCAGTTTTTGCACCAATCTCTTGTGTGGAACTGTGTCAAACGCCTTCTTGCAGTCCAAGAAAATGCAATCCACCCACCCCTCTCTCTCTTGTCTTACTGCTGTCACCATGTCATAGAACTCCAGTAGGTTTGTGACACAGGATTTCCCGTCCCTGAAACCATGCTGGCTGCTGTTGATGAGATCATTCCTTTCTAGGTGTTCCACCACTCTTCTCCTGATAATCTTCTCCATGATTTTGCATACTATACATGTCAGTGACACTGGTCTGTAGTTTAATGCTTCATGTCTGTCTCCTTTTTTAAAGATTGGGACTACATTTGCTGTCTTCCATGCCTCAGGCAATCTCCCTGTTTCGATAGATGTATTGAATATTGTTGTTAGGGGTACACATAGCGCCTCTGCTCCCTCTCTCAATACCCATGGGGAGATGTTATCTGGCCCCATTGCCTTTGAGGTATCTAGCTCACTCAGAAGCCTCTTCACTTCTTCCTCGGTTGTGTGCACTGTGTCCAGCACTTGGTGGTGTGCCCCACCTCTCCGTCTTTCTGGAGTCCCTTCTGTCTCCTCTGTGAACACTTCTTTGAATCTCTTGTTGAGTTCTTCACATACTTCCCGGTCATTTCCTGTTGTCTCTCCTCCTTCCTTCCTTAGCCTGATTACCTGGTCCTTGACTGTTGTTTTCCTCCTGATGTGGCTGTACAACAGTTTCGGGTCAGATTTGGCTTTCGCTGCTATGTCATTTTCATATTGTCTTTGGGCCTCCCTTCTTATCTGTGCATATTCATTTCTGGCTCTACGACTGTTCTCCTTATTCTCCTGGGTCCTTTGCCTTCTATATTTCTTCCATTCCCTAGCACACTTGGTTTTTGCCTCCCTGCACCTTTGGGTAAACCATGGGCTCATCCTGGCTTTTTCATTACTCCTGTTACCCTTGGGTACAAACCTCTCCTCAGCCTC
>NC_091296.1:56406136-56408636 GCF_038502225.1 Cherax quadricarinatus
AGTCCCCCCTTTTATAGTTTGGCCTGTCCCCTTCAGTTCCTGTTACCTTCTCCACTTGTAACTCTACTATATAGTCAAAACTCAGAACCACATGATCGCTAGCTCCAAGGGGCCTCTCGTAAGTGATGTCCTCGATGTCTGAACTGCTCAGGGTGAACACAAGATCCAGTCTTGCTGGCTCATCCTCTCCTCTCTCTCTGGTTGTGTCCCTGACATGTTGATGCATGAGGTTTTCAAGTACCACATCCATCATCTTTGCTCTCCATGTTTCGGGACCCCCATGTGGCTCCAGGTTTTCCCAGTCGATCTCCCTGTGGTTGAAATCGCCCATTACCAGTAACTTTGCTCTGCTCGAGTGAGCTCTTCTTGCCACCTCAGCCAGTGTGTCCACCATCACCCTGTTGTTTTCTTCGTACTCCTCTCTTGGCCTCCTGCAGTTCTGTGGTGGGTTATACATCACTCCAATGACTACTTTATGTTCTCCGGACTGAATTGTACCTACAATGTAGTCTCTTTCTCCAATCATGTCCATGCCTTCCATTTCCTCAAATCCCCATTGGTGTTTTATGAGCAGTGCAACCCCTCCTCCCCCTCTACTCCTTCTATCTTTCCTCAGGATCTGATATCCTGTTGGGAAGATTGTGTCTGTTATTATCTCAGCGAGTTTTGTTTCTGTGACTGCTATGATGTCTGGGGATTTTTCACTGATTCTTTCATTCCACTCCTCATGTTTATTCATTATTCCATCCGCATTTGTGTACCAAACCTTTAGTTTCTTTTCTATCATTGTGGTCATGCAAGTATATTGGGGTTGGGGGAGGGAGAGCCTTGGTGGGGGCCTATATGGGGCTGTGGTGTAGGTGGGGTATGTGTTGATGGGGGTGGGGTCAGAATGCCCATAAGGGACAGCTGTTGGGGTGAGGTTTGTGATATGGGGGTTGGTGGCAGAGGGAACAGTGAGTGGGTTGGAGTATAGGTTGCTCAGTTGCGTTGGGAATGTCGCGGGTGGGGTCTTTTGGTGGGAGATTCTGTGGGGTGTGTTTGCCCTTCCTCCTGTGTCTGGGTCCTGCTCATTTTCATTGCTTCTCGTCCCTCCTTGCGTCTCTGTACCCTCTCTTTCAGTGTAGTCCTTTCTTCTTGTGTTCTGTCGCGGTCGAGGTATACTCTCTGGTACCCCTCTTTGTCTCTCAGTCTTGCTTTCTCTTGCAGAATCCTGATTCGAACTGATTCTTCCTTGAAAGTTACTCTGACAGGCCGTATCCTTCCACTCGCAAACCACCCAATTCTCTGAAAATTTGTCACCTGGGTCATATTGCCCTCCCCTATTGTTTTCATGATGCCTTCAATCATTTTTTTTCTCCTCCTGTTTTATTTCTTCAAAGTTGGCCCCCTTGGCTTCTTGGAGCCCGTACACAAAAACTGACCTCGCCCTTTCCTCCTCCCACTGAGTCTCCATCTGCTTCCTCTGAGGCATTTTGTTTCCTTCCATTGACATGTTCTTGCCTTCAGTCCCTGTCATATCTGAAACATCTATTCTTAGTGGACTGTCTTTCCTGGCCAGCTGTCCCTTGCTACTGCAGTTGGCTGTTAGAACCTCTGCATATAACAAACCTTCATTTTCTTCGGACCTGTCGCTTGATCTTAGTGTGCTCATCGTCTTTTCCCTGGCCCCACGTGGGTCTGATAGGTCCTTCGTGTACGGCATGTCTCCGTTGTTGCTTACTATCCCCTTGTCTGCGCCTGACTCTGAATTTCCATCATTGTCTTCAGACCTGTCGTTTGATCTCAGTGTGCTCGTTGTCTTTTCCCTGGCCCCACGTGGGTCTGATAGGGCCTTCCTGTACGGCATGTCTCCGTTGTTGCTTACCATCCCCTTGTCTGCGCCTGACTTTGAATTTCCTGATGTCACGTCTGAATTGTCATTTGTCTCTCTAATCTGTTTCAGGCTTTGCAGTTTCTCTTCTAAGCACTGTATCCTAGCTTCTGCTGCTAAGGCCTGTACTTCCCACTTCCTGCACTCTTCAGCTATCCGCTCCTCCATTTTCTTACCAAGCTCTACTATCTTCCTTCCCCACTCTTCCTCCCTTTTTTGGAGCTCTAACTCCCAGTCTTTCCTCCCTGGTTCTTCTACCAGATCTCTGGTTTTCCGTCCTCTAAGGCCACCCATATTTTTTTTTTTTTTTTTTTTTTTTTTTTTTTGTTACCGCAGACAGAAGGCTAGAGGAGGGGGGGGGGTGGGGGGGGGGGAGAGAAAGGGTAGAGAGAGTGGAGAGAGAAAGGGTAGAGAGAGAAAGGGTAGAAAGAGGGAGAGAGGAGAGAGAAAGGGTAGAAAGAGGGAGAGAGAGGAGAGAGTATAGGGGTGAGGGATAAGACCAAGGGGGAGAGAGAGAAATGTGAGGGGGGGGAAAAAGTGTAGAGAGAGGGAGAGGGAGAGAAAGAGAGAGGGAGAAAGGAGGGCGAGGGAAAAGGCTATGAGAGAGAGAAATGGAGAGATGGAGAG
>NC_091296.1:56413636-56418636 GCF_038502225.1 Cherax quadricarinatus
TGCAGGTAACAATACTGTGGCTGGAACAGTTAACAACTGTCATCACACTCTGAAGACTGCAGATAACAATACCGTGGCTGGAACAGTTAACAACTGTCATCACACTCTGAAGACTGCAGGTAACAATACCGTGGCTGGAACAGTTAACAACTGTCATCACACTCTGAAGACTGCAGGTAACAATACAGTGGCTGGAACAGTTAACAACTGTCATCACACTCTGAAGACTGCAGGTAACAATACAGTGGCTGGAACAGTTAACAACTAACATCACACTCTGAAGACTGCAGGTAACAATACTGTGACTGGAACAGTTAACAACTGTCATCACACTCTGAAGACTGCAGGTAACAATACTGTGGCTGGAACAGTTAACAACTGTCATCACACTCTGAAGACTGCAGATAACAATACCGTGGCTGGAACAGTTAACAACTGTCATCACACTCTGAAGACTGCAGGTAACAATACCGTGGCTGGAACAGTTAACAACTGTCATCACACTCTGAAGACTGCAGGTAACAATACAGTGGCTGGAACAGTTAACAACTGTCATCACACTCTGAAGACTGCAGGTAACAATACAGTGGCTGGAACAGTTAACAACTAACATCACACTCTGAAGACTGCAGGTAACAATACTGTGACTGGAACAGTTAACAACTGTCATCACACTCTGAAGACTGCAGGTAACAATACTGTGGCTGGAACAGTTAACAACTGTCATCACACTCTGAAGACTGCAGGTAACAATACAGTGGCTGGAACAGTTAAGAACTGTCATCACACTCTGAAGACTGCAATATACGCTGGCTAGAACAATTAACAATCATATCAGGTTATGTTAGATAAGGTTCGTCAGGAAAGAGAAAAAGTGTTTCCTGACGCTCCAATGATGACCCATCATTGGAGCTTTTGGTCATTCCATCGAGGCCTTCCACTGGCTTACCAGTCCACCCCTTTAAAAATTATGGTCAGCCATAACCATTTTTAAATTATATCAGGAACTGGAAGCTAGACGACGTTTCGGTCCGTCGAGAACCATCATTAAGACACCTGGGACTTAGACAGTGGTCCAGGAAGGACCGACAACTCGATTAATTTTCAATTAATGTTTTTTGCGTCAGGTGGGAGTCCATGGCTCTCTGGTTAATTCACCTCCCTCAGTGTCTGCTAAACGGAATGATTACACCATTTATAAAAGATGGATGCAACCACAAGACCTTCTTGACTTATGCCAGAACATATTACTATTATCAAGGGAGAGTGCTAAAGCACAGATACAATTCTCTTGATCAAGAGCCCCACCAGCATCAAGGAACCTCGGCGTACACCAGATCCTGGAAGTCGGTGACGAGGATGATATTCACAGCAATAACTCCAGATGATAAAGTAACCCACCACAGCCTCACACTGCCACACCAGATATATTTTTTATTTTTGAATTTGCAAGTTAAGAGCTGTTATCCTACCTTAGCTGAAGAATTAGATACATGTGCAACATCTGGGTGTCTTTACTGTAGACGTTTCGCCATCCAATGGCTTTATCAATACAGATTCAAGGACATAATGAGACAGTAGAACTATGTGCAAAAGATGAGGTAATGAGTCCTTCAGTCTTGGAGTTATTGAAGGGGACCGTAGTGGTGGAGAATCTGAGACTCTCCACCACTACGGTACTCTTCATGTACAACCTACCTCAGTTCACTGACAGGCTGAGAGCTGGCATCCTACCTCAGCTCACTGATAGGCTGAGAGCTGGCATCCTACCTCAGCTCACTGACAGGCTGAGAGCTGGCATCCTACCTCAGCTTACTGACACAATGAGAGCTGGCATCCTACCTCAGCTCACTGACAGGCTGAGAGCTGGCATCCTACCTCAGCTCACTGACAGGTTGAGAGCTGGCATCCTACCTCAGCTCATTTTAAAGCTTAATCTCAAGTATGCTAACACCTTCCTCCTAGGCAAGCGACACATTACAGTCGGCTGACACCCGGGTACCTACTTACTACTAAGTGGACAGGAGCAACAGCTGTAAGGAAACGTACCCAAGTTTCTACCCGTGCCAGGATCGACCCTGGGTTTGTCAGCTGTAAGCCAGGCAGTACCGTCACCGTCATTTGCATACCTTAATAACTGGATTACTCCCATGAATATTCACCAAGCTTGTCTTGCCCACAAAGATTCTTCACGGCTGCTCTGTGCTGCCAGAATTAATGTGTTCCATATCTGCGCCCACTCTGCTTCAGTGATCCGTGATGGATATCCCTCCCTATCCCATAACTCCGGCCTTTACTGCCTCAGTGATCCGTGAAAGGTATCCCCTATATTGCAAAACCCTGGCCCTCCCTCTACCTCAGTAATTAGAAAAAGGTATCCCAAGTATCCTGTAACCCCAGTCTCTGCCTCAATAATTAGAAAAAGGTATCCCAAGTATCCTGTAACCTCCAGCCTCCTCTGCCTCAATAATTAGAAAAAGGTATCCCAAGTATCCTGTAACCCCAGTCTCTGCCTCAATAATTAGAAAAAGGTATCCCAAGTATCCTGTAACCTCCAGCCTCCTCTGCCCCACTGAACACGAGGCACAGTTGCCATACCTCCAATTCCTCAAGAGGTACAGGAGCTGTAGATCAACTTTCATAAGAGGCATAAAAGGCATAGATTAAATTTGCCAAGAAACCCAGGAACTGTACAACAACAAGAGGACCAGGAACTGTATAACAACACTTAATAGGACCAGGGACTGTACAACAACACTTGAGAGGACCAGGAACTGTACAACAACACTGAAAATATTTATGCAGCAATACACATGGTATACTATATGTATGTATTCATGTTTCATGGACTAACACATGGTACACTATATGTATCCATGGACTAACACATGGCACACTATATGTATCCATGGACTAACACATGGTACACTATATGTATCCATGGACTAACACATGGTACACTGTGTATGTATCCATGCTTCATTAACTAACACGTGATACAGTATATGTACATCCATGCATCATGGACACACGCACACACTCTGGAACACATATCAGCACCAGTACTGCCACACTGTACACCATCTACGTCAGGCCCATACTGGAGTATGCAGCACCAGTTTGGAATCCACACCTAGTCAAGCACGTCAAGAAATTAGAGAAAGTGCAAAGGTTTGCAACAAGACTAGTCCCAGAGCTACGGGGATTGTCCTATGAAGAAAGGTTGAGGGAAATCGGCCTGACGACACTGGAGGCCAGGAGGGTCAGGGGAGACATGATAACGACATATAAAATACTGCGCGGAATAGACGAGGTGGACAAAGACGGGATGTTCCAGAGATGGGACACAGACACAAGAGGTCACAATTGGAAGTTGAAGACTCAGATGAATCAAAGGGATGTTAGGAAGTATTTCTTCAGTCATAGAGTAGTCAGGCCATGGAATAGCCTAGAAAGTGATGTGGTGGAGGCAGGAACCATACATAGTTTTAAGGCGAGGTATGATAGAGCTCATGGGGCAGGGAGAGAGAGGACCTAGTAGCAATCAGCGAAGAGGCGGGGCCAGGAGCTGTGAATCGACCCCTGCAACCACAAATAGGTGAGTACAAATAGGTGAGTACTGTACCTGAGTTAGTTACCGGCTTCCTCCTGTGCAGGACAAAATTAGATACTGTAAACAAAAAAAAATCGATATTTTACGGGGTATCTATATTAAAATTGTCTTAAATGTAAACATTTGAAGTCGTCATAAAATGATAAGTTTTCATTATCCTTCATTTTTCTTTTTACTGTTATGTTCTGTTTTAAATTGTCTACCAATCTGAATGAAATCCTTTTTTTAAGACGCTAGCAGAAGAAAGTTCCCTGTATTTTGCAGGTTTCTGAATCTCATTTCACATTAGAATCTTATGGTTATTATAACCTCAATTTTTAAAGGGATGGACGGGTAAGCCAGTGGAAGGCCTCGGTCAGATGACCAAAATGTAGTGGCGGGTCATAATGCGACTAAGATCAGCGTCAGGACACAGCCGGAGATTTGAAGCCGATCTGAAGAGGCATTCACAAATTACTGCATAGAAACTTAAATCTCCCGATCAGTGGAAGGTTATCATGGTTGAGCCGAGGAAGGGGAATGTAGCTCTAATTCTTTGGATTAAGAGCCTTTTACCAGCATCATAGCACGTCTCCCCCCCCCCATCTCTTAAGAAAGGAACAATATTTTGAGTATCATAAAATAATTTAATTTCTTGGCTGGACTCCTGTCTTCCACCATCATTAAAATATTAATAATATTTTTAAAATAACATTGAGTCTTTCATGACGTTAATTCACTAAAATCGGATTTGTGATACATGAACATTTTTTCAGTCCTGATAATCCTGCTATTTCGGATTTTTTTTCCATTTTACCACTAATACACGCATATATATTTTTATATTTATATTTATAACATAATTTGAGTCAGAGAGTGTGTGGCGCGGATGACAGTTATTATATAACTGAAGAATCAACATATAAACTACAGAGTACGCTTAATGTTTACTCTTACGCTTAATTAATTAATAAAAAAAATATATAGCTTTAAACGTATAAGAGAAAATTTTTAGAAAGGGCTTAATTTTAAATTAGTTTTTGCTAATTGACCAGTTTTACCTATTAGGCACGACATATATAACATATCAAGAGGAGCCTCACAACAGCTGGATGCCCAGCAGTAAGGGAGCCACCCCAACTATGCAGATCTGATGGCAACCAGAAGCGTCCAGATGGTATCACCCTTCAAGCCTGGACAGATGGGAAGCAGGTGGTGTGGGACTATACATGTGCATCTACGTTGGCTGATACCTATCTCCAATACACCAGGGAGGAAGGAGGGGCAGCTGCCAGCTTTAGGGAGTCCCAAAAGTCTAGAAAATATGGAGAACTTGCCCATCATTATATGTTTGTTCCCATAGGCTCAGAGACCCTTGGCTCATGGGGAAAGAGTGCATCTAATTTCC
>NC_091296.1:56423636-56433636 GCF_038502225.1 Cherax quadricarinatus
AGGGATTTAGGGAGGCAGCGAGGCAAGCAGACAGTGAGGCATGGATTTAGGGAGGCAGCGAGACAAGCAGACAGTGAGGCAGGGATTTAGGGAGGCAGCGATGCAAGCAGACAGTGAGGCAGGGATTTAGGGAGGCAGTAAGGCAAGCAGAGAGTGAGGCAGGGATTTAGGGAGGCAGCGAGGGTCTCTTGAGAGGCCAGTAATAGTAAGATAAAATTTTCAACAAGCAGAGAGAGAGGTCAACAGCAACTCCTGCCCTCAAGCTGAGAAAAGTAATGAGTTAAATATTCTATGAGAGAGTCAGAATGAGACACAGAGAGAGAGTGAGAGAGTGAGTGAGACAGAGAGAGAGAGACTGCGTGAAACAAGCTTTAATGCCACAAGACGGGCAGAAAGCAGCAACTTCACTCTGGCTGTACCCTTCTCCAGAACATCACTCCATCTGAGATCATATATACCCAGGATGATTCGAGTATGGAACACATTCGTACAGCATAATGATGTCAACGAGATAACGTCAGTTGATCAAATGAAAATGCTGGCCCACAGATGGCTCCAACTTCATCCTGTTCCCTACTTGTATGTCTCATTAACAATAAAAAATGCTTTTCAAATGAGCTGATGTAGGTAACAGCTCTTAGCTTGCCAATAAAGTTAGGAATCCTTAACCTGTAAATAGCTTGTCAATAAAGCTAGGCATCCTTAACCTTGTCAAACCCTGTGTAAAAGAGAGAGAGAGAGAGAGAGAGAGAGAGAGAGAGAGAGAGAGAGAGAGAGAGAGAGAGAGAGAGAGAGAGAGAGAGAGAGAGAGAGAGAGAGAGAGAGAGAGAGAGGAGAAAGAGAGAGAGAGTGAGAGAGAGAGGAGAGAGAGAGGAGAGAGAGAGAGAGAGGAGAGAGAGAGAGAGAGAGAGAGAGAGAGAGAGAGAGAGAGAGAGAGAGAGAGAGAGAGAGAGAGAGAGAGAGAGAGAGAGAGAGAGAGAGAGAGAGAGAGAGAGAGAGAGAGAGAGAGAGAGAGAGAGAGAGAGAGAGAGAGAGAGAGAGAGAGAGACAGAGAGAGAGAGAGAGAGAGAGAGAGAGAGAGAGAGAGAGAGAGAGAGAAGAGAGAGAGAGAGAGAGAGAGAGAGAGAGAGAGAGAGAGAGGAGAGAGATAGAGAGAGAGAGAGAGAGAGAGAGAGAGAGAGAGAGAGAGAGAGAGAGAGAGAGAGAGAGATAGAGAGAGAGAGAGAGAGAGAGAGAGAGAGAGAGATTGAGAGGAAGAGTTGAGAATGGATTACTATAGCAGAAGGCTCTCTCCCCACCTTCGTTCCTTGCGACCTCACTGCCCGCTTGTAAAAGTAGTAGTAGTAGTAGTAATAGTATTAGTAGTAATCGTAGTAGTAACAGAAGTAGTAATAATGTAGTAACAGCAGTAGTAGTTGTAATAGTAATCGTAATAGTAACATTAGTAGTAGTAATAGTAGTAACAGGAGTAGTAGTAGCAATTATATTAATAGCGGTAGTAGTAGAAGCAATAGTAGCAGTAGTAGTGGCCAGCAGCAGTAGTGGTGGCAGGTAGCAGCAAGGCAACAGCAGCAGCAGTGGTGGCATAACAGCAGCAGTGGAGGTAACAGCAGCAGCAGTGGCACACAGCAGCAGCAGTGGCAATAGTAGCAGCAGTAGTGGCAATAGTAGCAGCAGCAGTGGTAATAGGCAGCAGCAGCAGTGGCAATAGCAGCAGGCAGCAGCAGCAACAGCAGCAGCAGCAGTGGCACAATAGCAGCAGTGCTAATAGCAGCAGCAGTAGTGGCACATGCAGCAGCAGGCAAGTAGGCAGCAGCAGTGCAGTGGCAATAGCAGCAGCAGTAGGCAACAGCAGCAGTAGCAGTGGCAACAACAACAGCAGCAGTGGCAACAGCAGCAGCAGCAGTGGCAACAGTAGCAGCAGCAGTGGCAATAGCAGCAGCAGTAGGCAATAGCAGCAGCAGTAACAGTGGCAATAGCAGGTGCAGTGGTGGCAGCAGCAGCAGGCAGTGGCACAGTAGGCAGCAGCAGTGGCACACAGCAGCAGTGGGAGGCACAGTAGCAGTAGGTGGAAAGGTAGCATGTAGTGGTGGCACAGCACAGGCAGCAGTGGCAATAACAGCAGCAGTGGTGGTCACAGCCAGCAGCAGTAGTGGTAACAGGCAGCAGCAGCAGTGCAACAGCAGCAGCGGAGTGGCGGCAATAACCAGCAGCAGCAGTGGCAACAGCAGCAGCAGCAGCGGCAAATAGCAGCAGTAGCAGCGGCAACAGCAGCAGCAGGTGCAGGCAATAACAGCAGCAGCAGTGGCATTAGCAGCAGCAGTGGCACAGTAGCAGCATGCAGGTAACAATGGTAGCAGAAGTGGTGGCAATAGCAGCAGCAGCAGGCACAACAGCAGCAGCAGTGGCAATGCAGCAGTGCGGCACAGTCAGCAGGTCAGTGGCACTAGCAGCAGGCAGTGGCAGTGGCAGCAGCAGTAGCAGGCAATAGCAGCAGCAGTGCAGGCAATAATAGCAGCAGGTGCAATGGAGCAGCAGCAGTGGTGGCACAACACAAGCAGCAGTGGCACAGCAGCAGCAGTGTCAATGGAGCAGCAGCAGCAGGCGGTACAGTAGGCAGCGGAGTGGCAATAGCAGCAGAGCAGGTACAGGTGACAGCAGTGAGTGGCAATAGCAGCAGCAGCAGTGGCAATAGTGTTAAGGCAGTGAGTGGCACAGTGAGGCAGCAGTCATAGTGCAGCAGTGAGTGGCAATAGCAGCAGAGTGGCAACAGCAGCGAGCAGTGGCAACCTGCAGCAGCAGTAGGTGGCAATGCAGCAGCAGTGGCAATAGCAGCAGCAGTCAGGTGACTGCAGCAGCAGTGGCAATAGCAGCAGCAGTGGTAATAGCAGCAGCAGTGGTCAACAGTAGCAGTGCAGTGGCACAATAACAGCAGTAGGTGGCAACAGTAGCAGGCAGGCAGCGGCACAGCAGCAGCAGTGGCAACAGCAGTGGCAGCAGTGGCACAGTGTTCAGCAGCAGTGGCAACAGCAGCAGCGAGTAAGGCTGGTCCAGCAGTGTAGCAGGTACAGCAGCAGCAGCAGTGGCAACAACAGCAGCAGTAGTGGCAATAGCAGCAGTGGAGGTACAATAGCAGCAGTAGTGGCACAATAGCAGCAGTAGTGGCAATAACAGCAGCAGTGGAGGCAACAGGCAGCAGCAGTGGCAATAGGCAGCAGCAGTGGCAATAGCAGCAGTTAGGCGGTGGCAATACAGCAGCAGCAATTGGCACAGTAGCGGTAGCAGGCATAGCAGCAGCAATAGTGGCAGCAGCAGTGGTGGCAACAACAGCAGTAGCAGTGGCAATAGTAAGCAGTAGCGGCAATAGGCAGCAGAGCAGTGGCAACAGTGAGCAGTGGTGGCAACAGGTAGCAGCAGGTGGCAAGGCAACAGGCAGGCAGCAGTGGCAATAGCAGGCAGCAGTAGTGGCACAGCAGCAGCAGGTAGTGGCAGGCAGAGCAGTGGCAAGGTGGCACTAGCGAGCAGTAGTGGCAATAGTGACAGCAGTGGTGGCACAACAGCAGCAGCAGTAACAGCAGCAGTAGGTGGCAGGTGGCAATAATGCAGCAGCAGCGGCAATAGCAGCAGTAGCAGGTGGCACAGCAGCGGTAGCAGCGGTAACCAGCAGCAGCAGCTGTGGCAACAGCAGCAGCAGCAGTGGCAACAGCAGCAGTAGGCAAGGCAACAGCAGCGGAGCAGTACAACAGCAGCAGCAGGCAACAGCAGCATTGCAGAGCGGACTAGGCAATGCAGCAGCGGCACAAGCATGCAGCAGTGGCAACAGCAGCTGCAGCAGGCCTGGCGGCAAGTAGCGTAGTGGTTATATGCAGCAGCAGCAACAGCAGCAGGCAGCAGTGGCAACTGCAGCAGCAGCAGTGGCAACAGCAGCAGCAGTGGTCAACAGCAGCAGCAGCAGTGGCAACCTTGCAGCAGCAGCAGCCGGCAACAGTGCTGGCAGCAGTGGCAATAGCAGCAGCAGTAGCGGCACAGTAGCAGCAGCGGCAATGCAGCAGCAGCGGCAACAGGTTCAGCAGCAGCAATGGCAGCAGCAGCAGGCAGGTAAGGCAGTGGAAGGCAGCAGCAAGTAGCAGCAGCAGCAGCAGTGGCAACAGCAGCAGCAGCAGTGGCAACAGCAGCAGCAGCAGTGGCAATTGCAGCAGCAGCAGTGGCACAGTAGCAGCAGTAGTAGTAGTAATAATAATATAAAATAACAATAACAACAACTCTTCTTCATCTTCTTCTTCTTCTTCTTCTTATTATTATTATTATTATTATTATTATTATTATTATTATTATTTTTATTATTATTATTATTATTATTATTATTATTATTATTATTATTATTGTTTTTTATTATTATTATTATTCATGGAAAAACACTAAATCATCAATGGTTACGCTAGGTAATGATGTTTGATCCGAGGAAAAGCTGGATCACAAGGGGAAATAAAGGTGAGTCAGCGGATGATGGTAATGAACCAGTCGTAATTAACTTCCATGTTAATAAGATGGAGTTGACAGCTGTAATTCACTTGCCTCATCTTTTATTCAATTAATAATTTCCACATATTAAATAAGAGAGCTTAATTAAACGCGCTAATTGGAGGATTTTTTTCTAATGGCTATGATATTTAGTTCAATAAGTCTTTTTTTTCCGAAATAATTTTTTATTGAATGATGAGTTTAGGATTGATGGTTAGTTGAAAAGTGAGAGGATGTTGATGTTACTGGTAGCATAGTACAGTGTACTGTGTGTGTGGAGCCTTGATTCTGAGTCTTTTACATGATGATGGTGCAGTCTACTGTGTGTGTGGAGCCTTGATTCTGAGTCTTTTACATGATGATGGTGCAGTCTACTGTGTGTGTGGGGCCTTGATTCTGAGTCTTTTACATGATGATGGTACAATTTTTACCATGCAGGACTCGGAAGACTTAAAGCTTTAGGTCGAGTCCTATGAAACTCCTAAATACTTAATATTACTTATATCTCACAACCTAGAGAACCTGTGGCAAGTCGCGGCGCGTGGATGACTCTCCCCACACTTGCTACTCATCTACACCTCGTAGTAAAGAGTTACCTGGAAAGCAATCATCTGTTGTGGCTGTCATCCTGGAGGAGAGTAAGAGAAGACCCCAGTGTGTACTAGGAGGTAACTAGATGTGTTTCAGTCCCTGTGCGACGTGACAAATGTATTCCAGGGTATCTTATAACCCCAGCTATATTTACTTATCACAGGCTAGAATGGTTACTAAATCTGTAAACCATCAAGATAGAGAGGAGCTGCACCATAACTCTCACAGCAGACATAGGAACTATAACTCAATCTCCCTAAGAGGGCCAGGAGCTGGAAGTCATCACCTCGAGAGCGTGGGATGGATGGTATTTACATTGCTAATACATACACTACTGATTCAACCCGTTTTGAAATTCATTTCAGAAGTAGAATTTATCATATCATTTCCACCAGTTCAAGTTAAATATTTGGGAAGACTTTATACGTTTTATCATAAATTTGGTCAATATTTAAAATGGCTTTTTTCCCCATCTCTTTCATTTACACTAAATGCAATATGCACTTAACTCTGGAGAATTTACATATTGAATATACAAGCTTCTGTTCTTATTAATGATCGTAAATTTATATTCCTGACAATCAGTAACGTCCTCGCCAGCAGATACATTACGCACACAATCAATTAAGCTTTATTGATATATATTGAGAAAATGTTTTCAACTATTTTATTGTTTAAATATTCTGCACTGCAAACAATATTTAGTAACTTTATTAATTGACGCTGAAGTTATTGTTAGCGTTTTCTGAGCCACAGCAGGTTTGTGCTATGTTCCACTGAGATATACGCCGCCAGACAAATGCTTCTGAGAACCGAGGAGGTGATAAGAAGAATGGTGAACATCAGAAGGAGTTTGACGTCATCAGTCCGTCAGTCTTGACTGATAGACTCATTACATCGACTCCAGACTAAGGGACTGATTACCTCGAACGCCTTCCGATCTTCACAGTTCTTCTTTGTATTGGACTGATGAAGCCACTGTGTGGCGAAACGTTTTCATAATAAAGTTACCCAAGTGTTGCACATGTGTATAGTTTATCATACATCAGTGTGTGTATATACTGAGGCTTTGTCCTGTATGATGGACCAAAGTATTCTTCTTTAGTTATATTCAAGTAAAATACAGCCTTAATTGCCTTCGCACAGCTGATAGTTTTGAAATATTCAACACAAACCATCTTGATTAATAAATTTTATGCTGTAAGAAAATTCAGTAGTCCATGTCTTAAATAAATACCATTTTTTTTAAATCGGCGTCTACAGAGTCTAACGAGAAGGTCAACCTTCTTCCAAGTGAGATACATCAGTCTGGAAGGTCAACCTTCTTCCAAGTGAGATACATCAGTCTGGAAGGTCAACCTTCTTCCAAGTGAGATACATCAGTCTGGAAGGTCAACCTTCTTCCAAGTGAGATACATCAGTCTGGAAGGTCAACCTTCTTCCAAGTGAGATACATCAGTCTGGAAGGTCTCAAGCTGATCATGGCAACTATAAAACATAAATTTTCAATAACATCAACAAACTGACAGCAGCATAGGTCAACATCAGTCATTCCAGTCTTACTTTAAGATCCACCAGCATTGGAACTTTCAGATCTACGAGCACTGGAACTTAAGGTCCACCAGCACTGGAACTTTAAGATCAACCAGCACTGGAACCTTAAGATCCACCAGCACTGGAACTTTAAGATCAACGAGCACTGGAACTTTAAGATCTACCAGCACTGGAACTTTAAGATCTATCAGCACTGGAACTTTAAGATCTACGAGCACTGGAACTTTAATATCTACGAGCACTGGAACTTTAAGATCTACCAGCACTGGAACTTTAAGGTCCACCAGCACTGGAACTTTAATATCAACCAGCACTGGAACCTTAAGATCCACCAGCACTGGAACTTTAAGGTCCACCAGCACTGGAACTTTAATATCAACCAGCACTGGAACCTTAAGATCCACCAGCACTGGAACTTTAAAAGGCGCCTGAGTTTCCCTCTCTCCTAAATCATGTTTATTTCCCCCCTATAATCTACCTTGTCCATTATTAATATCGCATTTGCTTTGTCTGCTTTCGTATGGTAAAGTCCAGGATCTTTCCTTAATTCATGGTCTAACTTAACAAATCTTTGAGGACAATTGAGTTGTAGAAGTGGAAGGTTCCTCAGACCTCTGCAACACATCACTGCTACCCCACCATCACTGCTACCCCCACCATCACTGCTACCCCACCATCACTGCTACGCCCACCATCACTGCTACCCCACCATCACTGCTACGCCCACCATCACTGCTACCCCACCATCAATGCTACCCCCACCATCACTGCTACCCATACCATCACTGCTACCCCACCATCACTGCTACCCCACCATCACTGCTACCCCACCATTACTGCTACCCCACCATCACTGCTACCCCACCATCACTGCGACCCCACCATCACTGCTACCCCACCATCACTGCTACCCCACCATCACTGCTACCCCACAGTCACTGCTACCCCACCATCACTGCTACCCCCACCATCACTGCTACCCCACAGTCACTGCTACCCCACCATCACTGCTACCCCCACCAACACTGCTACCCCACCATCACTGCTACGCCCACCATCACTGCTACCCCACCATCACTGCTACCCCACCATCACTGCTACCCCACCATCACTGCTACCCCACCATCACTGCTACCCCACCATTACTGCTACCCCACCATCACTGCTACCCCACCATCACTGCTACCCCACAGTCACTGCTACCCCACCATCACTGCTACCCCACCATCACTGCTACCCCCACCATCACTGCTACGCCCACCATCACTGCTACCCCACCATCACTGCTACCCCCACCATCACTGCTACCCCACCATCACTGCTACCCCACCATCACTGCTACCCCACCATCACTGCTACCCCCACCATCACTGCTACCTCACCATCACTGCTACCCCACCATTACTGCTACCCCACCATCACTGCTACCCCACCATCACTGCTACCCCACAGTCACTGCTACCCCACCATCACTGCTACCCCCACCATCACTGCTACCCCACCATCACTGCTACCCCACCATCACTGCTACCCCACCATCACTGCTACCCCACCATCACTGCTACCCCACCATCACTGCTACCCCACAGTCACTGCTACCCCACCATCACTGCTACCCCCACCATCACTGCTACCCCACCATCACTGCTACGCCCACCATCACTGCTACCCCACCATCACTGCTACCCCACCATCACTGCTACCCCACCATCACTGCTACCCCACCATCACTGCTACCCCACCATTACTGCTACCCCACCATCACTGCTACCCCACCATCACTGCTACCCCACAGTCACTGCTACCCCACCATTACTGCTACCCCACCATCACTGCTACCCCACCATCACTGCTACCCCACAGTCACTGCTACCCCACCATCACTGCTACCACCCCATCACTGCTACCACCCCATCACTGCTACCACCCCATCACTGCTACCACTCCATCACTGCTACCACTCCATCACTGCTACCACTCCATCACTGCTACCACCCCATCACTGCTACCACCCCATCACTGCTACCACCCCATCACTGCTACCACTCCATCACTGCTACCACTCCATCACTGCTACCACTCCATCACTGCTACCACCCCATCACTGCTACCCCACCATCACTGCTATCCCACCATCACTGCTACCCCACCATCACTGCTACCCCACCATCGCTGCTACCCCACTATTACTGCTTCCCCACCATCACTGCTACCCCACCATCACTGCTACCCCCACCATCACTGCTACCCCACCATCACTGCTGCCCCCACCATCACTGATACCCCACCATCACTGCTACCTCCACTATCACTGCTACCCCACCATCACTGCTACCCCACCATCACTGCTGCCCCCACCATCACTGCTACCACTCCATCACTGCTACCACCCCATCCCTGCTACCACCCTATCACTGCTACCACTCCATCACTGCTACCACTCCATCACTGCTACCACCCCATCACTGCTACCACTCCATCACTGCTACCACTCCATCACTGCTACCACTCCATCACTGCTACCCCACCATCACTGCTACCCCCACCATCACTGCTACCCCACAGTCACTGCTACCCCACCATCACTGCTACCCCCAC
Organism: Cherax quadricarinatus; assembly: GCF_038502225.1. Taxonomy (NCBI): domain Eukaryota; kingdom Metazoa; phylum Arthropoda; class Malacostraca; order Decapoda; family Parastacidae; genus Cherax; species Cherax quadricarinatus. Next base: position 56,432,901 of record NC_091296.1, read on the forward strand.
CATCACTGCTACCCCATCATCACTGCTACGCCCACCATCACTGCTACCCCACCATCACTGCTACCCCACCATCACTGCTACCCCACCATCACTGCTACCCCACCATCACTGCTAACCCACCATTACTGCTACCCCACCATCACTGCTACCCCACCATCACTGCTACCCCCACCATCACTGCTACCCCACCATCACTGCTACCCCACCATCACTGCTACCCCACCATCACTGCTACCCCCACCATCACTGCTACCTCACCATCACTGCTACCCCACCATTACTGCCACCCCACCATCACTGCTACCCCACCATCACTGCTACCCCACAGTCACTGCTACCCCACCATCACTGCTACCCCCACCATCACTGCTACCCCACCATCACTGCTACCCCACCATCACTGCTACCCCACCATCACTGCTACCCCACCATCACTGCTACCCCACCATCACTGCTACCCCACAGTCACTGCTACCCCACCATCACTGCTACCCCCACCATCACTGCTACCCCACCATCACTGCTACGCCCACCATCACTGCTACCCCACCATCACTGCTACCCCACCATCACTGCTACCCCACCATCACTGCTACCCCACCATCACTGCTACCCCACCATTACTGCTACCCCACCATCACTGCTACCCCACAGTCACTGCTACCCCACCATTACTGCTACCCCACCATCACTGCTACCCCACCATCACTGCTACCCCACAGTCACTGCTACCCCA
>NC_091296.1:56436136-56446136 GCF_038502225.1 Cherax quadricarinatus
GTGTACCCACCTATATGTAGTTGCAGGGGTCGAGTCCTAGCTCCTGGCTCAGTCTCTCAACTTGCAACTTGCCAAATGCCCTCCTTCTCAGCCTGGTGGGTCCTATCGCACTTATGTATGGAGTCTGCCTCCACAACTTCTCCGTCGAGGTGATTCCACTTCCAGACTTCCCTGTGATACAGTCGTGTCTTAACTTCCAGCTGTGTCCCAGAGTATCTGTTTTTCGCCTCTCAAACAGCTTATTCCTGTCGACTCCATGAAATTTCTGAATATTTTGAATGTTGTTGTCATATCTACCCTGGTTCTTCTGTCCTCTAACGTTGTTAGATTTAGTTCCGTTTGCCTCTCCTCGTAGCTTATGTCGTCTAACTGCGTACTCCAAGATGGGCCTGACATATGTTGTGTATAGCTCCCGGATTTTTTTTTTTTTTTTTTAGATTCCTGAAGGTTACCCTTGGATATGCCAAACAAGAATTGGCTGCAGAGGTTATTTAGTTAATGTTAGCCTCTGGTAATATACCAGACACTGTGTTCACAACCAGTTCTCTTCCTGTGACTAAGGTCTGCAGCCTCTGTCCCTCGAGTCTATACTCCGTGTACGGTCTTCTGGCCCCTTCTCCAATCTTCATGACCTTACATTTGCTGTGGTTGAATCCAAACAATCATTTATCTGACCAAACCTGCCGTTTGTCCAGAAGAGTTTGCAGCCTTTCCCTGCTCTCACCTGTGTTTATTCTCCTCATTAGTTTTACATCATCAGCAAACAGGAATACATCTGAATCAACTCCATATGACATGCCATTCATATAATACCGATCCTCGAGGAACCCCGCTAGTTACTCTTCCCCATTCTGACATCTCTTCCTTCCCTGAATCCACCAGAGTATGTTTCCTGTTATTCTTGCCTTCACCTAACGTTTTTGCCCCAGTCGCTTGCAGGGTACAGTATCAAGTGCATTTTTGATGTCTACAAAAATAACACAAAACACCCGACCCTCTCTCTTCTGTCTCACTTTCCTTACTTTATCACAGAATTCCAACAAGACGGTACTGATCTGTAGTTCAACAATTTCTGCCTGTCTCCTGTCCGTGTTCATTAACTTATAAACCTTGGCTAGTGACTTCGCTTCTCCTCGCAGAATTTATGGCAACACCTTGTCAGGCCCCATAGCCTTTGAAGTCTCTAGTTCCATCAAAAACCATTTTAACCTCCTGCCTTTGCTTTACTTGACTACAGACATCGGAGAGACATGAAAGAAGATCCTAACTTTGTAGCCACAAACTTTCTATGATAGGCTCTAAATTGTTTTCTTTGTTACTGTCAGTGAAAGCTAACTCTGCCTGAGAGATATAAGCATTCAGAAGTTTGGCTGTCACTGAATAACATTTAAAAATTTGTCACTGATGTGTTTCATATAGCATGTAGAAATTTGTCACTTATTTATAAGCACTCGGATAACGTTCATTGCTTTCAAATATCTTTTACCTCTCCCTGAAGAAGTGGATAAAGAGGCACTTCCACCCTCCAACATGTTCATGGAAAAATATATAGAAAAAATCCACTTTTATTACAGTCAAAAAATACTCTCACTGACTATGGACTTGATGTATGATCAAAGGAAAGCACTGAGGTTGGCAATTTTTATTACAAGGACTGTTGGTGGAGTGAGCGAGTCTCTGCACCAGATCAAACTTTGAAGTCAATATTGACACACCAGGAATCTTCAGTAAAAAAAATGTGAAGAGAGATAGAGAGAGAGAGAGAGAGAGAGAGAGAGAGAGAGAGAGAGAGAGAGAGAGAGAGAGAGAGAGGGAGAGAGAGAGAGAGACAGAGAGGGCACTCCTCTCTGCCTTGTTTGCTTTCTATTTCAATTTACAGGAAAATAAACATAGCTATAAATAATAAAATTTGTAATTAAAGCTTCAGTGTCTTCAAAGTCTAGGAAAGTTTGTGTATTTCTTCTCTGTACGTGACTGGCTGGTTGCTGGTCCGTTGGTACGTACCAGTGGTGGTTGTTACTGTTGGTACGTACCAGTGGTGGTTGTTACTGTTGGTACGTACCAGTGGTGGTTGTTACTGTTGGTACGTACCAGTGGTGGTTGTTACTGTTGGTACATACCAGTGGTGGTTGTTACTGTTGGTACATACCAGTGGTGGTTGTTACTGTTGGTACGTACCAGTGGTGGTTGTTACTGTTGGCACGTACCAGTGGTGGTTGTTACTGTTGGTACATACCAGTGGTGGTTGTTACTGTTGGTACATACCAGTGGTGGTTGTTACTGTTGGCACATACCAGTGGTGGTTGTTACTGTTGGCACGTACCAGTGGTGGTTGTTACTGTTGGTACATACCAGTGGTGGTTGTTACTGTTGGTACATACCAGTGGTGGTTGTTACTGTTGGCACATACCAGTGGTGGTTGTTACTGTTGGTACGTACCAGTGGTGGTTGTTACTGTTGGTACGTACCAGTGGTGGTTGTTACTGTTGGTACATACCAGTGGTGGTTGTTACTGTTGGTACATACCAGTGGTGGTTGTGTTACTGTTGGTACATACCAGTGGTGGTTGTTACTGTTGGTACATACCAGTGGTGGTTGTTACTGTTGGTACATACCAGTGGTGGTTGTTACTGTTGGTACATACCAGTGGTGGTTGTTACTGTTGGTACGTACCAGTGGTGGTTGTTACTGTTGGTACGTACCAGTGGTGGTTGTTACTGTTGGTACGTACCAGTGGTGGTTGTTACTGTTGGTACATACCAGTGGTGGTTGTTACTGTTGGTACGTACCAGTGGTGGTTGTTACTGTTGGTACGTACCAGTGGTGGTTGTTACTGTTGGTACGTACCAGTGGTGGTTGTTGCTGTTGGCACGTACCAGTGGTTGTTGTTACTGTTGGTACGTACCAGTGGTGGTTGTTACTGTTGGTACGTACCAGTGGTGGTTGTTACTGTTGGTACATACCAGTGGTGGTTGTTACTGTTGGTACGTACCAGTGGTGGTTGTTATTGTTGGTACGTACCAGTGGTGGTTGTTACTGTTGGTACATACCAGTGGTGGTTGTTACTGTTGGTACGTACCAGTGGTGGTTGTTACTGTTGGTACGTACCAGTGGTGGTTGTTACTGTTGGTACATACCAGTGGTGGTTGTTACTGTTGGTACATACCAGTGGTGGTTGTGTTACTGTTGGTACATACGAGTGGTGGTTGTTACTGTTGGTACATACCAGTGGTGGTTGTTACTGTTGGTACGTACCAGTGGTGGTTGTTACTGTTGGCACATACCAGTGGTGGTTGTTACTGTTGGTACGTACCAGTGGTGGTTGTTACTGTTGGTACGTACCAGTGGTGGTTGTTACTGTTCGTACATACCAGTGGTGGTTGTTACTGTTGGTACATACCAGTGGTGGTTGTGTTACTGTTGGTACATACCAGTGGTGGTTGTTACTGTTGGTACGTACCAGTGGTGGTTGTTACTGTTGGTACATACCAGTGGTGGTTGTTACTGTTGGTACATACCAGTGGTGGTTGTTACTGTTGGTACATACCAGTGGTGGTTGTTACTGTTGGTACATACCAGTGGTGGTTGTTACTGTTGGTACGTACCAGTGGTGGTTGTTACTGTTGGTACATACCAGTGGTGGTTGTTACTGTTGGTACATACCAGTGCTGGTTGTTACTGTTGGTACGTACCAGTGGTGATTGTTACTGTTGGTACGTACCAGTGGTGGTTGTTACTGTTGGCACGTACCAGTGCTGGTTGTTACTGTTGGCACGTACCAGTGCTGGTTGTTACTGTTGGCACGTACCAGTGCTGGTTGTTACTGTTGGTACGTACCAGTGGTGGTTGTTACTGTTGGTACGTACCAGTGGTGGTTGTTACTGTTGGTACATACCAGTGGTGGTTGTTACTGTTGGTACATACCAGTGGTGGTTGTTACTGTTGGTACGTACCAGTGGTGGTTGTTACTGTTGGTACATACCAGTGGTGGTTGTTACTGTTGGTACATACCAGTGGTGGTTGTTACTGTTGGTACGTACCAGTGGTGGTTGTTACTGTTGGTACATAACAGTGGTGGTTGTTACTGTTGGTACATACCAGTGGTGGTTGTTACTGTTGGTACATACCAGTGGTGGTTGTTACTGTTGGCACATACCAGTGGTGGTTGTTACTGTTGGTACGTACCAGTGGTGGTTGTTACTGTTGGTACGTACCAGTGGTGGGTGTTACTGTTGGTACATACCAGTGGTGGTTGTTACTGTTGGTACATACCAGTGGTGGTTGTGTTACTGTTGGTACATACCAGTTGTGGTTGTTACTGTTGGTACGTACCAGTGGTGGGTGTTACTGTTGGTACATACCAGTGGTGGTTGTTACTGTTGGTACATACCAGTGGTGGTTGTTACTGTTGGTACGTACCAGTGGTGGGTGTTACTGTTGGTGCATACCAGTGGTGGTTGTTACTGTTGGTACATACCAGTGGTGGTTGTGTTACTGTTGGTACATACCAGTGGTGGTTGTGTTACTGTTGGCACATACCAGTGCTGGTTGTTACTGTTGGTACGTACCAGTGGTGGTTGTTACTGTTGGTACGTACCAGTGGTGGTTGTTACTGTTGGCACGTACCAGTGCTGGTTGTTACTGTTGGTACGTACCAGTGGTGGTTGTTACTGTTGGTACGTACCATTGGTGGTTGTTACTGTTGGTACGTACCAGTGGTGGTTGTTACTGTTGGCACGTACCAGTGCTGGTTGTTACTGTTGGTACGTACCAGTGCTGATTGTTACTGTTGGTACGTACCAGTGGTGGTTGTTACTGTTGGCACGTACCAGTGCTGGTTGTTACTGTTGGTACGTACCAGTGCTGGTTGTTACTGTTGGTACGTACCAGTGGTGGTTGTTACTGTTGGTACGTACCAGTGGTGGTTGTTACTGTTGGCACGTACCAGTGCTGGTTGTTACTGTTGGTACGTACCAGTGGTGGTTGTTACTGTTGGTACGTACCAGTGGTAGTTGTTACTGTTGGTACATACCAGTGGTGGTTGTTACTGTTGGTACATACCAGTGGTGGTTGTTACTGTTGGTACATACCAGTGGTGGTTGTTACTGTTGGTACATACCAGTGGTGGTTGTTACTGTTGGTACATACCAGTGGTGGTTGTTACTGTTGGTACATACCAGTGGTGGTTGTTACTGTTGGTACATACCAGTGGTGGTTGTGTTACTGTTGGTACGTACCAGTGGTGGTTGTGTTACTGTTGGTACATACTAGTGGTGGTTGTGTTACTGTTGGCACATAACAGTGGTGGTTGTGTTACTGTTGGCACATAACAGTGGTGGTTGTGTTACTGTTGGCACATAACAGTGGTGGTTGTGTTACTGTTGGCACATAACAGTGGTGGTTGTGTTACTGTTGGCACATAACAGTGGTGGTTGTGTTACTGTTGGCACACACCAGTGGTGGTTGTGTTACTGTTGGCACATACCAGTGGTGGTTGTGTTACTGTTCGTACATAACAGTGGTGGTTGTGTTACTGTTGGCACATAACAGTGGTGGTTGTGTTACTGTTGGCACATAACAGTGGTGGTTGTGTTACTGTTGGCACATACCAGTGGTGGTTGTGTTACTGTTGGCACATAACAGTGGTGGTTGTGTTACTGTTGGCACATACCAGTGGTGGTTGTGTTACTGTTGGCACATAACAGTGGTGGTTGTGTTACTGTTGGCACATAACAGTGGTGGTTGTGTTACTGTTGGCACATAACAGTGGTGGTTGTGTTACTGTTGGCACATAACAGTGGTGGTTGTGTTACTGTTGGCACATAACAGTGGTGGTTGTGTTACTGTTGGCACATACCAGTGGTGGTTATGTTACTGTTGGCACATACCAGTGGTGGTTGTGTTACTGTTGGCACATACCAGTGGTGGTTATGTTACTGTTGGCACATACCAGTGGTGGGTGTGTTACTGTTGGCACATAACAGTGGTGGTTGTGTTACTGTTGGCACATAACAGTGGTGGTTGTGTTACTGTTGGCACATAACAGTGGTGGTTGTGTTACTGTTGGCACATACCAGTGGTGGTTATGTTACTGTTGGCACATACCAGTGGTGGTTGTGTTACTGTTGGCACATACCAGTGGTGGTTGTGTTACTGTTGGCACATACCAGTGGTGGTTGTGTTACTGTTGGTACATAACAGTGGTGGTTGTGTTACTGTTGGCACATAACAGTGGTGGGTGGTGGTTGTGTTACTGTTGGCACATAACAGTGGTGGTTGTGTTACTGTTGGCACATAACAGTGGTGGTTGTGTTACTGTTTGCACATACCAGTGGTGGTTATGTTACTGTTGGCACATACCAGTGGTGGTTGTGTTACTGTTGGCACATACCAGTGGTGGTTATGTTACTGTTGGCACATACCAGTGGTGGTTGTGTTACTGTTGGCACATAACAGTGGTGGTTGTGTTACTGTTGGCACATAACAGTGGTGGTTGTGTTACTGTTGGCACATAACAGTGGTGGTTGTGTTACTGTTGGCACATACCAGTGGTGGTTATGTTACTGTTGGCACATACCAGTGGTGGTTGTGTTACTGTTGGCACATACCAGTGGTGGTTGTGTTACTGTTGGCACATACCAGTGGTGGTTATGTTACTGTTGGCACATACCAGTGGTGGTTGTGTTACTGTTGGCACATACCAGTGGTGGTTGTGTTACTGTTTGCACATACCAGTGGTGGTTGTGTTACTGTTGGCACATACCAGTGGTGGTTGTGTTACTGTTTGCACATACCAGTGGTGGTTGTGTTACTGTTGGCACATACCAGTGGTGGTTGTGTTACTGTTGGCACATACCAGTGGTGGTTGTGTTACTGTTGGTACATAACAGTGGTGGTTGTGTTACTGTTGGCACATACCAGTGGTGGTTATGTTACTGTTGGCACGTACCAGTGGTGGTTATGTTACTGTTGGCACATACCAGTGGTGGTTATGTTACTGTTGGCACATACCAGTGGTGGTTATGTTACTGTTGGTACATAACAGTGGTGGTTGTGTTACTGTTGGCACATACCAGTGGTGGTTGTGTTACTGTTGGCACATACCAGTGGTGGTTGTGTTACTGTTGGCACATACCAGTGGTGGTTATGTTACTGTTGGTACATAACAGTGGTGGTTGTGTTACTGTTGGCACATACCAGTGGTGGTTGTGTTACTGTTGGCACATACCAGTGGTGGTTGTGTTACTGTTGGCTCATACCAGTGGTTGTTGTGTTACTGTTGGCACATACCAGTGGTGGTTGTGTTACTGTTGGCACATACCAGTGGTGGTTGTGTTACTGTTGGCTCATACCAGTGGTGGTTGTGTTACTGTTGGCACATACCAGTGGTGGTTGTGTTACTGTTGGCACATACCAGTGGTGGTTGTGTTACTGTTGGCACATACCAGTGGTGGTTGTGTTACTGTTGGCACATACCAGTGGTGGTTGTGTTACTGTTGGTACATACCAGTGGTGGTTGTGTTACTGTTGGCACATACCAGTGATGGTTGTGTTACTGTTCGTACATAACAGTGGTGGTTGTGTTACTGTTGGTACATAACAGTGGTGGTTGTGTTACTGTTGGCACATACCAGTGGTGGTTGTGTTACTGTTGGCACATACCAGTGGTGGTTGTGTTACTGTTCGTACATAACAGTGGTGGTTGTGTTACTGTTGGTACATAACAGTGGTGACTGTGTTACTGTTGGTACATAACAGTAGTTGGTTGTCACTGTCGATACATAACGGTAGCTGGTTGTGTCACTGTTGATACATAACAGTAGTTGGTTGTGTCACTGCTGCTGCTGCTGATGTTGCTGTTGAGCAGGAGACAACAAAGAGAAACTTTCGTAATTTGTTATTAGTTGGGCAGGTGGCAGAGCTGCTGGAGGCAGCCTTCCTTCCTTCCTTGATAAAACCCGCCAGTGTCCTCCACACGCACTTCTAAGCAATTGTTTGGATGTGTTCTCGTGTACCTTAAATATATACCTAAACACTTGGAGAGTGTGCACCTTCAAGGGGTAAAAGTAGTGGGAGGGAGATAAATGTGGAAGGAGAGAGCAGGAGGAAGAGAGTAATAATAATCACAAGTCGGTGAATAAGGAAACATTGTGCTCCTAGACTCACCTCTTTGGTGTTGTTGGTGGTCGAGTCTAGGCTTCAGCTCCACTTCGTCTTTTACTACTCCTCCCCCCACCTCTTCTCGTCCTCACATGGAAGGTCATGCACCATTTCAGGTGTAATGGACCCTGTCGTACCTAGTCGTAACACTGTATATGGTCTCTGCTTCCGCTATTCCCTCATCCAGGATCATCTACATTCCTAGCCCCCCTACGTCGTGATCATGTCTCTCCTGCCTCTCCTCTCCATAATACAAGGTTCAATTTCTTCAATATTTCACCGCGAGTCCCAAGTCTCTGATGTAACGTTAAGTTAGGTAAGATTTGTCAGGAAATAGGACAAGTGTTTCCTGACGCGGGTCTTATTCATATGATGACCAACAGCTGGAACTTTTGGTCATCTGACAGAGGCCTTCCACTGCTTACCCGTCCACTACTATAAAAATTATGGTCATATATAGTACATGATCCTGGAGAAGTCTTTGTTGACGTATCTGAATAATGTTCTTACGTTACCAGACGTAGATACGTCGCCCCTGTTGCAGGACGGAGGTTCTGGCTGTTATGGTGCACTCCGTTTTACACTTGTTGCTCTCAAAATTGTTACATCGTATGTTTTATCTCTGATTCTCTTCCTGTCCGTGTTACCTGTCCTTGTGCTTCCTTGTGGGGACACCAGGTGACACATGGGGACACCTGGTGACACCTGGGGACACCTGGTAACACTTGGGAACACCTGGTGACACCTGGGGATACCTGGTGGCACCTGGGGACAACTGGTGACACCTGGGGACACCTGGTGATACCTAGAGACACCTGGTGACAACTGGGGACACCTGGTAACACTTGGGGATACCTGGGGATACCTAGTGTCCAATCACTCTCTTTCCACACCATCACTCTCTGACCGCATAATCACTCACTGACCACACCATTACTCTCTGACCGCACCATCACTCATGACCACACCATCACTCATGACCACACCATCCCTCACTAACCACACCATCACTCTCTGACCACACCATCACTCATGAAAACATCATCACTCACTAACCTCACCATCACTCATGACCACACCATCACTCATGGCCACACCATCACTCACTGACCACACCATCACTCAATGCCCACACCATCACTCACTGACCACACCATCACTCATGACCACACCATCCCTCACTAACCACACCATCACTCTCTGGCCAAACCATCACTCATGACCACACCACCACTCACTAACCACACCATCACTCATGACCACACCATCACTCATGACCACACCATCACTCACTGACCACACCATCACTCACTGACCACACCATCACTCAGTAACCACACTATCACTCACTGACCACACCATCACTCAGTAACCACACCATCACTCATGACCACACCATCACTCACTGGCCACACCATCACTCACTGACCACACCATCACTCAGTAACCACACCATCACTCAGTAACCACACCATCACTCAGTAACCACACCATCACTCACTGACCACATCATCACTCACTGACCACACCATCACTCACTGAACACACCATCACTCACTGACCACACCATCACTCTCTCCCACTAAGATATTCTTAGATCCAGCAGAGTGCATTTTCTTGTAGTCCTCAGTGCTATTACAGTGTGTAAATTATTCCAGAGAGAGAGAGAGAGATAAAGAGAGACATAGGCGGAGAGAGACACAATTTATATGGTACAAAGATTATATATATATATATATATATATATATATATATATATATATATATATATATATATATATATATATATATATATATATATATATATATATATATATATATATATATATATATATATATA
>NC_091296.1:56448636-56483636 GCF_038502225.1 Cherax quadricarinatus
TATATATATATATATATATATATATATATATATATATATATATATATATATATGCAAAACAACCACTGTGACTACTCACATTGTCACACCATCCTTGACAATGTGAGTAGCCACGAAATCGCTTGGAATTTCACTACTCTTTCACAGTGGTTGTTTTGCATGTTTTAAAATCACCTGTTTACTGTGATCTGATTGTATATATATATATATATATATATATATATATATATATATATATATATATATATATATATATATATATATATATATATATATATATATATATATATATATATATATATATATATATATATATATATATATATATATATATATTGCGCAAATATCGCGAACAAGCGATACAGGACGCAAGACAACCACGGGAAGAGTTGAATGATAGCTCTAGGAGGAGGAGGAGGTCCGAGCAGATAGGATCACAGGGAGCGGCGTTGCTGGCGTAAACTCTACGGACAACTCCCGCCACATTTCACTTACTTGCCACCCATTCCGCGCCGCTGACATACACAAGATGGGCCCAATTTCAAAGCAGTATATTCTGCAACTGGGTCCATCATTTTGAAACTCCCGGTATTATAGGTTGGTTCACATATTGTATTTCCACTTAGAAATGAGTTTAGATTTTTTTTTGCGGGGGGGGGGGGGTTGATTAATTAGTTTAGATATCACTTTTTGTATCAGAAGTTATCTGAGGTTTCGCATATAGAAATGAGCTGTATTTACATTTAGAAATTTGGTTTAGATGTTGCAGTTCAAGTTAGATAATAGATCTGGGATTGTATAAGATACTAACTTGCCTGTCAAACATAGAATTAGTTAGGCGTTGTATTATGTGGCAGAAACGAGATCAGATGCTTTGTCTCACGTTAGAACTGAGTTGAGAGTTGCTGAAAGGTTTCAAATTACCAAAGAGACAGACAGATACTTCAGAGATATCGAGAGATACAGAGAGATACAGGGAGATATCGAGAGACACCGAGAAATACAGCGATATATTGAGAGATACAGTGAGATATCAATAGTTCTTCAACTAACAATTAATCTTCTCTGTTCTCCAGACAACCTTCAATCTGTAGTCAATTTTCTCATTATTTTGTTATTCTTGTGTTAAGTTATTCTGTAATATTCTTGTATTAACCATATTGTGTTAAAATGCTCAGACATTTTAGAAAACGGGATCCTCTCTCCGAGCTTTACAAAGTGTGGAAAACTCTCTTGAACCTCGCCGTGATAACAACAGCATATTTTTAGGCTCCATCAACTGCATGAAACAAGCACTGTCTTGACCCTTGATCACTTAAATAAGTGATACTTGATCACTTAAACAAGAGATACTAGTTGGTGAGCTGGGTCGCTAGTGGTCCCTCCGGGGGGTCCGCGGACCACCTGTTGAGAACCTTTGGTGTAGAAAACATGCAATGTATGAATCTTGTAAACCCCCCTTCCCCTCCTCCCCCTCGGACCCCCTCCCTGCCTGTGGCCAGTAAAATTCTCATCATGTTAAAACTTCAATCGCTGCTAAAAGCCTGGGATGAATTGATATTTTTAAATCGAAATAATTTTTGTGGAGCATTCTTTTGTTCTATGTCTGGTATTGTGTACTCACCTCACCTAGTTGAGGTTGCAAGGGTTGAGTCCTAGCTCCTGGCCCCGCCTTTTCACTGGTGCTACTAGGTCACTCTCCCTGAACCGTGTGCTTTATCATACCTCAGCTTAAAGCTATGTATGGATCCTGCCTCCACTACATCGCTTCCCAAACTATTCCACTTCCTGACTACTCTGTGGCTGAAGTGTGTGTGTACTCACCTAGTTGTACTCACCTAGTTGAGGTTGCAGGGGTCGAGTCCAAGCTCCTGGCCCCGCCTCTTCACTGGTTGCTACTAGGTCACTCTCCCTGAACCATGAGCTTTATCGTACCTCTGCTTAAAGCTATGTAGGGATCCTGCTTCCACTACATCGCTTCCCAAACTATTCCACTTCCTGACTACTCTGTGGCTGAAGAAATACTTCCTAACATCCCTTTGATTCATCTGTGTCTTCAGCTTCCAACTGTGTCCCCGTGTTGCTGTGTCCAGTCTCTGGAACATCCTGTCTTTGTCCACCTTGTCAATTCCTCTCAGTATTTTGTATGTCGTTATCATGTCCCCCCTATCTCTCCTGTCCTCCAGTGTCGTCAGGTTGATTTCCCTTAACCTCTCCTCATAGGACATACCTCTTAACTCTGGGACTAGTCTTGTTGCAAACCTTTGCACTTTCTCTAGTTTCTTTACATGCTTGGCTAGGTGTGGGTTCCAAACTGGTGCCGCATACTCCAATATGGGCCTAACGTACACGGTGTACAGGGTCCTGAACGATTCCTTATGTTTGTGTGTGTGTGTGTGTGTGTGTGTGGTTTACCTGGAGTTTACCTGGTGTGCAACAACTCGTGCAGGAAGGAGTGGTGTACGACTAGTCAGTGTACACACTGTACTAGCAGCTGCTAGTACCTCCCACTAGCGTGGTGAGGCTCCACGTTGGGACCATCGCTCTCAGGTCACACTCAACAAGACTCACTTCCAAGTATAGCACCAGGAATAGTGCCATTTATAGTGATAATTAAAGTCAGAAGTGAAACGAGAGACAAAGACTCAGTGGTAATGAGACTATCACTACCATCTTCCACATTGTTAGGGAGTCACTGTTAGAGACTCATTGTAAGAGTCATTGTTAGGGAGTCACTGTTAGCGACTCATTGTAAGAGTCATTGTTAGGGAGTCACTGTTAGCGACTCATTGTATGAGTCATTGTTAGGGAGTCATTGTTAGCGACTCATTGTAAGAGTCATTGTTAGGGAGTCATTGTTAGGGAGTCATTGTTAGGGAGTCATTGTTAGGGAGTCATTATCAGGGAGTCACTGTTAGGGAGTCATTATCAGGGAGTCATTGTTATGGACTCATTGTAAGAGTCATTGTTAGGGAGTCATTATCAGGGAATCACTGTTAGGGAGTCATTGTAAGAGTCATTATTAGGGAGTCATTGTTAGGGAGTCATTATCAGGGAATCACTGTTAGGGAGTCATTGTAAGAGTCATTATTAGGGAGTCATTGTTAGGAATCATTGTAAGTCATTATTAGAGAGTCATTGTTAGTGAGTCATTGTAAGAGCTATTGTTAGGGAATTATTGTTGCCACATTTGTGGCAACACCAGACATGTTTGGCAATACCAAACATGTATAACAATAATAATCATTTGTGCCAACACCAGACATGTCTGGCAACACCAGATATGCCTGGCAACACCTGCTACTACTGCTACTGCTGCTGCTACTGCTACTGCTACTGCTGCTGCTGATGCGGCTGCTGGTGCTGCTGCTGCTGCTGCTGCTGCTGCTGCTGCTGCTGCTGCTGTTGCTGCTGATGCTGCTGCTACTGCTACTGCTGCTACTGCTACTGCTACTGCTACTGCTGCTACTGCTACTGCTGCTGCTGCTGCTATTGCTACTGCTACTGCTGCTACTGCTACTGCTGCTGCTGCTGCTGCTACTGCTGCTGCTGCTGCCGCTACAGTATTGGTGGCAACATGGGCAAGCAGTGAGAGTGTAGGTGGCAACATGGGCAAGCAGTGAGAGTGTAGGTGGCAACATGGGCAAGCAGTGAGAGTGTAGGTGGCAACATGGGCAAGCAGTGAGAGTGTAGGTGGCAACATGGACAAGCAGTGAGAGTGTAGGTGCCAACATGGGCAAGCAGTGAGAGTGTAGGTGCCAACATGGGCAAGCAGTGAGAGTGTAGGTGGCAACATGGGCAAGTAGTGAGAGTGTAGGTGGCAACATGGACAAGCAGTGAGTATGTAGGTGGCAACATGGGCAAGCAGTGAGAGTGTAGGTGGCAACATGGGGAAGCAGTGAGAGTGTAGGTGGCAACATGGGCAAGCAGTGAGAGTGTAGGTGCCAACATGGGCAAGCAGTGAGAGTGTAGGTGGCAACATGGGCAAGCAGTGAGAGTGTAGGTGGCAACATGGGCAAGCAGTGAGAGTGTAGGTGGCAACATGGGCAAACAGTGAGAGTGTAGGTGGCAACATGGGCAAGCAGTGAGAGTGTAGGTGGCAACATGGGCAAGCAGTGAGAGTGTAGGTGGCAACATGGGCAAGCAGTGAGAGTGTAGGTGGCAAAATGGACAAGCAGTGAGAGTGTAGGTGGCAACATGGGCAAGCAGTGAGAGTGTAGGTGGCAACATGGGCAAGCAGTGAGAGTGTAGGTGGCAACATGGGCAAGCAGTGAGAGTGTAGGTGGCAACATGGGCAAGCAGTGTGAGTGTAGGTGGCAAGATGGGGAAGCAGTGAGAGTGTAGGTGGCAACATGGACAAGCAGTGAGAGTGTAGGTGGCAACATGGACAAGTGGACGTATTTTTGTGTTGCTCGCAGTTGTCAAATTAAAAACGCGACACTGGATTCAATTTTGTGCTGTTCCCTGTGTGTGTGTGTGTGTGTGTGTGTGTGTGTGTGTGTGTGTGTGTGTGTGTGTGTGTGTGTGTGTGTGTGTGTGTGTGTGTGTGTGTGTGTGTGTGTGTGTGTGTGTGTGTTACAATATTCTTGAGAGCTTTACGTATCTGTAACTCGGAATATTTAGAAGATGAAATTAATAAGATATTTAACAGCCATAAAACTGGGATATCCAGCCAGGGATATTGTTGAGAGGTAAATATTGTCAGCTGGTAAGATTTTCTACACGACTTAACCTAAAGAAATGCCTGCCTGGAAAAATGTACTGGTTTTACCTTACAATGAGAATTAGGTCAGGCTGTGTGATGCACTTTAAAAGTTCAATATAAATATAGAATTAGAAAAACAATGGGAGAGTGAAAGAGTAGTTGTTGGTGAAAAACACACCGTCCAAGAAGATTGGCGGTGTTCACAAGGTCCCAGGCACTGTCTGCCTCTCGGAATTCCGGTGGGCTTCCCGGGAGACGTGTTAAAATATCGGGAGTTCGAATCCCGGCTAGTCGCAATATTGTTATTTGTTTAAAACTTAGCTGGCCACTCTGCCACTCGGCCAGGTCCCAGCTGGGATCTGACAGAGTGAATAGGATCTGGCAAAGTGTATAGGATCTGGTAGAGTGTATAGGATATGGTCGAGTGTATAGGATCTGGAAGAGTGTATATGATCTGGTAGAGTGTATAGGATCTGGCAAAGTGTATAGGATCTGGTAGAGTGTATAGGATCTGGAAGAGTGAATATGATCTGGTAGAGTGTATAGGATCTGCAAGAGTGTATATGATCTGGTAGAGTGTATAGGATCTGGTAGAGTGTATAGGATCTGGCAAAGTGTATATGATCTGGTAGAGTGTATAGGATCTGGCAAAGTGTATAGGATCTGGTAGAGTGTATAGGATCTGCAAGACTGTATATGATCTGGTAGAGTGTATAGGATCTGGTAGAGTGTATAGGATCTGGTAGAGTGTATAGGATCTGCAAGAGTGTATATGATCTGGTAGAGTGTATAGGATCTGGTAGAGTGTATAGGATCTGGCAAAGTGTATAGGATCTGGTAGAGTGTATAGGATCTGGCAAAGTGTATAGGATCTGGTAGAGTGTATAGGATCTGGAAGAGTGTATATGATCTGGTAGAGTGTATAGGATCTGGTAGAGTGTATAGGATCTGGCAAAGTGTATAGGATCTGGTAGAGTGTATAGGATCTGCAAGAGTGTATATGATCTGGTAGAGTGTATACGATCTTGCAAAGTGTATAGGATATGGAAAAGTGTATAGGATCTGGCAGAGTGTATAGGATCTTGCAAAGTGTATAGGATTTGGAAGAGTGTATAGGATCTGGCAGAGTGTATAGGATCTTGCAAAGTGTATAGGATTTGGAAGAGTGTATAGGATCTGGCAGAGTGTATAGGATCTTGCAAAGTGTATAGGATTTGGAAGAGTGTATATGATCTGGAAGAGTGTATAGGATCTGGTAGAGTGTATAGGATCTGGCAGAGTGAATAGGATCTGGCAAAGTGTATAGGATCTGGTAGAGTGCATAGGATCCGGCAAAGTGTATAGGATCTGGTAGAGTGTATAGGATCTGGTAGAGTGTATAGGATCTGGTAGAGTGTATAGGATCTGGCAGAGTGTATAGGATCTTGCAAAGTGTATAGGATTTGGAAGAGTGTATATGATCTGGAAGAGTGTATAGGATCTGGTAGAGTGTATAGGATCTGGCAGAGTGAATAGGATCTGGCAAAGTGTATAGGATCTGGTAGAGTGCATAGGATCCGGCAAAGTGTATAGGATCTGGTAGAGTGTATAGGATCTGGTAGAGTGTATAGGATCTGGTAGAGTGTATAGTATCTGGCAAAGTGTATAGGATCTGGCAGAGTGTATAGGATCTGGCAGAGTGTATAGGATCTGGTAGAGTGTATAGGATCTGGTAGAATGTATAGGATATGGTAGAGTGTATAGGATCTGGTAGAGTGTATAGGATCTGGCAGAGTATATAGAATCTGGTAGAGTGTATAGGATCTGGTAGAGTGTATAGGATCTGGCAAAGTGTATAGGATCTGGCAGAGTGTATAGGATCTGGCAGAGTGTATAGGATCTGGTAGAGTGTATAGGATCTGGTAGAATGTATAGGATATGGTAGAGTGTATAGGATCTGGTAGAGTGTATAGGATCTGGTAGAGTGTATAGGATCTGGCAGAGTGTATAGGATCTGGCAGAGTGTATAGGATCTGGTTGAGTGTATAGGATCTGGTAGAGTGTATAGGATCTGGTAGAGTGTATAGGATCTGGTAGAGTGTATAGGATCTGGTAGAGTGTATAGGATCTGGTAGAGTGTATAGGATCTGGTAGAGTGTATAGGATCTGGCAAAGTGTATAGTATCTGGAAGAGTGTATAGGATCTGGTAGAGTGTATAGGATCTGGCAGAGTGTATAGGATCTGGCAGAGTGTATAGGATCTGGCAGAGTGTATAGGATCTGGCAGAGTGTATAGGATCTGGCAGAGTGTATGGTATCTGGCAGAGTGTATGGTATCTGGTAGAGTGTATGATATCTGGCAGAGTGCATGATATCTGGCAGAGTGTATGGTATCTGGCAGAGTGTATGATATCTGGCAGAGTGTATGGTATCTGGCAGAGTGTATGGTATCTGGCAGAGTGTATGATATCTGGCAGAGTGTATGGTATCTGGCAGAGTGTATGGTATCTGGCAGAGTGTATGGTGTCTGGTAGAGTGTATGGTATCTGGTAGAGTGTATGGTATCTGGCAGAGTGTATGGTATCTGGCAGAGTGTATGATATCTGGCAGAGTGTATGATATCTGGCAGAGTGTATGGTATCTGGCAGAGTGTATGGTATCTGGCAGAGTGTATGGTATCTGGCAGAGTGTATGGTATCTGGCAGAGTGTATGGTATCTGGCAGAGTGTATGGTATCTGGCAGAGTATATGGCAGAGTGTATGGTATCTGGCAGAGTGTATGGTATCTGGCAGAGTGTATGGTATCTGGCAGAGTGTATGGTATCTGGCAGAGTGTATGGTATCTGGCAGAGTGTATGGTATCTGGCAGAGTGTATGGTATCTGGCAGAGTGTATGGTATCTGGCAGAGTGTATGGTATCTGGCAGAGTGTATGGTATCTGGCAGAGTGTATGGTATCTGGCAGAGTGTATGGTATCTGGCAGAGTGTATGGTATCTGGCAGAGTGTATGGTATCTGGCAGAGTGTATGGTATCTGGCAGAGTGTATGGTATCTGGCAGAGTGTATGGTATCTGGCAGAGTGTATGGTATCTGGCAGAGTGTATGGTATCTGGCAGAGTGTATGGTATCTGGCAGAGTGTATGGTATCTGGCAGAGTGTATGGTATCTGGCAGAGTGTATGGTATCTGGCAGAGTGTATGGTATCTGGCAGAGTGTATGGTATCTGGCAGAGTGTATGGTATCTGGCAGAGTGTATGGTATCTGGCAGAGTGTATGGTATCTGGCAGAGTGTATGGTATCTGGCAGAGTGTATGGTATCTGGCAGAGTGTATGGTATCTGGCAGAGTGTATGGTATCTGGCAGAGTGTATGGTATCTGGCAGAGTGTATGGTATCTGGCAGAGTGTATGGTATCTGGCAGAGTGTATGGTATCTGGCAGAGTGTATGGTATCTGGCAGAGTGTATGGTATCTGGCAGAGTGTATGGTATCTGGCAGAGTGTATGGTATCTGGCAGAGTGTATGGTATCTGGCAGAGTGTATGGTATCTGGCAGAGTGTATGGTATCTGGCAGAGTGTATGGTATCTGGCAGAGTGTATGGTATCTGGCAGAGTGTATGGTATCTGGCAGAGTGTATGGTATCTGGCAGAGTGTATGGTATCTGGCAGAGTGTATGGTATCTGGCAGAGTGTATGGTATCTGGCAGAGTGTATGGTATCTGGCAGAGTGTATGGTATCTGGCAGAGTGTATGGTATCTGGCAGAGTGTATGGTATCTGGCAGAGTGTATGGTATCTGGCAGAGTGTATGGTATCTGGCAGAGTGTATGGTATCTGGCAGAGTGTATGGTAGCTGGCAGAGTGTATGGTGTCTGGCAGAGTGTATGGTATCTGGCAGAGTGTATGGTATCTGGCAGAGTGTATGGTATTTGGCAGAGTGTATGGTATCTGGCAGAGTGTATGGTATCTGGCAGAGTGTATGGTGTCTGGCAGAGTGTATGGTGTCTGGCAGAGTGTATGGTATCTGGCAGAGTGTATGGTATCTGGCAGAGTGTATGGTATCTGGCAGAGTGTATGGTATCTGGCAGAGTGTATGGTATCTGGCAGAGTGTATGGTATCTGGCAGAGTGCATGGTATCTGGCAGAGTGTATGGTATCTGGCAGAGTGTATGGTGTCTGGCAGAGTGTATGGTGTCTGGCAGAGTGTATGGTATCTGGCAGAGTGTATGGTATCTGGCAGAGTGTATGGTATCTGGCAGAGTGTATGGTATCTGGCAGAGTGTATGGTATCTGGCAGAGTGTATGGTATCTGGCAGAGTGTATGGTATCTGGCAGAGAGTATCTGGCAGAGTGTATGGTGTCTGGCAGAGTGTATGGTATCTGGCAGAGTGTATGGTATCTGGCAGAGTGTATGGTATCTGGCAGAGTGTATCTGGTATCTGGCAGAGTGTATGGTATCTGGCAGAGTGTATGGTATCTGGCAGAGTGTATGGTATCTGGCAGAGTGTATGGTATCTGGCAGAGTGTATGGTATCTGGCAGAGTGTATGGTATCTGGCAGAGTGTATGGTATCTGGCAGAGTGTATGGTATCTGGCAGAGTGTATGGTATCTGGCAGAGTGTATGGTATCTGGCAGAGTGTATGGTATCTGGCAGAGTGTATGGTATCTGGCAGAGTGTATGGTATCTGGCAGAGTGTATGGTATCTGGCAGAGTGTATGGTATCTGGCAGAGTGTATGGTATCTGGCAGTGTATGGTATCTGTCAGAGTGTATGGTGTCTGGCAGAGTGTATGGTATCTGGCAGAGTGTATGGTATCTGGCAGAGTGTATGGTATCTGGCAGAGTGTATGGTATCTGGCAGAGTGTATGGTATCTGGCAGAGTGTATGGTATCTGGCAGAGTGTATGGTATCTGGCAGAGTGTATGGTATCTGGCAGAGTGTATGGTATCTGGCAGAGTGTATGGTATCTGGCAGAGTGTATGGTATCTGGCAGAGTGTATGGTATCTGGCAGAGTGTATGGTATCTGGCAGAGTGTATGGTATCTGGCAGAGTGTATGGTATCTGGCAGAGTGTATGGTATCTGGCAGAGTGTATGGTATCTGGCAGAGTGTATGGTATCTGGCAGAGTGTATGGTATCTGGCAGAGTGTATGGTATCTGGCATCTGGCAGAGTGTATGGTATCTGGCAGAGTGTATGGTATCTGGCAGAGTGTATGGTATCTGGCAGAGTGTATGGTATCTGGCAGAGTGTATGGTGTCTGGCAGAGTGTATGGTGTCTGGCAGAGTGTATGGTATCTGGCAGAGTGTATGGTATCTGGCAGAGTGTATGGTATCTGGCAGAGTGTATGGTATCTGGCAGAGTGTATGGTATCTGGCAGAGTGTATGGTATCTGGCAGAGTGTATGGTATCTGGCAGAGTGTATGGTATCTGGCAGAGTGTATGGTATCTGGCAGAGTGTATGGTATCTGGCAGAGTGTATGGTATCTGGCAGAGTGTATGGTATCTGGCAGAGTGTATGGTATCTGGCAGAGTGTATGGTATCTGGCAGAGTGTATAGGGACTGTTCTGCTGTGGACTTAGAGATAATGTTCGTAAATATATATTATAAAATCCATAAATATGATTTTGTCATTTTTTAACAATATTTTATCACAGTAATTAAGACCGCAGATGGACGGAAGTAGTTGTGACCTACCGAGAGTTGAACTGTGTATGTCTCTCAGTGTATATACCTCCAGAGTTGACTTTGATTATGTCTCTCAGTGTATATACCTCCAGAGTTGACTTTGATTATGTCTCTCAGTGTATATACCTCCAGAGTTGACTTTGATTATGTCTCTCAGTGTATATACCTCCAGAGTTGACTTTGATTATGTCTCTCAGTGTATATACCTCCAGAGTTGACTTTGATTATATGTCTCTCAGTGTATGTATCTCCAAAGTTGGCTGTGATTCCTGTTTTAGGAAATAAAGTATCTTTGATTGATGGTAAACAGGTTACATGCAGCCTTAATGAACCATTGAGTAAACGATAGACTCAAAATCCAATTAACCAGCCAATCAAAGACCAGGGTCTCTTTAGAATAATTGCTGCCATGTACTGTATATTCTTGAATATCTTCAGCGTTTTGCTTAATATCAGTAATCAGGGTGTCCCGTGGTTCTATTGCTAGCACATTCCGCACACAAACTAAGGTCCAAGGACCGATCCCCGGTACAGCTGGAAACATTTGGATGTGTTTCCTTAAGACACCTGCTGTCCACGTTCACCTGGATGTTAGTCGACTGGTGTGGGTCTCATCCTGGGGACAATATTGATCTAATTTGCGGGAAATGCTCTGCATAACAAGGAACTTCCTATATACTAGTTTATCATTGATGTCACTTATGGTGTGTATACCTTGTACATGTACTTGTAGAAATAAAAGAAAGAAAGAAATAAACAGTCAGTATGGACTCCCAGGTAGGTGCACAGGCAAACAAATTCCTTTTTTTTTTTTGTCAATAATTCTCGAAAAAAATAATTTTACGGTGGGAAATCAGATTAATTACAACAGCTAAGATGTTGTTTGATAAAAAGTTTTAACACAATATACAGAGTTTCGGACAGGTAAATATTTTTCCAGGTACAAGTGGGAGAAACTTGAAATTTTATTGTGTTGTGTTGGAGTGTCGCCGGTGACCAGCCTTGTTGCATCTCTCTCTCTCTCTCTCTCTCTCTCTCTCTCTCTCTCTCTCTCTCTCTCTCTCTCTCTCTCTCTCTCTCTCTCTCTCTCTCTCTCTCTCTCTTTCTCCTTCCAATTTCCCATTTTATCCTCTCTTCCTCCCTCGCCTCTTTCTACTCCCCTTCTTTATCTCCTCTCATCCTGCAGTTTTTTTGTTTGTGCTTGTGTCCCCTATCTCATCTCTCTTCCTTCCTATCTCTTCCTCCCCTCTTTCCCTCTTTATTTCTCCCTGCTTCCCTCACGCCTTCCCTCACGTATTTCTCGGATGATAGGAAGGAAAGTGGAAGCACTTATTGACCGGAAGAAGAAGCAGTGGGGGCTTCTGGCTGTGAATATATTAGATGGCTGGAATTTTATGAGGGCGCGATCGTAGAGCCAAAGGGTGAGTGATAGTGTGAGGAGGTGAGTGGGAGAAGTGGAAAAGGGAGAGAGAAACAGCAAGAAGTGAGCTCCTAGACAAAAAGACGGGCAGCAAGCAGCAACTGTGACTGTACTCTTCACAGCATCACTTTATCTGAGATCATTTATTCCTAGGATGCAACATGTTCGTACAGCATAATGATATCAGCGAAATAAAAGTTGATCAAATGAAACTGCTGGTCCACAGATGGCTCCATCGTCATCCTGTTCAATATTTGTATGTTTTATAGCAACATAAAGGCTTTCCTGTGTGTGGATGTAGGTAACAGCTCTTACTTTGTAAATAAAGTTAGCAGTCCTTACCCTACCCTTGTAAAACCCTGTGTAAGAGAGAGAGAGAGAGAGAGAGAGAGAGAGAGAGAGAGAGAGAGAGAGAGAGAGAGAGAGAGAGAGAGAGAGAGAGAGAGAGAGAGAGAGAGAGAGAGAGAGAGAGAGAGAGAGAGAGAAAGAGAGAGAGAGAGATTAGAAAGTTGTATTCCGTATGTAGATGTTATCATCTTCTTTAAATTCTTGAAGAAACACTTGATGACGTGGGCACAAGTGTCAGTCTACCTTCATGTGCTTTACCATCAGGGAAGAAGACGTAGGCTGCAAGAAAAGCTTTATTTGGACCAGCATTTGGCTCTGTGTAGAGCTTTATCAAATCATCACTTAATGATGGTCTACACAGAGCAATATGCTCACTAAATAAATCTTTTCTCTGACTTCCAACTAACTGCTTGTATCTCTCGTGGGTACACTCAACTAACTGCTTGTATCTCTCATGGGTACACTCAACTAACTGCTTGTATCTCTCATGGGTACACTCAACTAACTGCTTGTATCTCTCATGGGTACACTCAACTAACTGCTTGTATCTCTCATGGGTACTCAACTCGCTTGTATCTCTCATGGGTACCTCAACTTCTTGTATCTCTCATGGGTACACTCAACTAACTGCTTGTATCTCTCATGGGTATACTCAACTAACTGCTTGTATCTCTCATGGGTACACTCAACTAACTGCTTGTATCTCTCATGGGTACACTCAACTAACTGCTTGTATCTCTCGTGGGTACACTCAACTAACTGCTTGTATCTCTCATGGGTACGCTCAACTAACTGCTTGTATCTCTCATGGGTACACTCAACTAACTGCTTGTATCTCTCTTGGGTACACTCAACTAACTTGTATCTCTCATGGGTACACTCAACTAACTGCTTGTATCTCTCATGGGTATACTCAACTAACTGCTTGTATCTCTCATGGGTACACTCAACTAACTGCTTGTATCTCTCGTGGGTACACTCAACTAACTGCTTGTATCTCTCATGGGTACGCTCAACTAACTGCTTGTATCTCTCATGGGTACACTCAACTAACTGCTTGTATCTCTCTCGGTACACTCAACAACTTGCATCTCTCATGGGTAGACTCAACTAACTGCTTGTATCTCTCATGGGTACACTCAACTAACTGCTTGTATCTCTCGTGGGTACACTCAACTAACTGCTTGTATCTCTCATGGGTACACTCAACTAACTGCTTGTATCTCTCATGGGTACACTCAACTAACTGCTTGTATCTCCTCTGGGTACTACTCAACTAACTTGTATCTCTCCTGGGTACACTCAACTAACTGCTTGTATCTCTCATGGGTATATCTCAACTAACTGCTTGTATCTCTCATGGGTACACTCAACTAACTCGCCTTGTATCTCTCGTGGGTACACTCAACTAACTGCTTGTATCTCTCATGGGTACACTCAACTAACTGCTTGTATCTCTCATGGGTACACTCAACTAACTGCTTGTATCTCTCATGGGTACACTCAACTAACTGCTTGTATCTCTCATGGGTACCCTCAACTAACTGCTTGTATCTCTCATGGGTACACTCAACTAACTGCTTGTATCTCTCATGGGTACACTCAACTAATTGCTTGTATCTCTCATGGGTACACTCAACTAACTGCTTGTATCTCTCATGGGTACACTCAACTAACTGCTTGTATCTCTCATGGGTACACTCAACTAACTGCTTGTATCTCTCATGGGTACACTCAACTAACTGCTTGTATCTCTCATGGGTATACTCAACTAACTGCTTGTATCTCTCATGGGTACACTCAACTAACTGCTTGTATCTCTCATGGGTACACTCAACTAACTGCTTGTATCTCTCATGGGTACACTCAACTAACTGCTTGTATCTCTCATGGGTACACTCAACTAACTGCTTGTATCTCTCATGGGTACACTCAACTAACTGCTTGTATCTCTCATGGGTACACTCAACTAACTGCTTGTATCTCTCATGGGTACACTCAACTAATTGCTTGTATCTCTCATGGGTACACTCAACTAACTGCTTGTATCTCTCATGGGTACACTCAACTAACTGCTTGTATCTCTCATGGGTACACTCAACTAACTTGTATCTCTCATGGGTACACTCAACTAACTGCTTGTATCTCTCATGGGTACGCTCAACTAACTGCTTGTATCTCTCATGGGTACACTCAACTAACTGCTTGTATCTCTCATGGGTACACTCAACTAACTGCTTGTATCTCTCATGGGTACACTCAACTAACTGCTTGTATCTCTCATGGGTACACTCAACTAACTGCTTGTATCTCTCATGGGTACACTCAACTAACTGCTTGTATCTCTCATGGGTACACTCAACTAACAGCTCGTATCTCTCATGGGTACACTCAACTAACTGCTTTTATCTCTCATGGGTACACTCAACTAACTGCTTGTATCTCTCATGGGTACACTCAACTAACAGCTCGTATCTCTCATGGGTACACTCAACTAACTGCTTTTATCTCTCATGGGTACACTCAACTAACTGCTTGTATCTCTCATGGGTACACTCAACTAACAGCTCGTATCTCTCATGGGTACACTCAACTAACTGCTTGTATCTCTCATGGGTACACTCAACTAACAGCTCGTATCTCTCATGGGTACACTCAACTAACTGCTTGTATCTCTCATGGGTACACTCAACTAACTGCTTGTATCTCTCATGGGTACACTCAACTAACCTGAAAGAAATCAAAGAATTTATCCTCTACACTTTTCTCCAGAAATACTAAGAGACTGACAAATAAATTAATAATAACAACAGCAACATATTAATCACTCGTGGTCAATGAGTGAGACTCCACATTATCTTACCTGTGATATACCTTTGATGACTTTCAAGAGTCTTATCTTGAAGGTAATAGTTGTCTGGAACACTGCATTCTTTGACAACTGAGATTGCCAGGTGATCCACAGTGTGACCACACTGTGGCCATCTCAGTCGTCAAAGAATGCAGTGTTCCAGACAACTGTTATCTTCAAGATAAGACTCTTGAAAGTCATCAAAGGTATATCACAGGTAAGATAATGTGGAGTCTCACTCATTGGTCAGGAGTGATTTATATGTTGCTATTGTTCTTATTAATTTGCCAGTCAACATCACCTGACGCTGATCCTGATCACATGATAATATGATTTGTGATTTATACTTTAATAGTTAAGCTTGTGTCATTTTGGTTCTTTATTTGTAAAAAAAACTGTAATAGTCTTTATCTGGGGCTGTCACGATCCACTCACCAGTCAAGGAAAAGATTGGGAACGTCTGTAATTAACGCACGTAACTGAGTGAGCTGGATGGTTAACTTAGTGGCTCCTTCCAGGAAGGTTAGGGGATTGATCCTCAGGATACAAAAACATACACACACACACAATCTGGAGATTGAAGTAGTGAAGTCGGAGCCATACATAGCTTTAAGAAGAGTTACGATACGGCTCTTGGAGCAGGGAGTGGACCTAGTAGCGTCCAGCGAAGAGGAGGGCGCCATGAGCTAAGACTCGACCACTACAACTACAAATAGATGAGTACAAATAGGTGAGCACACACACACACACACACACACACACACACACACACACACACACACACACACACACACACACACACACACACACACACACACACACACACACACACACACAACACAACACAACACAACACAACACAACACAACACAACACACACACACACACACACACACACACACACACACACACACACACACACACACACACACACACACACACACACACACACACACACACACACACACACACACACACACACACACACACACACACACACACACACATACTCCAGGTAACATTTCTTTTCTTAGTGTTCTGAGAAAGTGTTGATAACAGATCTCAGCAACTTGGGTAGCCTCTGAAGGCAACTCTGGGAAACTCTGCCACAAGTTCACGTCAGAGTTGAGGATTTTTTTTTTCATATATTTTTAAACTCTTACTCAGTACAACTTATGTTTCTCAAGGCCACCACCCACCGGGGTGGGTAGGAAGACCACCTGATGAGTGGAACTCTGGAATGAACCCTGGGAGCCTGTATATATACATACTACATACAGAGATATACACTTCTTCAAGTATACATACAGTGTCCCCTCAGTGCGTGTACACCAAAGCAGGTTTTCTACTCACAGTTAGTACAAAGATTTTATGACCAGTGTTGCTTGGTTAGATTAATTTAAAACCCATCGACTACACGATGGGTCAACGCCCCATTGGCCAGGTCATGGACCTGGCCCAGGGGGCGTTGACCCCCGGAACACCCTCCAGGTATACTCCAGGCAGGTACACTAGAGCCATGAAGTTTCATGCAATCTGTTCACCACAAGTCGAGAATACTTTAATTCTTAAGATTGAGAATATTCACAATTCTCGCTATATAGAGTTTTGTAAATCCCCTTATTTATCAATAACAAGCTAAAAATAATAGTTATAGCTGATTCATGGAATCGTATGAGAGGACTGTAAACCACGAAACAGTGAATATTAGCCAGGTGAATCTTATTATGTCTGCGGCATGATATTGTGGTTAGCGCAGTGAACTGCGACTTTCACGATTCTCTTGCCATGAATTTGAATCCCGCTCCGATCAACGAGGTTATGACTAAATGGGTTTAAAGCCTGTACAGTACTCAAAAATACTAATAATACTTCAATCGCCAAAAACAAGTATGTCAATTTTCACCACATCAACACAAAGATCAGTTTTTCGGTTGTATATTGTGAGCACAAGATACCCAGATGCTGTACATGTGTATACTTCTTCCATCTTATCGGTATTGTATACCATACATGTACAACCTTAATAACTCTCGTGTAGTCGATAGGCTTGAAGTCCAATTAAGCAGCCAGCGTTAAGACGGTTCTGAGAGGAAATTGGTGTCTTAAGAGAGACGCGGGAGGGGGAATGGGAGGGGGAGGGGGAGCACCAGCTGCCGCAGGAAGACCTCTGATGGATTATAAATAATATAATTGGTGCTTTCTTGCTGTCTCGAGTTCTTAATTGAGTCAGCATGGGAGGTAGTGCTGCCAGGCTGATAGATGGAGGGAAGAAGTAGATGGAGAGAGAGAGAGAGAGAGAGAGAGAGAGAATCAATATTTGGGCAGATGAATAGATAGTTATGTGTACACTCTGGATATTCTCTCTCTCTCTCTCTCTCTCTCTCTCTCTCTCTCTCTCTCTCTCTCTCTCTCTCTCTCTCTCTCTCTCTCTCTCTCTCTCTCATTACCGAAATCTTGAATACATAATCACACTTTACATAAGAGATGTGCGTTGCCTTTGCTTACAGCTGGAGGCGAGGATGTGGTCAGACAGCTCCCACGCGCAAGGCTTTCCTTCCAGCGGCCACACCTTCCCTCACAGCCCAGCTCTAGACCGCCTCTGCTTCCACTCCAGGTAAGATTACCCCTCCAGCTCACTTCCAGGTAAGCTCACCTGCACCACATCACCTGTCACGCTCCAACTAACTTGCACACGATCATTTACTGACCTCAAGTCAGGGTTGAGTTGTCTGCCATTTGCAGTTCGACTGAACCGAGGTTTATACAGTCTTCTGAATAATTTGTTGATATTGGGTAATGGTTTACAATAATGGCGGCTAGTTCAGTGGGTCAGTTAACCACTGATACAGTGGTTTATTGAATGGGTGATACAGTGGTTTACACAATGATATAGTGGTTTACACAAAGACCTACAGATGAATATATAATTTCAACAGATATAAACACAATTCAACATATACACAATGTTTTTTAAGATTCCCATTAATTTTAATAATAGATAGTGACTGATCCCTGTGATAGATGTTCATTGATTCTGGCTGTAGACAATGGCAGACCTACATTTGTGGGGCCCTGAAGCTTGAACTGTTATAGGGGCCCCTTCGCAACTCCTTCTCATACAGTAGACCCCAAATTTTTAAGAAGTATGGACTAAAGTGACTTTTGGGGCCCCTCCGGGATTAGAAGCCCTCAAACTTAAGCTTCAGTAGTTGCATAGCAGATCCGCCCTCGGTTGTACATGTTAACTGATTCTAGTGGAACATGTTAAGTGATTCTAATGGTAGATGTTAACTGATTCATAAAAGTGCGTACCAATATAATTAAGTATTTATTTGTATTAACTACACCCAGAGCAGATGAATGTTAAGAGACGAACATCAACGTTCTGATGCTGGAGACGAACATCAACGTTCTGATGCTGGAGACGAACATCAACGTTCTGATGCTGGAGACGAACATCAGCGTTCTAATGCTGGAGACGAACATCAACGTTCTGATGCTGGAGACGAACATCAGCGTTCTAATGCTGGAGACGAACATCAGCGTTCTGATGCTGGAGACGAACATCAACGTTCTAATGCTGGAGACGAACATCAACGTTCTGATGCTGGAGACGAACATCAACGTTCTGATGCTGGAGACGAACATCAACGTTCTAATGCTGGAGACGAACATCAGCGTTCTGATGCTGGAGACGAACATCAACGTTCTGATGCTGGAGAAGAACATCAACGTTCTGATGCTGGAGACAAACATCAACGTTCTGATGCTGGAGAAGAGCATCAACGTTCTGATGCTGGAGATGAACATCAACGTTCTGATGCTGGAGACGAACATCAACGTTCTGATGCTGGAGACGAACATCAACATTCTGATGCTGGAGACGAACATCAACGTTCTGATGCTGGAGAAGAACATCAACGTTCTGATGCTGGAGACGAACATCAACGTTCTGATGCTGGAGAAGAACATCAACGTCCTGATGCTGGAGACGAACATCAACGTTCTGATGCTGGAGAAGAACATCAACGTTCTGATGCTGGAGAAGAACATCAACGTTCTGATGCTGGAGACGAACATCAACGTTCTGATGCTGGAGAAGAACATCAACGTTCTGATGCTGGAGACGAACATCAACGTTCTGATGCTGGAGAAGAGCATCAACGTTCTGATGCTGGAGATGAACATCAACGTTCTGATGCTGGAGACGAACATCAACGTTCTGATGCTGGAGACGAACATCAACGTTCTGATGCTGGAGAAGAACATCAACGTTCTGATGCTGGAGAAGAGCATCAACGTTCTGATGCTGGAGACGAACATCAACGTTCTGATGCTGGAGAAGAACATCAACGTTCTGATGCTGGAGACGAACATCAACGTTCAGATGCTGGAGACGAACATCAACGTTCTGATGCTGGAGAAGAGCATCAACGTTCTGATGCTGGAGATGAGTATCAACGTTCTGATGCTGGAGACGAACATCAACGTTCAGATGCTGGAGACGAACATCAACGTTCTGATGCTGGAGAAGAACATCAACGTTCTGATGCTGGAGAAAAGCATCAACGTTCTGATGCTGGAGACGAACATCAACGTTCAGATGCTGGAGACGAACATCAACGTTCTGATGCTGGAGAAGAACATCAACGTTCTGATGCTGGAGATGAGCATCAACGTTCTGATGCTGGAGACGAACATCAACGTTCTGATGCTGGAGACGAACATCAACGTTCTGATGCTGGAGAAGAACATCAACGTTCTGATGCTGGAGACGAACATCAACGTTCTGATGCTGGAGAAGAACATCACCGTTCTGATGCTGGAGACGAACATCAACGTTCAGATGCTGGAGACGAACATCAACGTTCTAATGCTGGAGACGAACATCAACGTTCTGATGCTGGAGTCGAACATCAACGTTCTGATGCTGGAGAAGAGCATCAACGTTCAGATGCTGGAGACGAACATCAACGTTCTGATGCTGGAGACGAACATCAACGTTCTGATGCTGGAGACGAACATCAACGTTCTGATGCTGGAGAAGAACATCAACGTTCTGATGCTGGAGACGAACATCAACGTTCTGATGCTGGAGACGAACATCAACGTTCTGATGCTGGAGACGAACATCAACGTTCTGATGCTGGAGACGAACATCAACGTTCTGATGCTGGAGACGAACATCAACGTTCTGATGCTGGAGACGAACATCAACGTTCTGATGCTGGAGACGAACATCAACGTTCTGATGCTGGAGACGAACATCAACGTTCTGATGCTGGAGACGAACATCAACGTTCTGATGCTGGAGACGAACATCAACGTTCTGATGCTGGAGACGAACATCAACGTTTTGATGCTGGAGACGAACATCAACGTTCTGATGCTGGAGACGAACATCAACGTTCTGATGCTGGAGACGAACATCAACGTTCTGATGCTGGAGACGAACATCAACGTTCTGATGCTGGAGACGAACATCAACGTTCTGATGCTGGAGACGAACATCAACGTTCTGATGCTGGAGACGAACATCAACGTTCTGATGCTGGAGACGAACATCAACGTTCTGATGCTGGAGACGAACATCAACGTTCTGATGCTGGAGACGAACATCAACGTTCTGATGCTGGAGACGAACATCAACGTTCTGATGCTGGAGACGAACATCAACGTTCTGATGCTGGAGAAGAACATCAACGTTCTGATGCTGGAGAAGAACATCAACGTTCTGATGCTGGAGAAGAACATCAACGTTCTGATGCTGGAGAAGAACATCAACGTTCTGATGCTGGAGAAGAACATCAACGTTCTGATGCTGGAGAAGAACATCAACGTTCTGATGCTGGAGAAGAACATCAACGTTCTGATGCTGGAGAAGAACATCAACTCACTGCCTTAGAATTGCACATTCCATTATTTTATCATTTTTTTTATTGTTATTCCCTAAGGTTTAATGGCAAATGTTTCAATTATTGGTTATTTATTTGCAAGTGATTAAAGTGGAGCTTTATAAAATAAAAGGTGACACCACCAGCCAAGAATATCTTAATCTATGAAACAGGAATCATATTAGTGTCTTAGGTGTCACACACACACACACACACACACACACACACACACACACACACAGGGGCCATAAAGCTCCTGGTAAATGTGAGATTATCACTTTTAGATCCAAAGAAGCAAAGGGCTTATCCACTTCCTGGGATCAAAAGCCCTTCATTAACATCAGAGATTTTAATATAGAAATTTTGGAGTAGCAAAGCAGAAATATTCGCCACAACAAGGTTGTCAGGATTGTCTTGGCCTTGGGCAGGTCTTGAGGAAGTGAGTCTGATTCCTGAAGGAAATCCTGAGATAAGAGCAACTGCACGGAAAGTTATTAGAAGTAATTAAGCCAATTATAACTACGGAAGTCTTGCAATCTATGAAGACAAGTTCAAGCAGGAAGCCAACTCTTACAAACTTTCTTTGCCCTGTCAGTTCAAGAGTTCATCTCCCAGCTCACAGTGAACCTGTTAATAGTTAACTTGACAAAGTTAAGCAAGTCTCTTGAGACAGTCAGTTCCTCTTATTTCCATAATCTAAGACAAGGATGGAATACAAAGAGATAATAGCCTTTAATAAAATCTCGCAGGCAGTATTGAACAAGATGAGCTAAAGAAGGAAGCATTCATATAAGTCTAGATATATGTTAGTTACTGTGGCAAGCGAGGTCTGACGCAAGCATCAATGGAAGAAGATATTCATAACCTCATCTCTCACAATAACACAAACAGGTGAAAAATCGCTACTAAGGAATAGCTAACAGAGTGAGTAGAATATCAGAAGTTTAAGACAACCCCCAGTTCGGAGTATGAGGATCAGATTAACAGAGACCGATCTCCAGCTACACTTCGACTTGTAAACATCAGATATCAAAACCTTTATACACAAAAGCCGTGAGAATTGAAGGATATCAGCACCACCACACAAAGATCAACACTGAGAGAAGTTTAACAGTGTAGAGAACGAAGATCAAGGTCAGCAAGGAGACCAACTTCTACTGACACGTTGGTGTTAAGAGAAGAGAGAACATCTAAACCTCAACTCAAAACCAAGGTCCCAGATGCAAGTTCCAAAGTAGGAACACATTGTCAACACCAGCCTATAACGAGTGTGTGAGCTAGCTGGTCGAAGTTGTAAAGAGGCCAGAGACCTCCAACCCTCAACTATGTCTAGAGACCTCATTCTCCCTTCTCATCTCTCTTTATCTACATTCTAGTCTTCATTCTCCCTTACCATCTTTCTATCTACGTTCTACTCCTCATTCTTCCTTCTCATCTACTCCTCATTCTACTTTCCACTCCCCCTTCCCTCTACACACTTCCAACATAATAGTTTCCTTGTCACAAAATCGTTGTATACCTTTAGGGAAACATCCAATATATAATTTTCTCCAGAAATTGGAAATTGTAACTATTTGTAAAAAATTTCATCTTGGAGACCACAAACTTCAAGGTCTAGGCAATATTGAATTCCTGGGCTGGTTCATCAACCTGTCACTCTTATGTGACCCAGCACAGGTAAGGGTGACCTCAGTGTTACCTCAGTTTACTACGGTTTACTGACATATACACAGACTCAGTATTGCGATCCAGAGAGGAAATGGATGCAGCATTCTGGACACAAGAGACACGACCTGCCACCTGGATGTAGGCTGTGAGATGTAGACTCTGAGATGTAGACTCTGAGATGTAGACTCTGAGATGTAGACTCTGAGATGTCATGCATGTTGTTCTCCTTCCCATTGTAAATTTGGGATATATATATATATATATATATATATATATATATATATATATATATATATATATATATATATATATATATATATATATATATATATATATATATATACATATATATATATATATATATATATATATATATATATATATATATATATATATATATATATATATATATATATATATATATAATATATATATATATATATATATATATATATATATATATATATATATATATATATATATATATATATATATTAATCCGAATAAAGTCTTGTAGGTGCCAGTTACCCGAAGCAGGAGGTATGTATCTGTGGCGCCATCTCCAGGTTAATTAGTCGGCATCTTGAAGTGGAGGTGGAGAACTTCTTCACCTTCAGAAGAGAAGGAAGGCTACCACCACCTTTAGGAGGAAAGGAAGGCTACCACCACCTTTAGGAGGAAAGGAAGGCTACCACCACCTTCAGGAGGGAAGGAAGGCTACCACCACCTTCAGGAGGGAAGGAAGGTTACCACCACCTTCAGGAGGGAAGGAAGGTTACAGCCACCTTCAGGAGGGAAGGAAGGTTACCACCACCTTCAGGAGGGAAGGAAGGCTACCACCACCTTCAGGAGGGAAGGGAGGCTACCATAACCTTCAGAAGGGAAGGGAGGCTACCACCACCTTCAGGAGGGAAGGAAGATTACCACCACCTTCAGGAGGGAAGGAAGGTTACCCCCACCTTCAGGAGGGGAGGAAGGTTACCACCACCTTCAGGAGGGAAGGAAGGTTAACACCACCTTCAGGAGAGAAGGAAGGCTACCACCACCTTCAGGAGGGAAGGAAGGTTACCACCACCTTCAGGAGGGAAGAAAGGCTACCACCACCTTCAGGAGTGGAGGAAGGTTACCACCACCTTCAGGAGGGAAGGAAAGCTACCACCACCTTCAGGAGGGAAGGAAGGTTACCACCATCTTCAGGAGGGAAGGAAGGCTATCACGAGCTTCAGGAGGGAAGGAACGTTACCACCACCTTCAGGAGGGAAAGAATGCTACCACCACCTTCAGGAGGGAAGGAAGGCTACCACCACCTTTAGGAGGAAAGGAAGGCTACCACCACCTTCAGGAGGGAAGGAAGGCTACCACCACCTTCAGGAGGGAAGGAAGGCTACCACCACCTTCAGGAGGGAAGGAAGGCTACCACCACCTTTAGGAGGGAAGGAAGGCTACCACCACCTTCAGGAGGGAAAGAATGGTACCACCACCTTCAGGAGGGAAGGAAGGCTACCACCACCTTCAGGAGGGAAGGAAGGTTACCACCACCTTCAGGAGGGAAGGAAGGTTACCACCACCTTCAGGAGGGAAAGAATGCTACCACCACCTTCAGGAGGGAAGGAAGGCTACCACCACCTTCAGGAGGGAAGGAAGGTTAACACCACCTTCAGGAGGGAAGGAAGGCTACCACCACCTTCAGGAGGGAAGGAAGGTTAACACCACCTTCAGGAGGGAAGGAAGGCTACCACCACCTTCAGGAGGGAAAGAAGGCTACCACCACCTTTAGGAGGGAAGGAAGGCTACCACCACCTTCAGGAGGGAAGGAAGGCTACCACCACCTTCAGGAGGGAAGGAAGGCTACCACCACCTTCAGGAGGGAAAGAATGCTACCACCACCTTCAGGACGGAAGGAAGGTTACCACCACCTTCAGGAGTGAAGGAAGGTTACCACCACCTTCAGGAGGGAAGGAAGGTTACCACCACCTTCAGGAGGGAAAGAATGCTACCACCACCTTCAGGACGGAAGGAAGGTTACCACCACCTTCAGGAGGGAAGAAAGGCTACCACCACCTTCAGGAGGGAAGGCAGGCTACCACCACCTTCAGGAGGGAAGAAAGGCTACCACCACCTTCAGGAGGGAAGGAAGGTTACCACCACCTTCAGGAGGGAAAGAATGCTACCACCACCTTCAGGAGGGAAGGAAGGCTACCACCACCTTCAGGAGGGAAGGAAGGTTACCACCACCTTCAGGAGGGAAGGCAGGCTACCACCACCTTCAGGAGGGAAGGAAGGTTACCACCACCTTCAGGAGGGAAGGCAGGCTACCACCACCTTCAGGAGGGAAGGAAGGCTACCACCACCTTCAGGAGGGAAGGAAGGTTACCACCACTTTCAGGAGGGAAAGAATGCTACCACCACCTTCAGGAGGGAAGGAAGGCTACCACCACCTTCAGGAGGGAAAGAATGCTACCACCACCTTCAGGAGGGAAGGAAGGCTACCACCACCTTCAGGAGGGAAAGAATGCTACCACCACCTTCAGGAGGGAAGGAAGGCTACCACCACCTTCAGGAGGGAAGGAAGGTTACCACCACCTTCAGGAGGGAAAGAATGCTACCACCACCTTCAGGAGGGAAGGAAGGCTACCACCACCTTCAGGAGGGAAGGAAGGCTACCACCACCTTCAGGAGGGAAGGAAGGTTACCACCACCTTCAGGAGGGAAGGAAGGTTACCACCACCTTCAGGAGGGAAGGAAGGCTACCACCACCTTCAGGAGGGAAGGAAGGTTACCACCACCTTCAGGAGGGAAGGAAGGTTACCACCACCTTCAGGAGGGAAGGAAGGCTACCACCACCTTCAGGAGGGAAGGAAGGTTACCACCACCTTCAGGAGGAATCTTACTCACACACGGGAGATTCCTCCCAAACACACGGGAGGTTCCTCCCACACACGGGAGGTTCCTCCCACACACACAAGAGTCTCCTCCCACACACAGGAGTCTCCTCCCACACACAGGAGTCTCCTCCCACACACACAGGAGTCTCCTCCCACACACGGGAGGTTCCTCCCACACACACAGGAGTCTCCTCCCACACACGGGAGGTTCCTCCCACACACACAAGAGTCTCCTCCCACACACGGGAGGTTCCTCCCACACACACAGGAATCTCCTCCCACACACGGGAGGTTCCTCCCACACACACAGGAGTCTCCTCCCACACACGGGAGGTTCCTTCCACACACACAGGCGTCTCCTCCCACACACGGGAGTTTCCTCCCACACACACAGGAGTCTTCTCCCATACACGGGAGGTTCCTCCCACACACACAAGAGTCTCCTCCCACACACGGGAGGTTCCTCCCACACACACAAGAGTCTCCTCCCACACACGGGAGGTTCCTCCCACACACATAGGAGTCTCCTCCCACACACGGGAGGTTCCTCCCACACACACAAGAGTCTCCTCCCACACACGGGAGGTTCCACCCACACACACAGGAGTCTCCTCCCACACACGGGAGGTTCCTCCCACACACACAAGAGTCTCCTCCCACACACGGGAGGTTCCTCCCACACACACAAGATTCTCCTCCCACACACGGGAGGTTCCTCCCACACACACACAAGAGTCTCCTCCCACACACGGGAGGTTCCTCCCACACACACAAGAGTCTCCTCCCACACAAAGAAGGTTCCTCCCACACACACAAGATTCTCCTCGCACACACGGGAGGTTCCTCCCACACACACAAGATTCTCCTCCCACACACGGGAGGTTCCTCCCACACACACAAGATTCTCCTCGCACACACAGAAGGTTCCTCCCACACACACAAGATTCTCCTCCCACACACGGGAGGTTCCTCCCACACACACAAGAGTCTCCTCCCACACACGGGAGGTTCCTCCCACACACACAGGAGTCTCCTCCCACACACGGGAGGTTCCTCCCACACACACAAGAGTCTCCTCCCACACACGGGAGGTTCCTCCCACACACACAGGAGTCTCCTCCCACACACGGGAGGTTCCTCCCACACACACAAGAGTCTCCTCCCACACACGGGAGGTTCCTCCCACACACACAAGATTCTCCTCCCACACACGGGAGGTTCCTCCCACACACACAAGATTCTCCTCGCACACACAGAAGGTTCCTCCCACACACACAGGAGTCTCCTCCCACACACGGGAGGTTCCTCCCACACACACAAGAGTCTCCTCCCACACACGGGAGGTTCCTCCCACACACACAAGATTCTCCTCCCACACACGGGAGATTCCTCCCACACACACAAGATTCTCCTCGCACACACAGAAGGTTCCTCCCACACACACAAGATTCTCCTCCCACACACGGGAGGTTCCTCCCACACACACAAGAGTCTCCTCCCACACACGGGAGGTTCCTCCCACACACACAGGAGTCTCCTCCCACACACGGGAGGTTCCTCCCACACACACAAGAGTCTCCTCCCACACAGGGGAGGTTAGTCCCACACACACAGGAGTCTCCTCCCACACACGGGAGGTTCCTCCCACACACACAGGAATCTCCTCCCACACACGGGAGGTTCCTCCCACACACACAAGAGTCTCCTCCCACACACGGGAGGCTCCTTCCACACACACACACACACACACACACACACACACACAAGAGTCTCCTCCCACACACAGAAGGTTCCTCCCACACACACAAGATTCTCCTCGCACACACGGGAGGCTCCTTCCACACACACACACACACACACACACACACACACACACACACACACACACACACACACACACACACACACACACACGAGAGGCTACTGCCACACACACGGGAAGCTGCAATACTTCCTTGGATGCGTCACAACAATGGGAACTCTCTTTCCGTTTTCTTTGTCATCTGTTTTCTCCTCCAGTAGTTATAGACTGTGTAGAAACAAAGAACGAGGAGCCAAGCAGTGTGCTCACTGCAAATTTTGATTAAAGTAAACTTTAAAATTATACAAACTGATATATATACATATATATATATATATATATATATATATATATATATATATATATATATATATATATATATATATATATATATATATATATATATATATATATATATATATATTAGTTAGTATAATTTTAAAGTTTACTTATATCCCAGTTTCCCTATTTTTGAGGGTTAAGTTGTTTTCGACTAGTGGTACAAAGGTTACCTTGTAATCTTAGTGTAATAATGGGTCTTTAAACTCTATTAAGCAAGTAACCAACGAGAGAGGTGTATATCCCGCTGTACATAAGCTGATAGTTTATCTTCTTGTTTAAAGCATTGAATCATTGTCTACTGGAGGTGAAGAAGTTACGTGGAGCCTTAATGACCCTCGTGGGATGTGAGAAAAACTGACCCTTCACTAAATGCACTTTCTTCACCTGATCCTCCCTCTCTGGTACGATTAAACTCATCTGATTGATGATGGTCTCTCATTCGTGAATACATTCTTCAAACTAACTTAAAACTAAAAATTTAAGAGTTGAAAAATCTTAAGAGTTATTATGGGATTGCCAGAAAGGTGGTGAGAGTTCCATGGACCACATACTGACTACCTTTACAACGACCAGGTTAAAAGAATTTGGAGCAGTGAAGCAAATTCCAGCTGAATGGTTGATGGATCATTACGACCATAATCCACTTTTTCACCTGACTTTCCCTGGCACTTAAGATCACCAAGTCCAATCATTTCCAGTCACTCTTGTCCTTGATACCACAAGTCACTGTAACACTAGGGTAGGTACTGACATTATTATCGTGGAAAATTTTGAATTTTCCTAAATTCAGCACGTGTAAATTTGAATAATATAATAATTGTGTATTAAAATGTGATGCTGATTTGACCCTTCGAGAAATTTTGAGTGACGGGGGGGGGGGTGTAGATCAGCTGCAGAGTGACGAGGACGGGAGGACGCCATAGTGAAACTGAATGTGTAAACACTGGTCTGTTAATTGTGCAATGTTCAGTTGGTGTATATCGAACTCAATCCGTAATTTAGAAATTGCTGAAACGTTCCTGCTGAAGAATTGGGATAAATAGTGTGGAAAACACTTATAACTCGGCTACAAGGACGGAAAAATGGGGGACTCCGATCCTTCCCAGCAGCACACCTTAGCTAAGTGACGCTTACCTGGCAGTGCTTCTCTTTCTTAGTATTTGACTGTCTCCTCCTCCTCCTTCTTACTACCTCCTCCACTACTATTACTACCTTCTACCTCCACCACTGCTACTACTACTACCTTCTGCCTCCACCACTGCTACTATTACTACCTTCTACCTCCACCACTGCTACTACTACTACCTTCTACCTCCACCACTGCTACTATTACTACCTTCTACCTCCACCACTGCTACTACTACTACCTTCTACCTCCACCACTGCTACTATTACTACCTTCTACCTCCACCACTGCTACTACTACTACCTTCTACCTCCACCACTGCTACTACTACTACCTTCTACCTCCACCACTGCTACTATTACTACCTTCTACCTCCACCACTGCTACTACTACTACCTTCTACCTCCACCACTGCTACTATTACTACCTTCTACCTCCACCACTGCTACTATTACTACCTTCTACCTCCACCACTGCTACTATTACTACCTTCTACCTCCACCACTGCTACTACTACTACCTTCTACCTCCACCACTGCTACTACTACTACCTTCTACCTCCACCACTGCTACTACTACTACCTTCTACCTCCACCACTGCTACTATTACTACCTTCTACCTCCACCACTGCTACTATTACTACCTTCTACCTCCACCACTGCTACTACTACTACCTTCTACCTCCACCACTGCTACTACTACTACCTTCTACCTCCACCACTGCTACTACTACTACCTTCTACCTCCACCACTGCTACTATTACTACCTTCTACCTCCACCACTGCTACTATTACTACCTTCTACCTCCACCACTGCTACTACTACTACCTTCTACCTCCACCACTGCTACTATTACTACCTTCTACCTCCACCACTGCTACTATTACTACCTTCTACCTCCACCACTGCTACTACTACTACCTTCTACCTCCACCACTGCTACTACTACTACCTTCTACCTCCACCACTGCTACTATTACTACCTTCTACCTCCACCACTGCTACTACTACTACCTTCTACCTCCACCACTGCTACTACTACTACCTTCTACCTCCACCACTGCTACTATTACTACCTTCTACCTCCACCACTGCTACTACTACTACCTTCTACCTCCACCACTGCTACTATTACTACCTTCTACCTCCACCACTGCTACTACTACTACCTTCTACCTCCACCACTGCTACTACTACTACCTTCTACCTCCACCACTGCTACTACTACTACCTTCTACCTCCACCACTGCTACTATTACTACCTTCTACCTCCACCACTGCTACTATTACTACCTTCTACCTCCACCACTGCTACTATTACTACCTTCTACCTCCACCACTGCTACTACTACTACCTTCTACCTCCACCACTGCTACTACTACTACCTTCTACCTCCACCACTGCTACTACTACTACCTTCTACCTCCACCACTGCTACTACTACTACCTTCTACCTCCACCACTGCTACTACTACTACCTTCTACCTCCACCACTGCTACTATTACTACCTTCTACCTCCACCACTGCTACTACTACTACCTTCTACCTCCACCACTGCTACTACTACTACCTTCTACCTCCACCACTGCTACTACTACTACCTTCTACCTCCACCACTGCTACTATTACTACCTTCTACCTCCACCACTGCTACTACTACTACCTTCTACCTCCACCACTGCTACTACTACTACCTTCTACCTCCACCACTGCTACTACTACTACCTTCTACCTCCACCACTGCTACTATTACTACCTTCTACCTCCACCACTGCTACTACTACTACCTTCTACCTCCACCACTGCTACTACTACTACCTTCTACCTCCACCACTGCTACTATTACTACCTTCTACCTCCACCACTGCTACTACTACTACCTTCTACCTCCACCACTGCTACTACTACTACCTTCTACCTCCACCACTGCTACTACTACTACCTTCTACCTCCACCACTGCTACTACTACTACCTTCTACCTCCACCACTGCTACTATTACTACCTTCTACCTCCACCACTGCTACTACTACTACCTTCTACCTCCACCACTGCTACTACTACTACCTTCTACCTCCACCACTGCTACTACTACTACCTTCTACCTCCACCACTGCTACTACTACTACCTTCTACCTCCACCACTGCTACTACTACCACCTCCTGCCTATATAAACCCCTCATACAGGTAATTTCTCACATAACAATTCTTATTATTATTATTATTATTATTATTATTATTATTTTAGTATTATTATTATTAGTAGTAGTAGTAGTGGTATATTATTTTGTTTATTATTATTATTATTTTA
This sequence comes from Cherax quadricarinatus, assembly GCF_038502225.1. Classification (NCBI taxonomy): domain Eukaryota; kingdom Metazoa; phylum Arthropoda; class Malacostraca; order Decapoda; family Parastacidae; genus Cherax; species Cherax quadricarinatus. Next base: position 56,479,662 of record NC_091296.1, read on the forward strand.
TCAGCAGTAGCTGCAACATTATATTTATGGGGAAGCACTAAACCCGTGGGGGTCTTACAGCGCTGGGTGAACGTGAATTTAATCAGGTTTAATCCGAGAAAGGGAAGGGTGGCTCCAAGTCTCGAGATCAAGAGCTCTTCCACTAAACATCAAAATACGCATTTAGAAGACAAAACCTGACTTTATCTCATTAGCCTGACTAATGGAAACTGTTAGTTCATGTTACAAGAGGAACAGACTCGTGCTAATTACCTAAGTTAACTCAGAGTAAAGTGATACTCGACCACAAGTTGAACTGTTAGAATTTAACACAGCCACAGTTTAAGGTACTTACCCATATAAGTAGTAATTTCAACATAGACTGTATATATATATATATATATATATATATATATATATATATATATATATATATATATATATATATATATATATATATATATATATATATATATATGGTTTAGAAAGACACGTAAGCAAACACTATAACATATTTATTAGAAAACGTTTCGGTCCTGGGACCTTGATCACTTACATATATATATATATATATATATATATATATATATATATATATATATATATATATATATATATATATATATATATATATATATATATGTCGTGCCGAATATGTAAAACTGGTCAATTAGCAAGAACTCATTTAAAATTAAGTCCTTTCTAAAATTTTCTCTTATACGTTTAGAGATATATTTTTTTCATTAATTTTAATGTAGAAATTTTTAATTTTGCTCCAAAAGAGTCTTAGAAAACTTACCTAACCTTATTATGACAAGAACAATTTATTTTAGCCTAACCCAACTAAATATATTTTAGATTTGTTTACAATAATTTAATACTAAACAAACACAGTGAAATATATTTTTTTCGTTAGGTTCAGAGTGATTTTGGCGAAATTATTGCATACACAAATTTTCGCTTGTCCGATATGGCAAGATGAGCGTTGCTATTTAAGCCAAGATAGCAAGTTCTGCCTATTCGGCACGACATATATATATATATATATATATATATATATATATATATATATATATATATATATATATAGAGAGAGAGAGAGAGAGAGAGAGAGAGAGAGAGACAGACAGACAGACAGACAGACAGACAGACAGATAGAGACAGACAGACAGACAGACAGACAGACAGACAGACAGACAGACAGACAGACAGACAGACAGACAGACAGATAGAGACAGACAGACAGACAGACAGACAGACAGACAGACAGACAGACAGACAGACAGACAGAGGATGTTACAAGTAACAGCAGTCAGTATTACGTTTAAGAGTTCACTTTATCGCTCTGCCATAACATATTACGTAAATTCTCAACTGTTAAGTGGATTGTGCACTGGAGAATTTACCTGTATTCACAGGTAAATTCTTGGTCAGGTTAAGATGAATTACTTTTATTGTGGAGACTACCAAAAACACACTTTCTTCCCATAGACTCAAACTATTTATTATTGAAAAATTTACATAATTATGAACTTAAATGAGATTTTCAGATATACAATTTTAACTTTCTTTACCGTCATGAAAACTCTATGCCAATCAGAAGAACCATTTCAAAAAAATAAAAAAAAAGCTGACAGCTATTATAAGAACTGGTTATCGAGAGCTTCTTATCCCACTGGTGCCTCACTTAGCTTCAGATACAACAATATTAATGCCAAGGTTTTCTATTTATCTAATGTTTATTATCATAACCATAAATTTTCGAAGGGTTGACCAGTTAGCCAGTGGAAGGCGTCAGTCAGATGATCAGAAGTTCCAGCTGCGGGTCAACAAGAAACACTTGTTCCTGTTTCCTGGCTAACCTAATCTGACCTTTTTCTTATATGCCCTTTACAGAGGTGGACCTTTAACATACTCCTTTTTGTTTACATCATCACCACCCTGACCCTTCCCCCACTCCACACCTTGTCACTCTTCGATTATAGCCACACCATGGTTATAGCCATGTGTCTCCGTGTCGGGAAAGATCCTTGTGCATTTCGTTCTAGTGTGTCCGCCATGTCTCGACCAGTCATGAGATGCTGGGTGCGTACAGTTGATAAACTGCCACACACTGCCTCGCTGCTGGGTCTAGCCCCGGCTCTCATTTTATTTTCTAGTCCTTCCTCTCCTCCTACTACTCCTTTCTTCACTTCCCACTAACTTCTCACGGGACCTTACCTGAGAGTGAGTCAAGTCTAGTTACGGGTCTTCTCTAACTCTCAGTGTGCGTACATCACAGTTTACATTAATCACTAAGAGAGTTAATAATAATTTTTATTTCTATGAGTACATGATACAACTGATACAGACCATAGCTGACATCAGTGACATACTATAAAGAAACCCACTGGTTATTCAGAGCATTTCGAGCAAATTAAGTTAATTTTGTTCCCAGGATGCGACCAACACCAGTCGACTAACATCCAGGTACCTATTTACTGGTAGGTGAACAAGGATAGTAGGTAGCTTAAGCATGGCTTCATCTAGGTGGAATACCTCCTTAATCTAGAAATTAAGTTAAGCGATACTGACGTTACTCATGGCTATAATTAAAGTTCTTATCATTGCTGCAACATGAATCACATACTTGGTGTTGCAGACTCGGTTGTGTCCTGGCCGGAGGAGGGGGGAGAGTTGGGTCCCAGACCTTGCCAGAGTACATGGCCCAGCTCCAGGACCCACCTTCACTACCCACTACTACAGAAATCTCCGCTGAGGCCGCCATCTTCGTCGCCGTGAGTGTATGAACGTAATTTACCAATATGTAATTACCCACTTGTAATAACCTCTTTGTAGTCATAGAACTTTGTTCATGATGTTCCCCTCTGAGGTATTTGGTTTTTTTTAAACGGGTGTGAAGTTAATACTGTTTTTAATTAATACTATTGTTTTACTACTCTGGAAATTGGAATTTCTAGCATCCCTTCGGTTCCAAGTTTTTCTTTGTTTACAACTGTGTTCTCTTGTTCTCTCCGATGAAAGTACTAAGAAATCTTTACTTACCTTGAGAGTACAAACTTGATATAGTCATATACACACGTGTGTGTGTGTGTGTGTGTTGTCATGAGTCCCAAACAGAGCCTAAGAATGCCCTTGTCTGTCCTTCAGGTGATCGTGGTGTTTTACGTGGCTATCATTGTCATCCTCCTGGGAACGAACATGCGACGTCCTCACTCTTCGTCGCCGCGGACTCGCCGTTCCCGATCTCGGTCTCGTTCTCGGTCCCGACATCGTCACCAAGTCGTTCTGGATCCCCGCAACGGCGCCGTCAGCACCCAACACACCCAGAAGAAGAGGGAGACTGCGTCTTGCCCGGTGGAGGGAGCTGAGTGCGTGTAGAACACCAGGTGGTGTAATTCTCGAGAAAGACTGTTAGGATCCGTGGGACCATCTTTGGTATCATGGGATCTTTCTTTCGATCTGCGGGACCGTCTTCGGATCCGCGAGACCTTCTTGATAACCTTGGGACCTGATTGAACCCTCATTTACTTCCGTACTACATGACTGTACCTTATTTTGACCTGCAGGACCTATTCTGACATCATATAGATCCGGAGAACCTGACTGGGCCTCATTTAGATCCATAGAGCTTGATTTGATCTCATAATTTCGTAGGTCCTGATAGGACCTCGCACCCGATTCTGTTTTTTTTTTTTTCACGTAGACTTTGTAACATATCTGAATAGTTATATAAAACTGACCCGGGAAACCCTTCAAAATTGGGAATATAAAGTTACAGACCGGCTAAGAACATTACTGTGAACCTCAAGACGTGGAACTCTTTGAGTGTGTCAAACCTGTGATACGTGAGTTCTTGATATCCAATTGTTTGAGGTGCACTACACATGTTATCCGTGAGCTCTTAAGGTGTTATATGAAGTTTATGAGACTTATAGTTCCCTGGTTAAAGTATTTAATACTGCGTAGTGACCTTACTAGATCTCCATTTATTCT
>NC_091296.1:56498636-56571136 GCF_038502225.1 Cherax quadricarinatus
CCCTTCTCCGTTTTTCCTCTCAGATCCCTTCCCCCCTCTGTCTTTTTCTCACTCCCTCTCTCTCTCTTCCTCCCATCTACTTCCTTTTACTCTGCCTCCCTTCCTTCTTCTTCTCCTCCTCCTCCTCCTTCTCCTCCTCCTCCTCCTCCTCCAGCCTCGTCACAATGGAGAACTTCTGACAAGGAGGCCAATTTAATTCAAATTACGTACCACTCAGAGGAAGAGGAGAAGGAAGAGGAGGAGGAGGAGGAGGAGGAGGAGGAGGAGAAGAAGAAGAAGAAGAAGAAGAAGAAGAAGAAGAAGAAGAAGAAGAAGAAGAAGAAGAAGAAGAGAAGAAAACGGAGAAAGATAATATGCAATTATAAGGCGCGAACACCTGGTGACTCCACACATGGATGGTCATAATGCATCGCGACCTGACAAAAAAAAAATCTTTCTATCCAACATTTGGACCGAAAAAAAATCTTCTTGTCCAATAAGCCGCCGAGACTTCCCAGTCCTCAGAGAAAAGGGAATTCATTTACTTCACGATCACAGGCAGCGTCCTGAGCCCAGCGTCCTGAGCCCAGCGTCCATAGACAACGTTCTGAGCCCAGCGTCCTGAGCCCAGCGTCCATAGGCAGCGTTCTGAGCCCAGCGTCCAGAGGCAGCGTCCTGAGCCCAGCGCCCAGAGACAGGAAACTTGACAAGTGTGTACTGACGGGGTGTTAGATGACGTGTCCAGTGTCTAGGTAACTGGGGATATTGTTGAAACATAAGAACATAAGAAAGGAGGAGCAGGAAACGTTTCGGTCCTGGGACCTTGATCAAGGTCCCTAAGACCGAAACGTTTTCTAACAAATATGTCCTAGTGTTAGCTTACGTGTCTTTCTAAACTAATTTGTGGGTATCTATTACCAAGGTTTATAGAACATTATTTAGTTCTTAAGTGCTAAGGTTACGTACATCTATCATGTTTCTTACCACCAAATGAGTTTCTCTAAATCCTCCTGAAGTTCAGTAACATCTTCCTCAGAATCAACCATCTTGCCTATTATCGTGTCATTGGCGAATTTGTTCATATCACTTGCTATTCCCTCGTCAAGGTCATTAATGTATATTATGAACAACAATAGGCCTAAAACTGATCCTTGTGGAACGCCACTTGTGGCTGATCCTCACTCAGATTTCACCCAATTTATGGACACTCTCTGCTTCCTGTTGGTGAGCCATGACTCGATAGATAAGATAAGATAAGATTTCGTTCGGATTTTTAACCCCGGAGGGTTAGCCACCCAGGATAACCCAAGAAAGTCAGTGCGTCATCGAGGACTGTCTAACTTATTTCCATTGGGGTCCTTAATCTTGTCCCCCAGGATGCGACCCACACCAGTCGACTAACACCCAGGTACTTATTTGCTGCTAGGTGAACAGGACAACAGGTGTAAGGAAACGTGTCGAAATGTTTCCACCCGCCGGGAATCGAACCCGGGCCCTCCGTGTGTGAAGCGGGAGCTTTAGCCACCAGGCCACCGGGCCACCGGGCCATGAGCTGCCACTTTCTTTAACAGTCTTTTGCGCGGTACTCTATTAAAAGCTTTACTTAAATCAAAATAAATAATATCAAATTCTTTATCATGATCAACGGCCTCAAATGTTTTACTGAAGAAAGTTAATAAATTTGTTAGACAAGAACAACCCCTCCTGAATCCATGCTGATTCATCATAACTAAACGCTAAACCCACAAAGATCATGCAGAGCGAATTCATGCTGAGCATCACAGATTAAATTACGCTTATCAAGATGGCTTCTAATAATATCAGCTATAACTGACTCTAGTAATTTGCATACAGTCGAGGTCAGGCTTATTGGGCGGTAATTTGAGGGTAACTACTTGTCTCCTGCTTTAAAAATAGGAATTACATTAGCCATCTTCTACATATCAGACATTACACCTGTGTGAAGACATATATTAAATATGTTGGTTAATAGTTCGCAAAGTTCCATTTTTGCACTCCTTAAGAATCCTTCAAAAAAGTTCATCAGGACCCGGGGATTTATTTTGCTTTAATCTGTCAGTTTGTTTGATCACCGTGTCCCTAGTGACTCTGATATTACATAATTTGCTTCAGGCTCACTAAAGAAATTAATTTCTTGGATACTGTTAGTGTCTTCCTGCGTGAAGACCGAGAGGAAATAATTATTAAAAATCCAGCAATGAGAGTTCATTTTACTTCCTATCTTTAGGGATTAAAATTTGTTTAAGTAGTGATGAACAGATGACGTAGAGATTTAATGACCATCCTGTAGTCGATGGGATTTTAATGTAATTAACCAATCAATAGTGGAAGGTGACTATAATCCTGTCTCACTTCCTCCCTCACCCTCCCTCCCTCACCCTCCCTCCCTCACTCTCCCTCCCTCACCCTCCCTCCCTCACTCTCCCTCCCTCACCCTCCCTCCCTCACCCCCATCACCCTCCCTCCCTCAACCACCCTCACCCTCCCTCCCTCAACCACCCTCACCCTCCCTCCCTCAACCACCCTCACCCTCCCTCCCTCAACCTCCCTCCCTCACCCTCCCTCCCTCACCTTACCTCCCTCACACTCCCTCCCTCACCCTCCCTCCCTCACCCTCCCTCCCTCACCCTCCCTCCCTCACCCTCCCTGTCACAAGCCTCCAACATGGCTTTCTCTCCAATTTCATGAGATCAAAAAACAATCATCGTCATCGCCCATCCTTAGTAAGACACACACATTCTCTCTCTCTCTCTTTCTCTCTCTCTCTCTCTCTCTCTCTCTCTCTCTCTCTCTCTCTCTCTCTCTCTCTCTCTCTCTCTCTCTCTCTCTCTCTCTCTCTCATAATATTTAAAATAGGTTAAATATTATCAGATCTTGAGAATAATTTCCTCTCTGAAGGTTTTATAAAATCAGTCGAGTTATTATGGCGGGTCCTTCATGATCCCGGTGTCAGCCTCAACATATGTAACAACACAGGTATTCAAACAAGTCACATATGTAAAGACACATGTGTACAAAAATGGCACGGAAATATATATATACAATATGCAAAACAAACACTGTGAAAGAATAGCGAAATTCCATGCGCTTTCGTGACTTCTCACATTATCAAGGAACTAATAATAGATGCATTTGTGTCATTTTTACCTAACAAGGGTAACAGTGACTCAGCTGCAGGTACTGAAGTTTTGCTTAACTGGTGTTGTCCAGGTGGTATGGAGTCTCAGTGACCCTCGAGAAGTCTTACTGACTCAAAACCTACCAGCCAACCATCAACCATTCCTGTATCTCTGTGTTTAACTAAATCACAACATTAAATCTTGTAACCTCTAATACCCAGCAAGAGTTTTTTCATCTATCTTGGTAACACCACAGTGACGCTGAATGATCCATACGGGGTTAGCGCTTCTGTAGTAGCGGTCACACAGTCAGCAATATTTCCTCTTCCACCCAAATCTCCCTTCTCCCACATGGGTCTTACCAGGGAGTATCCTACTACTGCTGCTACTACTACTACTACTACTACTACTACTACTACTGCTGCTGCTGCTGCTGCTGCTGCTGCTACTGCTACTACTACTACTACTACTACTACTACTACTACTGCTGCTGCTGCTGCTGCTGCTGCTGCTGCTGCTGCTGCTGCTACTACTACTACTACTACTACTACTACTACTACTACTACTACTTCTACTACTACTTCTACTACTACTACTACTACTACTACTACTACTACTACTACGTAACAGTGGGTTTGGGTTTGAGAAGGTCCTGCCTAGTATGGGCCAGTAGGCCTGCTGTAGCGTTCCTCCTTTATCATCTTATGTATGACGACCCTAACACAAAACACACTATCGCATTGTCTCTGAACCCCTAAACCAGGGTACTCCCTCTCTCATCCCGCTGTCCCTTTCTAATCCCTCTCTTTTCCCGTCTCTGGTTCTTCTCTTCCTTCTCTGATCGCTTTGTCCTATTTATGATCTATTTCCATCCCCTCTGCACCTCTCTGCTACTGTGTGAGGGAAGGTCAGTAAGAGGAAGAGACTCGTGAGGGAAGGTCAGTGAAAGGGAGAGACGCACCAGGTCAGGTAGGTTACCTGGAGTTTACCTGGAGAGAGTTCCGGGGGTCAACGCCCCCGCGGCCCGGTCTGTGACCAGGCCTCCTTAGGTCAGTGTCCCAGGATGCGACCCACACCAGTCGACTAACACCCAAGTACCCATTTTACTGATGGGGAACATAGACAACAGGTGGAAAGAAACACGTCCAATGTTTCTACTCTGGCTGGGAATCGAACCCAGGCCCTCGCCGTGTGAAGCGAGAGCGTTAACCACCAGGCCACGAGTGTATTGACTCAACACCTGAAGAGTTGGGTCAACACCTAACCTAACCTGACGCACCTTAACTAACCTAACCTAAATAAACAATTTGTCATCTATTTACAACAGTAAGGAATTATTTACAACAATAATGAACTCAGAGTAACATGTTTAGTACAGGAGTTAACTACATAACAGCGATGGATCATACTTTGTTACACAAACCTCGCCTCAGTAACAAAAACTTGACTATCACTATACAGTTGTCATATATGCTTTGATATTTAACCCAGTGAGCGCTATTAATTGTTTGGTTAAAGCCTACCGATTATACCTGGGTCATTAAGGCTACATGGTAACCTTGTTGCTATCAGTCATTTAACATTTATATATGTTTTAAATATTCATATATATGTATATGCCGACAAAAATACACCTCTCTCTCTCTCTCTCTCTCTCTCTCTCTCTCTCTCTCTCTCTCCCTCCCTCTCTGCGCATCTTTCTTATAAGAAAACAAATAAAAACATTAGTGTTATTTTAAACACAATATGATAACTATAAACAGATTATTGATCTTACTGCAATAATGTCTCTGGTGTCAGGTTATAGTGATGGCCGAGCTTTATTTGACAGGTCAGATAACAGGTGTTGCCTGACACGGGTCTTAGTCATGCTATGTCCCTCTGACTACACCTGTTGGTCATATGACCGAGGTCATTCTCTAGTGTCCGATCCACCCGGTTAAACCCTGAAGGCCCATATCATATTTCAAATGGCAGACACTGAAGTGGAGAATTGTAGACGACATGTCCCAGAGTAGCAACCACACAGCCATCCTGCAGAACAGCACTCACATAACCATCTTGTAGAGTAGTCACCACACAACCATCCTGCAGAACAGCACTCACATAACCATCTTGTAGAGTAGTCACCACACAGCCATCCTGCAGAACAGCACTCACATAACCATCTTGTAGAGTAGTCACCACACAACCATCCTGCAGAACAGCACTCACATAACCATCTTGTAGAGTAGCACCACACAGCCATCCTGCAGAACAGCACTCACATAACCATCTTGTAGAGTAGCACCACACAACCATCCTGCAGAACAGCACTCACATAACCATCTTGTAGAGTAGTCACCACACAGCCATCCTGCAGAACAGCACTCACATAACCATCTTGTAGAGTAGTCACCACACAGCCATCCTGCAGAACAGCACTCACATAACCATCTTGTAGAGTAGTCACCACACAACCATCCTGCAGAACAGCACTCACATAACCATCTTGTAGAGTAGCACCACACAGCCATCCTGCAGAACAGCACTCACATAACCATCTTGTAGAGTAGCACCACACAACCATCCTGCAGAACAGCACTCACATAACCATCTTGTAGAGTAGCACCACACAGCCATCCTGCAGAACAGCACTCACATAACCATCTTGTAGAGTAGCACCACACAGCCATCCTGCAGAACAGCACTCACATAACCATCTTGTAGAGTAGCACCACACAACCATCCTGCAGAACAGCACTCACATAACCATCTTGTAGAGTAGTCACCACACAGCCATCCTGCAGAACAGCACTCACATAACCATCTTGTAGAGTAGCACCACACAACCATCCTGCAGAACAGCACTCACATAACCATCTTGTAGAGTAGTCACCACACAGCCATCCTGCAGAACAGCACTCACATAACCATCTTGTAGAGTAGCACCACACAGCCATCCTGCAGAACAGCACTCACATAACCATCTTGTAGAGTAGTCACCACACAGCCATCCTGCAGAACAGCACTCACATAACCATCTTGTAGAGTAGTCACCACACAGCCATCCTGCAGAACAGCACTCACATAACCATCTTGTAGAGTAGTCACCACACAACCATCCTGCAGAACAGCACTCACATAACCATCTTGTAGAGTAGTCACCACACAGCCATCCTGCAGAACAGCACTCACATAACCATCTTCTAGAGTAGCACCACACAGCCATCCTGCAGAACAGCACTCACATAACCATCTTGTAGAGTAGCACCACACAGCCATCCTGCAGAACAGCACTCACATAACCATCTTGTAGAGTAGTCACCACACAGCCATCCTGCAGAACAGCACTCACATAACCATCTTGTAGAGTAGTCACCACACAGCCATCCTGCAGAACAGCACTCACATAACCATCTTGTAGAGTAGCACCACACAGCCATCCTGCAGAACAGCACTCACATAACCATCTTGTAGAGTAGTCACCACACAGCCATCCTGCAGAACAGCACTCACATAACCATCTTGTAGAGTAGCACCACACAGCCATCCTGCAGAACAGCACTCACATAACCATCTTGTAGAGTAGCACCACACAGCCATCCTGCAGAACAGCACTCACATAACCATCTTGTAGAGTAGTCACCACACAGCCATCCTGCAGAACAGCACTCACATAACCATCTTGTAGAGTAGTCACCACACAGCCATCCTGCAGAACAGTACTCACATAACCATCCTGTAGAACAGTCACCACACAGCCATCCTGTTGAACAGTGCTCATATAACCATCCTGTAGAGTAGTCACCACACAGCCATCCTGTAGAATAGTCCTCATATAACCATCCTGTAGAGTAATCACCACACAGCCATCCTACAATCGATTCTCTGCCCATGTGTGAGGGAAGGTTGGTCAACAGGAGAGATAGGGCAGGTGAGGTGATTTAAGTCTATGTGTACTGGGTCAACAAGGGTCACTGGTGGAGGCAATTAACAGATACTCTCACACACACACACACACACACACACACACACACACACCATACACCATATACGTCAGGTCCATATTGGAGTATGCAGCACCAGTTTGGAATCCACACCTGGTCAAGCACGTCAAGAAATTAGAGAAAGTGCAAAGGTTTGCAACAAGACTAGTCCCAGAGCTAAGGGGATTGTCCTACGAAGAAAGGTTAAGGGAAATCGGCCTGACGATACTGGAGGACAAGAGGGTCGGGTCAGGGGAGACATGATAACGACGTCTAAAATACTGCGAGGAATTGACAAGGTGGACAAAGACAGAATTTTCCAGAGATGGGACACAGAAACAAGAGGTCTCAACTGAAAGTTAAAGACTCCTATGAGTCAAAGGGATGTAAGGCAGTATTTCTTCAGGCATAGAATTGTCAGGAAGTGGAATAGCCAAGAAAGCGATGTAGTGGAGGCAGGAACCATACATAACTTTAAGATGAGGTATGATAAAGCTCATGGAGCAGGGAGAGAGAGGACCTAATAGCAATCAGTGAAGAGGCGGGGCCAGGAGCTATGAGTCGACCCCTGCAACCACAAATAGGTGAGTACAAAGAGGTGAGTACACACATACACACACACGTAGAATGAAACTAATGACAGACAGGCAGGCAGGCAGGCAGGCAGGCAGGCAGGCAGGCAGGCAGGCAGGCAGGCAGGCAAGAGGCAGGCAGGCAGGCAGGCAGGCAGGCAAACAGGTAGGCAGGCAGGCAAGAGGCAGGCAGGCAGGCAGGCAGGCAAGCATGCAGGCAGGCAGGCAAGCAGGCAAGCAGGCAGGCAGGCAGGCAGGCTGGCAGGTAGGCAGGCAGGCAGGCAGGCAGGCAGGCAGGCAGGCAGACAGGCAGACAGGCAGGCAGGCAGGCAGGCAAGAGGCAGGCAGGCAAGAGGCAGGCAGGCAAGAGGCAGGCAGGCAGGCAGGCAGGTAGGCTGGCAGGCAGGCTGGCAGGCAGGCTGGCAGGCAGGCAGGAAAAAGGCAGCTTCCATGAAAGATGATAGATGTGGCTATTTATGGCAGTTTGTCAGTAAAGGAGCCGTTTTTTTATTTGAGGGTTGATTTTGAGATGAGGACGAGTTTAACCTTGTTAGTGAAGTCTTTCTTGAATCCTTCAATGGATTCAATTAAGGCTTGAGTTGTAGATGGTTCTTCCGAGATGCTGGTTCTTTTTTGAAGTCGAGTGTACAGTTCTTTGCAATACATCGCATTGCTGTCTGGTTCAGTAGTGTAGAAAGTTATATCTTGCCAACCCTTCTATTAGCAAGGATATTCTTCAATTTCTTCTTCTTCCTCGGATAGTTGAGTATCTTGAGTAGGTAGGTAGATTTGAGACAAAGGTTATGATTGGTCAGGAGCAGTGGTGGAATTTGTTGGTGGCATTGTTAATATTAGTAGGAGTCTTGTTAGTAGTTGGAGATGGTGTTGGAACGGTGGTGTAGGCAGAGGCAGTTGTCAGGTCTGCAGGAGCTGTGAAGATGATAACTTTTGGAAAAATCTTGAGTATATAAGCTTAAGGTGTAGATTCAGGGAAGATGAAACTTGGCATACTTATTGAGTCGGAAGAGTTCGTTGATAGTTGTGTTGAAAGTTCCAGGTTGTGTAACATTTGCCAGGTGAGCATACATCATAAAATAAAGAATTTTTGAAGGCGCGCCATCTGGTAGTGGAGAGAGTGAGGTTGACAGACGATAACGAAAACATCCTTAAGCGAGTGAATCGCATTACGTTTGACCTAGAAGCTATTCTCACAGTAGCTGCAAGTGCTAGTTTGGAAGTCATTTACAGTTCCACTACTGGGCTTTATCTTCACACGATGTGAATACATCTTGGATGAGCAGAGATGACGACTATAAGAAGTAAAAGTTCCCCTCGTAAAGGGGATCGTAGGGGACCACAGAGTATTGGAGCGCAGACTGAAGAGTTCTTGAGAGCCAAGTCAGTACGATTCTATATTTAATAACAAAAAAAATCTTATACGTAAACAAAAATTAAATTATTCTAACTATATTTAAAAAGCTTATGGAAATATTAAAGTCCTTTTCCTTTTTTGTGTGATTTTTTCTTTTAAGTAAATAAAGATGATTTAGATAATTGTTAATAGGTTATTATTAAACTTGACGTCGACAGAAAGCAAAGATAATAGCTGCCAAGAAGATTTTTTTTTCTAGGCAGCTTGTAGTGGTGTTCACAGTTTCTTCGTCAGGGCACAAGGCAGATTAATGCCCTTTAAGGTTAGTCTAAGTTCCAATTTGAGAATACGCTAACATAGTTAAAAAAATGATAATATTTGAAATCTGTGATAGTTGGGGAATTCTGCTTCAGGTTGGCTTCAGACTTTTAGCGATGGTTGTGCTTTCCTAAACAAGGTTCTCGCGATGCTAGTGGTGGTGGTGCTACTGCTAGTGCTGGTAGTGGTGGTGGTACTACTACTAGTGCTGCTAGTTGTGGTGGTGGCACTACTGCTGCTAGTGCTGCTAGTTGTGGTGGTACTAATACTGGTAGTGCTGCTAGCAGTGGTGGTGGCACTACTACTGCTAGTGCTGCTAGTGGTGGTGGTACTAATACTGGTAGTGCTGCTAGCAGTGGTGGTGGCACTACTACTGCTAGTGCTGCTAGTTGTGGTGGTGGCGGTACTACTACTGGTAGTGCTTCTAGCAGTGGTGGTGGCAGTACTACTGCTAGTGCTGCTAGTTGTGGTGGTGGTGGTACTTCTACTGGTAGTGCTGCTAGCAGTGGTGGTGGTGGTACTACTACTGCTGGTGCTTCTAGTAGTAGTGGTGGTGGTACTACTACTGGTAGTGCTTCTAGTAGTGGTGGTGGTACTACTACTACTGCTAGTAATGGTGGTACTATTACTGCTAGTAGTAGTGGTGGTGGTACTACTATTATCAGTGCTGCTAGTAGTGGTGGTGAAACAGCTAAGGGAAGGGCAGCTAAGGGAAGGGCAGCTAAGGGATAGGGGCTAAAGGAAGGAGGCTAAGAGTGGAAACCTAAGGGAAGAAGAATAAGGGAAGAAGATTGGAAAAATCTGTATTTTGAGCCTGAAGTCAAGAGGGAGTATAATAGGCCTAGTTACCAGGTAATTGTTTATACCACGATTGAGAGAGAGAGAGAGAGAGAGAGAGAGAGAGAGAGAGAGAGAGAGAGAGAGGAGAGACTTGCATATCTCTGGAGAAAGAACCTGGAGATAGGAATCATCCCTCACAGTCGTTGAAAACCATTGACATAGCCCTACTACACAAAGGTGACAGAAAAGCAATTACGAAAAACTATAGACCCATAGCACTCACGTCCCACCTTGTCAAGATTTCTGAGTTTTTAAAAGTAAGATCGCCAGACACACTAAATCTCATCGGTTATACAACCCAGAGCAGCATGGTTTCAGACAGTGTCGCTCCTGCCTCTCGCAGTTGCTGGACCATTACGACATGGTCTTGCATACAGGAACACAAGCAAAATGCATATGTAGTGTACACCGACTTTGCAAAAGCCCTTGACACGTATGATCATAGTGTAACTGCGAACAAAATGCACGGAACAAGGTGAGTAGATGGATGTTTAGCTTCCTGACAAATTCATCCCAAAAAGTAATGGTAAACAGAGTAAAATCAGAGACTGCTACTGTGAGAATTTCTGTCCCCTCAATAGCACAATACTCGCCCCACTTCTCGTTCTCATTCTCATATCTGGCATAAATATGGACATAAACCACAGTACTGCATCCTCCTTCGCAGACGATACTAGAATCTGTATCAGAGTTACATCCATAGAAGACTGAGTGAGACTCCCAACTGATATAAACCAAGTCTTCCAGTAGGTCAATGACAACAATATAATGTTCAACGAGGACAAATTTTACCTCATCACGGAAGAATGGGGGAAATTAAAACAAGATCGGAGTACAAGACAAACTCAAACCACTCAATAGAACGTAAGTCAAATGTGAGAGACCTGGGAGTCATAATGTCAGAAGATCACATGTTCAAGGAACACAACAATGTTATCATCACAACTGTAAGGAATATGCTAGGTTGGATAACTAGAATATTCAAAACAAAAGAGATGTTAAGCCAGTGATGATACTCTTCAGATCACTCGTTCTCTCTAGGCTGGAATATTAGTGCTATAACATTCCCGAGCAATGTAGGAAATATTGCAGAACTGGAAAATGTACAGCCTACAGAGAACCTTTACAGCTCCTATAAACTCAATCAAGCACCTAAATTACCGGGAGGGCCTAAAATCAAAGAACTGTACGCCTCAAAACGTAGGCGAGAAAGATACATCATAATCTACATTTGGAAAATACTGGAATTATTGATCCGTAACCTACATACTGAAATTACAACATAAGAACACAAGGGCTTGGCAGACGATACAGGATACCTCCAATGAAAGCAAGGGAGCAATGAGCATCTTGAGAGACAACTCAGTAAGTGTTAAGGGACCACGACTCTTCAGTACCCTCCCTTCACACATAAGGGAGATTACCAACAGACTCCTGGCTGTCTTGGAGTGGTAACTCGACCGGTTTCTCAGATCAGTTACTGCTTAACCGGGTTGTGATTCATACGTTGTACTGCGTGCAGAGGGCACCAACAGCCTGATCAGTCAGGCTAGCAACCAGGAGGCCTGACCTAGGACCGAGCCGTGGGGGGAAGGGGAGAGGCGGTGACCTCCGGAAAGTAACAACAGGTAACCTACAGGATACAGGTAACCGGGTTATGGGTGTTCTTAATGAGGTTATTTCCGCTGGTAGTTGAGTAATTACACTCAGACTCTTGTGAAGGGGAGCAATAATTAACCTTAATTGCATTTCTCTTAACTACCTATAAAACTGCAGAGAAGTTGACCTCAAAAACTCAGAGGCGCCCTTTTTTTACAACTTCCAAGAGGAAGTGTAACCAACTGAATGAGAAAAAAACTCCATGCACAGTTTTAAGGCTAGATATGACATGGCTCAAGAAGCACGATGCCAGCAATACCGTTAAGGAAACTTAAAAACTGAGAGACAGGACTCGACTCGATCCCTGTGAACACAGACTGTATAAATAAGTGGTGAGATAGCTAGGACGTTAAATTGTCGTGGATCGCATTCTGGGGAAGAAGACCTTAAAGGTTCCTAATGGAATTAAGCCAGACTGACTGACTTTCTTGGTTTTGATTGGATGGTTGGTTTGTTGGTTGGCTGGATGGATGGATGGTTGGTTGGTTGGATGGATGGATGGATGGATGGTTGGTTGGATGGATGGCTTATTGGTTTCTTTGCTAGTTGGGTTTTTGGTTGGTTGGTTAGCCATCGATTACATCACAAATTTTGACAAATACATTGCTAACAACGACTATGATGAAAACCTGCTGTGTATCAATGGCATTTTGTAAGAAGGTATCCAAGACTGTTTTAAGAACAACACTGGTTTACCTCGGCGTTACAATCTTTCTATATATGAGCCCATATGAAACAACAACATCATCGTTACTAATTCAGACAAAAGGGGCGAGATAACAATTTTGAACAAAAATACTTACCTCACCAGTCTATGATCTATTAAATAACAATAACACATACGAGAAATTAACCAAAAATCCTCTCTACCGTAAGTACCAACTTTGACAAAGAAGTACGAGCCATTGGAAATAAAAAAAACTACAATGACATTTTACTTCAGTTTAGAACAACAAACCCAAGTCTTCCTTACTTTTATGGGTTTCCCAAGACCCACAAGCAGGGTGTACCAAGTCTTCCTTACTTTTATGGGTTTCCCAAGACCCACAAGCAGAGTGTACCAAGTCTTCCTTACTTTTATGGGTTTCCCAAGACCCACAAGCAGGGTGTACCAAGTCTTCCTTACTTTTATGGGTTTCCCAAGACCCACAAGCAGGGTGTACCATCTTCCTTACTTTTATGGGTTTCCCAAGACCCACAAGCAGGGTGTACCAAGTCTTCCTTACTTTTATGGGTTTCCCAAGACCCACAAGCAGGGTGTACCATCTTCCTTACTTTTATGGGTTTCCCAAGACCCACAAGCAGGGTGTACCAAGTCTTCCTTACTTTTATGGGTTTCCCAAGACCCACAAGCAGGGTGAACCAAGTCTTCCTTACTTTTATGGGTTTCCCAAGACCCACAAGCAGGGTGTACCATCTTCCTTACTTTTATGGGTTTCCCAAGACCCACAAGCAGGGTGTACCATCTTCCTTACTTTTATGGGTTTCCCAAGACCCACAAGCAGGGTGTACTACTGAGACCAACCATCTCCAGTAGATGGTCATTTTCACAAAAATTGGCTAAATGGCTAAGTGGTCTTCTATTTCCTTTTCTCGCCAAGTTTTCCCCATCACTTTTAATACATTCACATTTCACTAAAATAGCTAGAAATATCACCCTGCAGAATAAAAGGATGTTAAGTTTGGATGTGGATTCCTTGTTCACTAGAGTATCAGTCAATGATGTCCTGAATTTCCTCGCCACCAAATTGCTTCCACATCAAAAGGAGTTCCCATTTTCCATCAAGAAAATCTTAGCCCTCAACAAATTATGTCATTATAAATGTTTTCTCTTCTAACAATGAATTATTCAAACAGAAATTTGGTTGCAGAATGAGAAGCCGATTCTCTTCCATACTCGCCAATCTCCCAGCATCATACTTCCAGACAAGATCTGCTACAGATACCTTGATGATGTCTTTACCATATTGGACGACAGCTGAGACAGTTTTAGCACATTCTTTGAGAACCTTAATTAATTAACCATGTTGTTCATTTTATACAGTTCAAAGCTGAACTGGAAACAAACTATCAACTACCATTCCTTGATGTGCTCATCACCAGAAATAATGGTGGCTTTAGCAATGAACATAACAATGCTCAGCTTTATAGCCAACATTCAATGCAGATTAAAAAGAGCACCATCTCAAGTCTGTTTCTATGTGCACTCAGTATATGTAGCCCCTCACAGCTGGGCCAAGAAAAATAAATCCTCAGAACATAATACTCCAAATTAGGATACCCTAATCTATTACAAAACCACAGTTCACAAAAACTCAACTCCACCCATCACATCTCCACTCATGGTACTCTACCACCAAGGTACACTAAATCGTCTCAACGAAGTGACTAACATAATCACTTTATATCCTAATAAACTGGGGAATCTCTTTTCCAGCAAACACAAACATTCAGTTACAAAAGACACACCAGGAGTCTACCAGATACCATGCAAAAATTGCTTGATCGCTAGCACACTCAGCTCACAAACTGAGGTCCGGAGTTCGAATCCCCGGTACGGGTGGAAGCATTAGGACGTGTTTCCATAAGACACCTGCTGTCCATGTTCGCCCATCAGTATAAAATGGGTACCTAGATGTTATTCGACTGTTGTGGGTCGCATCCTGGGACAAAATTGACTTAATTTGCTCGAAATGCTCTGCATAACAAGAGACTTTCTATATAGTAGTATGTCATTGATGTCACTTATGGTCTGTTTACCTTGTATATGTACTTCTAGAAATAAAGATATTATTATTACATTATTATAAGTACATTGGGCAGACAAGGGGAATCCTATCTAGATCATCGAACACCCGAGGGCAATATGTTGGACAGGATAATTCAGCCGTTTTTCAGCATGTTAACATCAACACACAATATTCACTGGTAAGCTGCCGCCATCAAACACAGATCACACTGCAGTCACTAACTCAGAATCGTAGAATCTTCCCTCATAGCTACCACCTCAATTTCAACATCTCATAGGGACAATTGAATCTAGACGTCATTTCAAAATTTGCCCTCAAGAAGCACATACCAGCGCCCAACGTAATACAAAACGCCAGCACAAGATCAGGAATTACATAGCACACTGGAACTTCCTACCTATATAGTATATATATATATATATATATATATATATATATATATATATATATATATATATATATATATATATATATATATATATATATATATATATATATATATATATATATACTATATGTCGCAGCTTCTCTCTATATGGGCGACAAATTCTTGTTGCAGTAAGACCAATTACCGAGACCTCAAAGCCTAGATATCTGTATCTGGGTATATATTCTAGATATCTGTATCTGGGTATATATTCTAGAACCGAGTCCCATCGTGCAACTGGATCCCGCGGACTGCCCCTCCATGTCTGGGAGGACGCCTGTTAAACCTGTTAACTATCTTGGTTTTCTCAGCCAAGATAATCAACCACAGGTCCTGATACGAATCTATTACATGGTTAAGCAAGTTTTAGACATTAGAATATCCGGTGTGAATCATTTATCATCAGCAAAGCTAATCACATAATGATTGGACTGGCTAGGCATAGCATTCAATAAATAGAATTAGAATACTGAATAAAGTGGGACTGAAGACACCTCCCTGTAAAAGTTCCTAATTCAAAGTTTTTAGCTACAATTCTATATCCTTTGAACAACATAGAAAACTTTTTGTCGCACAAGTACCCTTTAATCCAGTGGATTACATGCTTGGCTATAATAAAGATAGATTTAAAATTAAGGAAGGTAGAGTAAGTTACCACAGTACATGATGCACGCCCATTCTCTGCACGAAACCATGCAGCCGGGCAGATATGTTTCATTCTGTGCATGAAGTTATTTAGAATTCTTTCAAGCTTTTGACACAAGCCGGTACAAAGTGAAACTGGACGAAATTTATTTTGGTTGAAAGATTTCTGAAATGGCAATGATGAGACAATTTGACCATGGACTTAGGAAGCCACTGTGTGGAGAAACATTTCCACAGTAAAGATACCTAAGTATTGCACAATAGCTCATGCTAAATAGCTCAATTAAGTGCGCACATTGTAACAATATTTACAACAGCTGATATAAAACACTTGGAGAGCAGAAACTTACTAATTATTAAACAGTTTTGGGTTTCGATTAGCCAGTTCCTGCACCACACTGTATATTACATCTATAAAGTTACTACGACAGTCACCTATATTAACAATTTTAAATACAAGAAAGCTTTTGATATTTCCTCGTGAAATATTATTCATGAAAAGACAAAACAAAAGAGGAATAAAGAGTAGAGTGACTGAAAGAGTTTACTTAAAAA
The DNA here is from genome assembly GCF_038502225.1 of Cherax quadricarinatus. Lineage (NCBI taxonomy): Eukaryota > Metazoa > Arthropoda > Malacostraca > Decapoda > Parastacidae > Cherax > Cherax quadricarinatus. Next base: position 56,514,862 of record NC_091296.1, read on the forward strand.
GTAAAATGCTAACAGGGATAAAAGTAAAAATTATCTTAATAATGAAATGTTACCAGAGGAATGTTGCAGATTCAACAACTGTGTGTGATAAGTGTATATAATTTGGCGGCCTTTGAGTGATGGCGGTGTCTGTGACTGGCGGCATATGTGATGATGGTGTAGGACTGGCGGCCTTGTGTGATGGTGTCTGTGACTGGCGGCATGTGTGATGATGGTGTGGGACCTGGTGACATGTATGATGGTCGTGTAGGACTGGAGGCGTTGTGTGATGGTGTCTGTGACTGACGGTATACGTGATGACTGGCGGCGTTGTGAGATGGCGGTGTCTGTGACTGGCGGCATGTGTGATGATGGTGTGGGACCTGGTGACATGTATGATGGTCGTGTAGGACTGGAGGCGTTGTGTGATGGTGTCTGTGACTGACGGTATACGTGATGACTGGCGGCGTTGTGAGATGGCGGTGTCTGTGACTGGCGGCATGTGTGATGATGCTGTAACATTGGCGGCATGTGTGATGATGGTGTAGCATTGGCGGTATGTGTGATGATGGTGTAGCATTGGCGGCATGTGTGATGATGGTGTGGGACCTGGTGACATGTATGATGGTCGTGTAGGACTGGAGGCGTTGTGTGATGGTGTCTGTGACTGACGGTATACGTGATGACTGGCGGCGTTGTGAGATGGCGGTGTCTGTGACTGGCGGCATGTGTGATGATGGTGTGGGACCTGGTGACATGTATGATGGTCGTGTAGGACTGGAGGCGTTGTGTGATGGTGTCTGTGACTGACGGTATACGTGATGACTGGCGGCGTTGTGAGATGGCGGTGTCTGTGACTGGCGGCATGTGTGATGATGCTGTAACATTGGCGGCATGTGTGATGATGGTGTAGCATTGGCGGTATGTGTGATGATGCTGTAACATTGGCGGCATGTGTGATGATGGTGTAGCATTGGCGGCATGTGTGATGATGGTGTAGCATTGGCGGCATGTGTGATGATCGTGTAGCATTGGCGGCATGTGTGATGATGGTGTAGCATTGGCGGCATGTGTGATGATCGTGTAGCATTGGCGGCATGTGTGATGATGGTGTAGCAATGGCGGCATGTGTGATGATGGTGTGGGACCTGGCGACATGTGTGATGGCCGTGTAGGAAGGGCAGCGTTGTGTGATGGCGATGTCTGTAACTGGTGGCATGAGTGAAGATGGTGTCAATGTGCCTGTCTTTATGCGATAAATAAATAAACACACACACACACACACACACACACACACACATAAACATAAGCTCCATACCTGGTATGAAAGCCTGCCACAACTTTGTATGGGCGACAAATTCTTGTTTCAGCAACACCAAGTACTGGGACCTCAGAACCTAGATACCTGTGTTTGGTTACTGGTTACTGAGGTCAGGGGTTCGATCCCTGGTATGGGTAGAAACATTAGGACTTGTTTCGTAAAGACACCTGCTGTCCTTGTTCACCTAACAGTAAAATAGGCACCTGGGTGTTAGCCGAATGGTGCATGTTGCATCCTGGGACAAGATTGACCTAATTTGCGGGAAATACTCTCCATAACAAGCGGCTTTCTGTATAGTAGCAAGTTACTGATGTTAACTATGGCCTGTATTCCTTATACATGTACTTGTAGAAATAAATATTATTATTATTATTGTCGTTGTTGTTGTTGTTGTTGTTATTATAATTATTATTATTATTATTATTATTATTATTATTATTATTATTATTATTATTATTATTATTATTATTATTATTATTATTATTGGTGGATCCCGTGGACTGTCCCTCCATGCCTGGGAGGACGCCTGTTAAGCCTGTTAACTATTTTGATTTTCTCAACCGAGATCATCAACCACAGGTCCTGATACGAATCTAGTACATTGTTAACCATGTTTTAGACGTTAGAAAATTCGGTTGTGTGAATCATTTATCATCAGCAAAGCTAATCACATAATGATTAGACTGGCTAGCCATAGCATTCAATAAATAGAATTAGAGTACTGAATAAAATAGGACTGAGGACACCTCCCTGTAGGGGTTCCTAATTTAAAGCTTTTAGCTACATTTCTATGCCCTTGAAGCAACACATAAGACTTTTTGTGGAACAGGTAGCCATTAATCCAGTAGATTACATTGGTCTCCATAATAAAGATTTAAATTCAAGAAAGGTGAAGTAAGAGCTTGCAGAGTAGAGGGTGCACAATTATTCCATGCAAGAAACCATGCAGCCGGGCAGATATGTTTATGTTTAATTCTATGCATGAGGCTATTTAGAAACCTTTCAAATTTTTGACACAAGCAGCTACTAAGTGTGATTAGTCGAGAATTATTTTGTTGTTCGGGTTTTGGAATGGGAATGATGAGACAATTGGTGTATGATTTAATGAGCTCCCGATAACATATCTCATGTAGATAAATGGTTTAGATAAATGACATGTTGATAAATTAGAAATTTGAGCAACACTTGGGTATTTTTGTTGTTGAAATGTTCTGCCTCACAGTGACTTCATCAGTCCAATACAGACAATAATGATTGAAAATCATAAAGAATTTGAGGTAATCAGTCCCTCAGCCTGGAATCGATGTAATCAGTCCATTAGTCTTGATAAGACTGATGCAATCACTCTATCAGTGTTATCAAGACTGATGGACCGATAACATCGACTCCAGGCTGAGGGACTGATTACCTCACACTCGTGATCTTCAACTATTCTTTTCTGTATTGGACTGAGGAAGCCACTGTGTGGAGAAACGTTTCCACAGTAAAGATACCCAAGCATTGCACAATAGCTCATGCTAAATAGTTCAATTAAAGGCGCACATTGTAACAATATTTACAACAGCTGATATAAAACACTTGGAGAGCAGAAACTTACTAATTATTAAACAGTTTTGGGTTTCGATTAGCCAGTTCCTGCACCATACTGTATATTACATCTATAAAGTTACTACGACAGTCACCTATATTAATAATTTTAAATACAAGAAAGCTTTTGATATTTCCTCGTGAAATATTATTCATGAAATGACAAAACAAAAGAGGAATAAAGAATAGAGTGACTGAAAGAGTTTACTTAAAAAGTAAAATGCTAACAGGGATAAAAGTAAAAAATATCTTAATAATGAAATGTTACCAGAGGAATGTTGCAGAGATTCGACAACTGTGTGTGATAAGTGTCTATAATTTGGCGGCCTTTGAGTGATGGCGGTGTCTGTGACTGGCGGCATATGTGATGATGGTGTAGGACTGGCGGCCTTGTGTGATGGTGTCTGTGACTGGCGGCATGTGTGATGATGGTGTGGGACCTGGTGACATGTATGATGGTCGTGTAGGACTGGCGGCGTTGTGTGATGGTGTCTATGACTGACGGTATACGTGATGACTGGCGGCGTTGTGAGATGGCGGTGTCTGTGACTGGCGGCATGTGTGATGATGGTGTAGCATTAGCGGCATGTGTGATGATGGTGTAGCATTGGCGGCATGTGTGATGATGGTGTGGGACCTGGCGACATGTGTGATGGCCGTGTAGGAAGGGCGGCGTTGTGTGATGTCGATGTCTGTAACTGGTGGCATGTGTGATGATGGTGTCAAAGTGCCTCCCTTTATGCGATAAATAAATAAAAACACACACACACACACACACACACACACACACACACACACACACACACACACACACACACACACACACACACACACACACACACATAAACATAAGCTCCATACCTGGTATGAAAGCCTGCCACAACTTTGTATGGGCGACAAATTCTTGTTTCAGCAAAACCGAGTACTGGGACCTCAGAACCTAGATACCTGTGTTTGGTTACTGGTTACTGAGGTCAGGGGTTTAATCCCTGGTGTGGGTAAAAACATTAGGACTTGTTTCGTAAAGACACCTGCTGTCCTTGTTCACCTAACAGTAAAATAGGCACCTGGGTGTTAGCCGAATGGTGCATGTTGCATCCTGGGACAAGATTGACCTAATTTGCGGGAAATACTCTCCATAACAAGCGGCTTTCTGTATAGTAGCAAGTTACTGATGTTAACTATGGCCTGTATTCCTTATACATGTACTTGTAGAAATAAATATTATTATTATTGTCGCTGTTGTTGTTGTTGTTGTTGTTGTTATTATTATTATTATTATTATTATTATTATTATTATTATTATTATTATTATTATTATTATTATTATTATTATTATTATTGGTGGATCCCGTGGACTGTCCCTCCATGTCTGGGAGGACGCCTGTTAAGCCTGTTAACTATCTTGATTTTTCTCAACCGAGATAATCAACCACAGGTCCTGATACGAATCTAGTACATGGTTAACCATGTTTTAGACGTTAGAAAATTCGGTGGTGTGAATCATTTATCATCAGCAAAGCTAATCACATAATGATTAGACTGGCTAGCCATAGCATTCAATAAATAGAATTAGAGTACTGAATAAAATAGGACTGAGGACACCTCCCTGTAGGGGTTCCTAATTTAAAGCTTTTAGCTACATTTCTATGCCCTTGAAGCAACACATAAGACTTTTTGTGGAACAGGTAGCCATTAATCCAGTAGATTACATTGGTCTCCATAATAAAGATTTAAATTCAAGAAAGGTGAAGTAAGAGCTTGCAGAGTAGAGGGTGCACAATTATTCCATGCAAGAAACCATGCAGCCGGGCAGATATGTTTATGTTTAATTCTATGCATGAGGCTATTTAGAAACCTTTCAAATTTTTGACACAAGCAGCTACTAAGTGTGATTAGGCGAGAATTATTTTGTTGTTCGGGTTTTGGAATGGGAATGATGAGACAATTGGTGTATGATTTAATGAGCTCCCGATAACATATCTCATGTAGATAAATGGTTTAGATAAATGACATGTTGATAAATTAGAAATCTGACCAACACTTGGGCATTTTTGTTGTGGAAATGTTCTTCCTCACAGTGACTTCATCAGTCCAATACAGACAAGAATGATTGAAAATCATAAAGACTTTGAGGTAATCAGTCCCTCAGCCTGGAATCGATGTAATCAGTCCATTATTCTTGATAAGACTGATGCAATCACTCTATCAGTGTTATCAAGACTGATGGACCGATAACGTCGACTCCAGGCTGAGGGACTGATTACCTCACACTCGTGATCTTCAACTATTCTTTTCTGTATTGGACTGAGGAAGCCACTGTGTGGAGAAACGTTTCCACAGTAAAGATACCCAAGCATTGCACAATAGATCATGCTAAATAGTTCAATTAAAGGCGCACATTGTAACAATATTTACAACAGCTGATATAAAACACTTGGAGAGCAGAAACTTACTAATTATTAAACAGTTTTGGGTTTCGATTAGCCAGTTCCTGCACCATACTGTATATTACATCTATAAAGTTACTACGACAGTCACCTATATTAATAATATTAAATACAAGAAAGCTTTTAATATTTCCTCGTGAAATATTATTCATGAAAAGACAAAACAAAAGAGGAATAAAGAGTAGAGTGACTGAAAGAGTTTACTTAAAAAGTAAAATGCTAAAAGGGATAAAAGTAAAAAAAATCTTAATAATGAAATGTTACCAGAGGAATGTTGCAGAGATTCGACAACTGTGTGTGATAAGTGTCTATAATTTGGCGGCCTTTGAGTGATGGCGGTGTCTGTGACTGGCGGCATATGTGATGATGGTGTAGGACTGGCGGCCTTGTGTGATGGTGTCTGTGACTGGCGGCATGTGTGATGATGGTGTGGGACCTGGTGACATGTATGATGGTCGTGTAGGACTGGCGGCGTTGTGTGATGGTGTCTGTGACTGACGGTATACGTGATGACTGGCGGCGTTGTGAGATGGCGGTGTCTGTGACTGGCGGCATGTGTGATGATGCTGTAGCATTGGCGGCATGTGTGATGATGGTGTAGCATTGGCGGCATGTGTGATGATCGTGTAGCATTGGCGGCATGTGTGATGATGGTGTGGGACCTGGCGACATGTGTGATTGCCGTGTAGGAAGGGCGGCGTTGTGTGATGGCGATGTCTGTAACTGGTGGCATGAGTGAAGATGGTGTCAATGTGCCTGCCTTTATGCGATAAATAAATAAACACACACACCCACACACACACACACACACACACACACACACACACACACACACACACACACACACACACACACACACACACACACACACACACACACACACACACACACACACACACACACAGTCATAGAGTTGTAAGGCAGTGGAATAGCCTAGAAAATGACGTAGTTGAGGCAGGAACCATACACAGTTTTAAGACAAGGTTTGATAAAGCTCATGGAGCGGGGAGAGAGAGGGCCTAGTAGCAACCGGTGAAGAGGCGGGGCCAGGAGCTAGGACTCGACCCCTGCAACCACAAATAGGTGAGTACAAATAGGTGAGTACACACACACACACACACATAAACATAAGCTCCATACCTGGTATGAAAGCCTGCCACAACTTTGTATGGGCGACAAATTCTTGTTTCAGCAACACCAAGTACTGGAACCTCAGAACCTAGATACCTGTGTTTGGTTACTGGTTACTGAGGTCAGGGGTTCGATCCCTGGTGTGGGTAGAAGCATTAGGACTTGTTTCGTAAAGACACCTGCTGTCCTTGTTAACCTAACAGTAAAATAGGCACCTGGGTGTTAGCCGAATGGTGCATGTTGCATCCTGGGACAAGATTGACCTAATTTGCGGGAAATACTCTCCATAACAAGCGGCTTTCTGTATAGTAGCAAGTTACTGATGTTAACTATGGCCTGTATTCCTTATACATGTTCTTGTAGAAATAAATATTATTATTATTATTGTCGTTGTTGTTGTTGTTGTTGTTATTATAATTATTATTATTATTATTATTATTATTATTATTATTATTATTATTATTATTATTATTATTATTATCACTATTATTATTATTATTATTATTATTATTATTATTATTATTATTATTATTATTGGTGGATCCCGTGGACTGTCCCTCCATGCCTGGGAGGACGCCTGTTAAGCCTGTTAACTATCTTGATTTTCTCAGCCGAGATGATCAACCACAGGTCCTGATACGAATCTAGTACATGGTTAACCATGTTTTAGATGTTAGAAAATTCGGTGGTGTGAATCATTTATCATCAGCAAAGCTAATCACATAATGATTAGACTGGCTAGCCATAGCATTCAATAAATAGAATTAGAGTACTGAATAAAATGGGACTGAGGACACCTCCCTGTAGGGGTTCCTAATTTAAAGCTTTTAACTACATTTCTATGCCCTTGAAGCAACACATAAGACTTTTTGTGGAACAGGTAGCCATTAATCCAGTAGATTACATGGGTCTCCATAATAAAGATTTAAATTCAAGAAAGGTAAAGTAAGAGCTTGCAGAGTACAGGGTGCACAATTATTCCATGCAAGAAACCATGCAGCCGGGCAGATATGTTTATGTTTAATTCTATGCATGAGGCTATTTAGAAACCTTTTAAATTTTTGACACAAGCAGCTACTAAGTGTGATTAGGTGATAATTATTTTGTTGTTCGGGTTTTGGAATGGGAATGATGAGACAATTGGTGTATGATTTAATGAGTTCCCGATAACATATCTCATGTAGATAAATGGTTTAGATAAATGACATGTTGATAAATTAGAAATCTGAGCAACACTTGGGCATTTTTGTTGTGGAAATGTTCTGCCTCACAGTGACTTCATCAGTCCAATACAGACAAGAATGATTGAAAATCATAAAGAATTTGAGGTAATCAGTCCCTCAGCCTGGAATCGATGTAATCAGTGCAATAGTCTTGATAAGACTGATGCAATCACTCTATCAGTGTTATCAAGACTGATGGACCGATAACGTCGACTCCAGGCTGAGGGACTGATTACCTCACACTCGTGATCTTCAACTATTCTTTTCTGTATTGGACTGAGGAAGCCACTGTGTGAGAAACGTTTCCACAGTAAAGATACCCAAGCATTGCACAATAGATCATGCTAAATAGTTCAATTAAAGGCGCACATTGTAACAATATTTACAACAGCTGATATAAAACACTTGGAGAGCAGAAACTTACTAATTATTAAACAGTTTTGGGTTTCGATTAGCCAGTTCCTGCACCATACTGTATATTACATCTATAAAGTTACTACGACAGTCACCTATATTAATAATATTAAATACAAGAAAGCTTTTGATATTTCCTCGTGAAATATTATTCATGAAAAGACAAAACAAAAGAGGAATAAAGAGTAGAGTGACTGAAAGAATTTACTTAAAAAGTAAAATGCTAAAAGGGATAAAAGTAAAAAAAATCTTAATAATGAAATGTTACCAGAGGAATGTTGCAGAGATTCGACAACTGTGTGTGATAAGTGTCTATAATTTGGCGGCCTTTGAGTGATGGCGGTGTCTGTGACTGGCGGCATATGTGATGATGGTGTAGGACTGGCGGCCTTGTGTGATGGTGTCTGTGACTGGCGGCATGTGTGATGATGGTGTGGGACCTGGTGACATGTATGATGGTCGTGTAGGACTGGCGGCGTTGTGTGATGGTGTCTGTGACTGACGGTATACGTGATGACTGGCGGCGTTGTGAGATGGCGGTGTCTGTGACTGGCGGCATGTGTGATGATGCTGTAGCATTGGCGGCATGTGTGATGATGGTGTGGCATTGGCGGTATGTGTGATGATGGTGTAGCATTGGTTGCATGTGTGATGATCGTGTAGCATTGGCGGCATGTGTGATGATCGTGTAGCATTGGCGGCATGTGTGATGATGGTGTGGGACCTGGCGACATGTGTGATGGCCGTGTAGGAAGGGCGGCGTTGTGTGATGGCGATGTCTGTAACTGGTAGCATGAGTGAAGATGGTGTCAATGTGCCTGCCTTTATGCGATAAATAAATAAACACACACACACACAAACACACACACACACACACACACACACACACACACACACACACACACACACACACACACACACACACACACACACACACACACACACACACACACACACACACACACACACACACACACATAAACATAAGCTCCATACCTGGTATGAAAGCCTGCCACAACTTTGTATGGGCGACAAATTCTTGTTTCAACAACACCAAGTACTGGGACCTCAGAACCTAGATACCTGTGTTTGGTTACTGGTTACTGATGTCAGGGGTTCGATCCCTGGTGTGGGTAGAAACATTAGGACTTCTTTCGTAAAGACAAATGCTGTCCTTGTTCACCTAACAGTAAAATAGGCACCTGGGTGTTAACCGAATGGTGCATGTTGCATCCTGGGACAAGATTGACCTAATTTGTGGGAAATACTCTCCATAACAAGCGGCTTTCTGTATAGTAGCAAGTTACTGATGTTAACTATGGCCTGTAATCCTTATACATGTTCTTGTAGAAATAAATATTATTATTATTATTGTCGTTGTTGTTGTTGTTATTATTATTATTATTATTATTATTATTATTGGTGGATCCCGTGGACTGCCCCTCCATGCCTGTTAAGCCTGTTAACTATCTTGATTTTCTCAGCCGAGATAATCAACAGGTCCTGATACGAATTTAGTACATGGTTAACCATGTTTTAGACGTTAGAAAATTCCATGGTGTGAATCATTTATCATCAGCAAAGCTAATCACATAATGATTAGACTGGCTAGCCATAGCATTCAATAAATAGAATTAGAGTACTGAATAAAATGGGACTGAGGACACCTCCCTGTAGGGGTTCCTAATTTAAAGCTTTTAGCTACATTTCTATGCCCTTGAAGCAACACATAAGACTTTTTGTGGAACAGGTAGCCATTAATCCAGTAGATTACATGGGTCTCCATAATAAAGATTTAAATTCAAGAAAGGTAAAGTAAGAGCTTGCAGAGTACAGGGTGCACAATTATTCCATGCAAGAAACCATGCAGCCGGGCAGATATGTTTATGTTTAATTCTATGCATGAGGCTATTTAGAAACCTTTCAAATTTTTGACACAAGCAGCTACTAAGTGTGATTAGGCGAGAATTATTTTGTTCGGGTTTTGGAATGGGAATGATGAGACAATTGGTGTATGATTTAATGAGCTCCCCATAACATATCTCATGTAGATAAATGTTTTAGATAAATGACATGTTGATAAATTAGAAATCTGAGCAACACTTGGGCATTTTTGTTGTGGAAATGTTCTGCCTCACAGTGACTTCATCAGTCCAATACAGACAAGAATGATTGAAAATCATAAAGAATTTGAGGTAATCAGTCCCTCAGCCTGGAATCGATGTAATCAGTCCATTAGTCTTGATAAGACTGATGCAATCACTATCAGTGTTATCAAGACTGATGGACCGATAACGTCGACTCCAGACTGAGGGACTGATTATCTCACACTCGTGATCTTCAACTATTCTTTTCTGTATTGGACTTAGGAAGCCACTGTGTGGAGAAATGTTTCCACAGTAAAGATACCCAAGCATTGCACAATAGATCATGCTAAATAGTTCAATTAAAGGCGCACATTGTAACAATATTTACAACAGCTGATATAAAACACTTGGAGAGCAGAAACTTACTAATTATTAAACAGTTTTGGGTTTCGATTAGCCAGTTCCTGCACCACACTGTATATTACATCTATAAAGTTACTACGACAGTCACCTATATTAACAATTTTAAATACAAGAAAGCTTTTGACATTTCCTCGTGAAATATTATTCATGAAAAGACATAACAAAAGAGGAATAAAGAGTAGAGTGACTGAAAGAGTTTACTTAAAAAGTAAAATGCTAACAGGGATAAAAGTAAAAAATATCTTAATAATGAAATGTTACCAGAGGAATGTTGCAGAGATTCAACAACTGTGTGTGATAAGTGTCTATAATTTGGCGGCCTTTGAGTGATGGCGGTGTCTGTGACTGGCGGCATATGTGATGATGGTGTAGGACTGGCGGCCTTGTGTGATGGTGTCTGTGACTGGCGGCATGTGTGATGATGGTGTAGTATTGGCGGCGTTTGTATAGCGGCAGTGTTTGTGGGTGGCGGCATTGTCTTTGAATGTGATGTCAGCCCCAAGTTTGATAGCCGCGGCGGCGGCAACATCACACACAAGAAGGACCCGACTGACCACATCCTAGACGTGAACTCAGGTGATTCCTCTATATAATTACCATCCTAACCAGTGATGGTCTCCAGTAAGTGAACAACTGTAAGCAGCACTGAACACTCTACTGTATCCAGGGATCACATCTGATGGTCTCCAGCCAGTGAACATCTCTATCAGAAGCCGTGGACACCCTGTTGTATCCAGGCATCGCGTTTTGAGTAATACTGAATACGCTGTCCTCTCCATACATCGCATTTGACGATTATTTAAGCCCCATCATGAATCCAGGTTAGTCTTCTTGGTACTGTTTGTTAACAATACTTTTGTTAGTCTAAGTCACTCATATTTTTTTATGATTTTAATTATTTTTTGTTATTAAATTACTTAAATGTTTTACTCAGATTATTTTAAACAAATGGCATATTACAAACTAACACTGATAATAAGTTAGACTGACTTCACTGGGTTACTCCACACAGTTTATCAATTAGGTTTTCCTACGACATTGATCTCATCAGAACCATTTTACAAATTTTCACTTACTCCCTGTAAAAACATTGAAGGACTTTTTAAGAAATCTTATCTTATCTTATCCCACATTATGCTCGTTGTATCTTATTATTATGCTAACCTGGATATTTAATATTCTTGACACAGGTGGTGACCGCCTCAAGAAAGGTCGTAAGTCACCCTTCACAGATTATCTTATTGACATAGTGGCCGACTCTCCACTGGGTAAGTTCATTTTTGTTTACGTGTTAACGTGATATAATTAAATGTAAATGCATTTTAAAAATATTCGGAATAAAGACATTAGCTCTCCTCGAAAGAATCCTGTGACATAACTTGAGAATGCTTCTTTGGATGGATCTCAAACTATCAACAACGGTGTATCTTGGTATAACAAAGCCGTGGATTGATTTTAAGTAGTGGAGATTTATTTCTAATTTCTGAATCAATATTCTGAAGACAAGTACTCAGCCTTCTGCAGCAATAACTTAATTGTTCAAGTAATTTCCAGCTCACTGCACTACTTACTGTCTCCGACATATATTGTTTACCATATTTCATAAATTATTTTATATATGCGCTTCCAATTTAACACGTGAACACCTATCGAAAATTTCTGTTACCCATTCAGAAAAATATTAAATTTGAAACCTTTTTTTTTTAACGATTTATTCGAGTATTTTCTTGTTACATAAGGGGGGGGAGAAGGGTCTAGTTTCTATTGATTTATCAACTTACTTCTTAACATATTTTGTTCTATAACTCGACAGACTTAAGGTAACATAGTAGGTAATATAGACCCGGAGCTCCCTGGTCAATCTGTCGATGTTATTGGGAAGATAGATTTTGGTTAATGCCACATAAAAACTCACGAAAGTTTTTGTACATTAATCTTGTTAATTACTTTGCATGTTAGGTGTTCAACAGCCGCAGGTATTCTGTTTATACTATATATCTTACCTTTTCTTTATCTGATTGGTAAAACTATGTAAGATACATTGTCCTAGCAATATTCTTATTATTCTGTTAAATCGTTTCATTTTTTTTTTTAATATTCCCTGCCTGGGGATAACTTTGAGAACTTCAGTAAGATCTTAATTTTTGTTTTCCACTATGTACTTACTGCATGATAAATTAAGAATGTATCTCTGTATTGACCTTAAACTCGCAACAATGGTTTCTGGAGAATGATACAAGGCATTTTCAATTCCCTACTATGTCTTCTCTTTCTGGAGATACCTAAGCAGATCTTTCTAGATATTTACTAAAGTACTGGTCCTTTTACTTGCCTCCACAGGTTGTGTATCGACGTGCGAGGCTGTGAAGGCCCTGTTGCAGCGCTCGCCTCCCTGCGTACAGAATGTACCAGTGTTTCGTCTAAGGAAGCGTGTAGGAGATCTGCTGCGTCGCAATCCTACGTTCCTTCGCGCTTCCCAAGACTTGAACCACGGCAACCGTAGACGCTTTCGTCTGGCCTCGCTGCCACCTGCTACCTCCACCAGGATAGACCATGAACAGCAACAACTACAGCAGTATCAAGCACCACCTCACACTGCTGCCACTGCCACTCAGCAGCAGCAGCAGCAGCAGCAACATCAGACAATATTTCTCACTGCTACCTCCGCCGCGCAACACCACCAACAACATCAGACACTACCTCACACTGCTGTCTCTGTCACTCAGCAACAACATCAGACACTACCTCACACTGCTGTCTCTGTCACTCAGCAACAACATCAGACACTACCTCACACTGCTGTCTCTGTCACTCAGCAACAGCATCAGACACTACCTCACACTGCTGTCTCTGTCACTCAGCAACAACATCAGACACTACCTCACACTGCTGTCTCTGTCACTCAGCAACAGCATCAGACACTACCTCACACTGCTGTCTCTGTCACTCAGCAACAACATCAGACACTACCTCACACTGCTGTCTCTGTCACTCAGCAACAACATCAGACACTACCTCACACTGCTGTCTCTGTCACTCAGCAACAGCATCAGACACTACCTCACACTGCTGTCTCTGTCACTCAGCAACAACATCAGACACTACCTCACACTGCTGTCTCTGTCACTCAGCAACAACATCAGACACTACCTCACACTGCTGTCTCTGCCACTCAACATCAACACCACCATGCTCTACCTCATACTACTGACTATGCCACTCAATATCATGAACATTACCAACACCAGCATCAGAAACAACATCATGAACTACCTCATACTGCTGTCTCTGCCACTCAACACCAACAACAGCAGCAACAAGAACTTCATGCACTCCCTCACACTGTCTCTGTCACGCAACAGCAACATCTGCAACTACAACATCATGCACTACCTCACACTGCTGTCTCTGCCACTCAACACCAACAACAACATCATGCAATCCCTCACACTGCTGTCTCTGCCACTCAACACCAACAACATCATCATGCACTCCCTCACACTGCTGTCTCTGCCACTCAACACCAACAACAACATCATGCACTCCCTCACACTGCTGTCTCTGCCACTCAACACCAACAACAACATCATGCACTCCCTCACACTGCTGTCTCTGCCACTCAACACCAACAACAACATCATGCACTCCCTCACACTGCTGTCTCTGCCACTCAACACCAACAACAACATCATGCACTCCATCACACTGCTGTCTCTGCCACTCAACACCAACAACAACATCATGCACTCCCTCACACTGCTGTCTCTGCCACTCAACACCAACAACATCATCATGCACTCCATCACACTGCTGTCTCTGCCACTCAACACCAACAACATCATCATGCACTCCCTCACACTGCTGTCTCTGCCACTCAACACCAACAACATCATCATGCACTCCATCACACTGCCTTTTCTTCCACGCAACATAATAAACATTACCACCACCAGCATCAGCAACAACAACGGGCACCTTCTCAAATTTACTACGTTCAGAGCGCCAGCAAGTAAGTGAGAAGGGTATCCCTTGATAATACTGCACCATATGTCATTTTTATCACATGATGATAGTATGTACATTCTTTTAGTATATTTTTACGTTTTAACCGTTATTATTCATTTATGTGTATATATATATATATATATATATATATATATATATATATATATATATATATATATATATATATATATATATATATATATATATATATATATATATATATATATATATATATATATATATATATATATATATATATATATATATATATATATATATATATATATATATATATATATATATATATATATATATATACGAGATAATTTAATATATCATCAATTTCAGATCGAGACAGCCGGTACCTGAAGATTTTGGTCCATCTTGTATGTGTCCTTCACTGAAGACTGCCAGTGGTGTTGTAGTGCCGCGACAGATCTCAACAAGCACCCAGCCTACACCCGGACCAGTGTGGTCCTGGTCTCAGGTCTCATCTACTGAGTGTAACTCTCCCTCACCCATGACCCCCGCTTGCCATAAACTAGTGCCTCCCGCTCGATGTACAACAGTACCATCCACACACTATAAACCACCCTTACCCACACCAGCATTACCCACACCAGCCTTACCCACACCAGCCTTACCCACACCACTAGCCACTCTAGTCCCACCCACACCAGAACCACCCACATTAGTGCCACTGCCTTGCCCATCATCTGTACCCTCGTGGCTCCTTTTACAGCTTCCCTGTCTCACTCCTGACGATATGCAGGAGATACTGTAGCTTGGATGACCTCACTGGTACAGAGCTTCAGCATATAACTGAAGCCACTCTAGTTTATTCTCGTTGGAAGCTCAGGTACACCATGGGAGGCCCAGGTACACCATGGGAGGCCCAGGTACACCATGGGAGGCCCAGGTACACCATGGGAGGCCCAGGTACACCATGGGAGGCCCAGGTGCACCATGGGAGGCCCAGGTACACCATGGGAGGCCCAGGTACACCATGGGAGGCCCAGGTACACCATGGGAGGCCCAGGTACACCATGGGAGCCCCAGGTACACCATGGGAGGCCCAGGTACACCATGGGAGCCCCAGGTACACCATGGGAGGCCCAGGTACACCATGGGAGGCCCAGGTACACCATGGGAGCCCCAGGTACACCATGGGAGGCCCAGGTACACCATGGGAGCCCCAGGTGCACCATGGGAGCCCCAGGTACACCATGGGAGGCCCAGGTACACCATGGGAGCCCCAGGTGCACCATGGGAGGCCCAGGTACACCATGTTTTAACATAATTTTCTCTGGTTATTAATAAGATCTTCATTTTCTTTTTCTTTTTCCTTATTTTTTCTACATTTGCTTCATCTATTCTTTCTTTTCTTCTACTTTTTCCTTCTTTTGCTTCTTCTACTGTTTTTTTTTCTTCTTTCTCTTCTTTCTCCCTTTGCTTTATTTTCTTTCTTCTCCCTTCAAGGGAGGTGCCTTGTCGCTGGTGAAGGGCTCTTGATCCAAAGAAATGGAACTATCTCCCTTTCCTTGGATCAAATCTAAATGCCTCCCATTCCCTAGTCGCTGTGTGACCCCTGCGGTTTTAGCGCAAGTGTCACACAGCTTACTTCTTTTGCTGCTGCTGGTTCTTCTTACTTCTTTGGGGGTGCAGGTGAGGAGGGTCTTGATCCAAGGGACTGGAGTTTATCTCCGCTACCTTGGATTAAACATATCTCCTAGTGCTCACCTATTTGTGGTTGCAGGGGTTGAGTCACAGCTCCTGGCCCCGCCTAGGTCCACTCTCTCCCTGTTCCAAGAGCTTTCTTATACGTCTTCCAGATGCTGTGTGGCCCCTACGCCTTTAGCGCTTCACCCAGAATTTAAAAAAAATCATTCCATGCTGTTCTGTCCCGACCAATCAAGTTTGTCTCAGGTGAACAATAACTACCAATATATCCCTCAGTTATTCATATTTTTGTGAGTCATAACTACCATGAGTGCCATGATCCTCTCACCATACACCTGGCTGCCATGATCCTCTCATCATACACCTGGCTGCCATGATCCTCTCACCATACACCTGGCTGCCATGATCCTCTCATCATACACCTGGCTGCCATGATCCTCTCATCATACACCTGGCTGCCATGATCCTCTCACCATACACCTGGCTGCCATGATCCTCTCATCATACACCTGGCTGCCATGATCCTCTCATCATACACCTGGCTGCCATGATCCTCTCATCATACACCTGGCTGCCATGATCCTCTCATCATACACCTGGCTGCCATGATCCTCTCATCATACACCTGGCTGCCATGATCCTCTCATCATACACCTGGCTGCCATGATCCTCTCATCATACACCTGGCTGCCATGATCCTCTCATCATACACCTGGCTGCTATGATCCTCTCAATATACACCTGGCTGCCATGATCCTCTCATCATACACCTGGCTGCCATGATCCTCTCAATATACACCTGGCTGCCATGATCCTCTCATCATACACCTGGCTGCCATGATCCTCTCAATATACACCTGGCTGCCATGATCCTCTCATCATACACCTGGCTGCCATGATCCTCTCAATATACACCTGGCTGCCATGATCCTCTCATCATACACCTGGCTGCCATGAACCTCTCAATATACACCTGGCCGCCATGATCCTCTCATCATACACCTGGCCGCCATGAACCTCTCACCATACACACGGCTGCCACGATCCTCTCACCACCATACACCTGGCCGCCATGAACCTCTCACCATACACACGGCTGCCATGATCCTCTCACCACCATACACCTGGCTTCCATGATCCTCTCACAATACACCTGGCCACCATGAACCTCTCACCACACACACGGCTGCCATGATCCTCTCACCACCATACACATGGCTTCCACGATCCTCTCACCATACACCTGGCTGCCATGATCCTCTCATCATACACCTGGCTGCTATGATCCTCTCAATATACATCTGGCCGCCATGAACCTCTCACCATACACACGGCTGCCATGATCCTCTCACCACCATACACCTGGCTTCCATGATCCTCTCATCATACACATGGCTTCCATGATCCTCTCATCATACACATGGCTTCCATGATCCTCTCATCATACACATGGCTTCCATGATCCTCTCATCATACACATGGCTTCCATGATCCTCTCATCATACACATGGCTTCCATGATCCTCTCATCACACACATGGCTTCCATGATCCTCTCATCATACACCTGGCCGCCATGATTCTCTCATCATACACCTGGCTGCCATGATCCTCTTATCATACACCTGGCTGCCATGATCATCTCACCATACATCTGGCTGCCATGATCCTCTTATCATACACCTGGCTGCCATGATCCTCTCATCATGCACCTGGCTGCCATGATCCTCTCACCTTACACCAGGCCGCCATGATCCTCTCACCATACACACGGCTGCCATGACCTTCTCACCATACATCTGGCTGCCATGATCCTCTTATCATACACCTGGCTGTCATGATCCTCTTATCATACACCTGGCTGCCATGATCCTCTTATCATACACCTGGCTGCCATGATCCTCTCACCACCATACACCTGGCTGCCATGATCCTCTCATCATACACCTGGTTGTCATGATCATCTGATCACCATACACCTGGCTTCCATGATCCTTTCATCATACACCTGGCTGCCATGATCCTTTCATCATACACCTGGCTGCCATGATCCTCTCATCATACACCTGGCTGCCATGATCCTCTCATCACACACTTGGCTGCCATGATCCTCTCATCATACACCTGGCTGCCATGTTCCTCTCATCACACACCTGGCTGCCATGATCCTCTCATCATACACCTGGCTGCCATGTTCCTCTCATCACACACCTGGCTGCCATGATCCTCTCATCATACACCTGGCTGCCATGATCCTCTCATCACACACCTGGCTGCCATGATCCTCTCATCATACACCTGGCTGCCATGATCCTCTCATCATACACCTGGCTGCCATGATCCTCTCATCACACACCTGGCTGCCATGATCCTCTCATTATACACCTGGCTGCCATGATCCTCTCATCACACACCTGGCTGCCATGATCCTCTCATCACACACCTGGCTGCCATGATCCTCTCATTATACACCTGGCTGCCATGATCCTCTCATCACACACCTGGCTGCCATGATCCTCTCATTATACACCTGGCTGCCATGATCCTCTCATCATACACCTGGCTGCCATGATCCTCTCATCACACACCTGGCTGCCATGATCCTCTCATCATACACCTGGCTGCCATGATCCTCTCATCACACACCTGGCTGCCATGATCCTCTCATTATACACCTGGCTGCCATGATCCTCTCATCATACACCTGGCTGCCATGATCCTCTCATCACACACCTGGCTGCCATGATCATCTCATCATACACCTGGCTGCCATGATCATCTCATCACACACCTGGCTGCCATGATCCTCTCATTATACACCTGGCTGCCATGATCCTCTCATCATACACCTGGCTGCCATGATCCTCTCATCACACACCTGGCTGCCATGATCCTCTCATCATACACCTGGCTGCCATGATCCTCTCATCACACACCTGGCTGCCATGATCCTCTCATTATACACCTGGCTGCCATGATCCTCTCATCATACACCTGGCTGCCATGATCCTCTCATCACACACCTGGCTGCCATGATCCTCTCATTATACACCTGGCTGCCATGATCCTCTCATCATACACCTGGCTGCCATGATCCTCTCATCACACACCTGGCTGCCATGATCCTCTCATCATACACCTGGCTGCCATGATCCTCTCATCACACACCTGGCTGCCATGATCCTCTCATCATACACCTGGCTGCCATGATCCTCTCATCATACACCTGGCTGCCATGATCCTCTCATCACACACCTGGCTGCCATGATCCTCTCATTATACACCTGGCTGCCATGATCCTCTCATTATACACCTGGCTGCTATGATCCTCTCATCACACACCTGGCTGCCATGATCCTCTCATCATACACCTGGCTGCCATGATCCTCTCATCACACACCTGGCTGCCATGATCCTCTCATTATACACCTGGCTGCCATGATCCTCTCATTATACACCTGGCTGCCATGATCCTCTCATCACACACCTGGCTGCCATGATCCTCTCATCATACACCTGGCTGCCATGATCCTCTCATCACACACCTGGCTGCCATGATCCTCTCATTATACACCTGGGTCCTCATGCTTTTCTTCATCGTAATAATTTAATCATCTCTCAAAACAAAAATCATTCCCCACATATTTTTTTTGCTTTGTTTGCCAATTGAATATTTTCGGATTTTTCTTTTGGCCGCCCGGCCTGTTATATACCAACCCCCCCCCCCCTTTCATATGCCTCCAAAGTAATATTTGCCAATGTCTTCCCTTATAATAACAATCCAAAAATTTCCAGCGTATTTTATTACAGGATATTCAATAATATTTTTTAAGGGGACCGCACAAATTTTTTTTTATATATATTACGGAATTAATACAACAAAATAATGTTAAAAAAGCTAAGTTTAAGATTTTATTTATGAATATCAATGACTTCTTTAAGACAAGATCTCCAAACTTCGTAATATTTTGTCTGGTAATACAATTATCACCCCCCCCCCCCATAAAAATTTTGACTTTCCCTAAATTTTAAACTATCTGAGACTATTCGTTCACTGCATAATAATTACAAAACATAGGAATTATGGTTACACTTAGTGAAATCCATATATATAGTCATTCTTCTTGCATTTATAATATTCGCCCCCCCCCCCAAAAAAAAAAAATCTTTCGAAAGTAATTATTTGTGTTATTTTTTTTTAGAAAACCATTATTACTATTATTAATATTTTTATTATAAGGGTAATACTGCACATCTTTTCCATAGGTCCAGTTGAAAATCAGGCAGCAATATCTGAAGAAAATCAGGCAGCAATATCTGAAGAAAATCAGGCAGCAATATCTGAAGAAAATCAGGCAGCAATATCTGAAGAAAATCAGGCAGCAATATCTGAAGAAAATCAACGAAATAAAGTGAATGACGACTTTGAAAATGACCTGAAATATTTATGTCTATATATGTATTTATATGTACGTATGTATGTGTATGTATATATATATATATATATATATATATATATATATATATATATATATATATATATATATATATATATATATATATATATATATATATATATATATATATATATATATTATATATATATATATATGTCGTGCCGAATAGGCAGAACTTGCGATCTTGGCTTAAACAGCAACGCTCGTCTGGCTATATAGGACAAGTGAAAATTTGTGTCTGTAATAATTTCGCCAAAATAATTCTGAACCTAACGAAAAAAATATATTTCACTGTGTTTGTTCAGTATTAAATTACTGTAAACAAATCTAAAATATATTTAGTTGGGTTAGGCTAAAATAAATTTATCTTGTTATAATAAGGTTAGGTAAGTTTTCTAAGTTCCTTTTGATGCAAAATTATAAATTTTTACATCAACATTAATGAAAAAAATATATCTTTAAACGTATAAGAGAAATTTTTAGAATGGACTTAATTTTAAATGAGTTCTTGCTAATTGACCAGTTTTACATATTCGGCACGACATATATATATATATATATATATATATATATATATATATATATATATATATATATATATATATATATATATATATATATATATATATACATACATATATATATATATATATATATATATATATATATATATATATATATATATATATGTGTGTGTGTGTGTGTGTGTGTGTGTGTGTGTGTGTGTGTGTGTGTGTGTGTGTACTCACCTATTTGTGATTGCAAGGGTCGAGTCATAGCTCCTGGCCCTGCCTCTTCACTGGTTGCAATTAGGTCCTCTCTCTCGCCCTGCTCCATGAGCTTTAGTAAGTAAGTAAGTAAGTAAGTTTATTCAGGTATACACAAATACAGTTACATAGAATTATCATACATAGCAGCATATGTGTAGAGAACCTGGGATAACCCAAAAAAGTCAGACAGAGTGACTTATTTCCATTGGGGTCCTTTTACCTTATTATTATAATATAAAGGTTATAATATTTTCTTATTATTCTATAATGAAGATAACATCTTATTATCATACTAAAAAGACTATCTACTACACGAGGGTCATTAAGACTATCTACTACACGAGGGTCATTAAGACTATCTACTACACCAAGGTCATTAAGACTATCTACAATACGAGGGTCATTACTAGGAATAAGGTAAAATTTACACGTATGTTAGATAAAAAATAGAAAATCATTCCCCTCCCTTTCTGTAGCTACATTCATCAGACACCTTTTGGCACTCTTCTTGAACTGGTTCATGCTATGACTGTCTTTGACATGTGCGGGTAGTCTGTTACATTCCTTTATTGCTGTACAATAAAAGGTGTTTGAAGCCTGGCCAATGACTCTGGCTACTACAAAGTTGTGCTCTCTCCCCCTAGTACTGTGATTGCTTTGGTTCCCAACTTGACAAAATTGACAGCAAGATATTCTGGACACTGTGAGCAATTTTATAAACAAGATTTACCTTCAGTTGTTTTACTCTGTCTTCAACATTCAGCATATCCAACTGCTGTAATTCATCCTGGTCTACATGTTCTCTTGGTCCCAGCCCCAGGATGAATCTTACAATTTTGTTCTGGGTGATTTGCAGTCTATCTTTCAGTTTTTTTGTCAAGGCAGAGTACCATGAAGAGCAAGCGTAATCCATATGGCATTGTATAAGGGCTAGACATAGGGTCCTGCGAGCCTCAGTAGCCCTTATACAATGCCTCGTCTTAAAATTATGTATGGTTCCTGCCTCCACTACGTCACTTTCTAGGCTATTCCACTGCCTGACTACTCTATGACTGAAGAAATACTTCCTAACATCCTGTCTTTGTGTGTGTGTGTGTGTGTGTGTGTGTGTGTACTCACCTATTTGTACTCACCTATTTGTGGTTGCAGGGGTCGAGTCCTAGCTCCTGGCCCCGCCTCTTCACCGGTTGCTACTAGGCCCTCTCTCTCCCCGCTCCATGAGCTTTATCAAACCTCGTCTTAAAACTGTGTATGGTTCCTGCCTCCACTACGTCATTTTCTAGGCTATTCCACTGCCTTACAACTCTATGACTGAAGAAATACTTCCTACTATCTCTCTGACTCATTTGTGTCTTCAACTTCCAATTGTGGCCTCTTGTTTCTGTGTCCCCTCCCTGGAACATCCTGTCTTTGTCCACCTTGTCTATTCCACGCAGTATTTTATATGTCGTTATCATGTCTCCCATGACCCTCCTGTCCTCCAGTGTCGTCAGGCCGATTTCCCTTAATCTTTCTTCATAGGACATTCCCCTTAGCTCTGGAACTAACCTTGTCGCAAACCTTTGTACTTTCTCTAGTTTCTTGACGTGCTTTATCAAGTGCGGGTTCCAAACAGGTGCTGCATACTCCAGTATGGGCCTGACATACACGGTGTACAGTGTCTTGAATGATTCCTTACTAAGGTATCGGAATGCTGTTCTCAGGTTTGCCAGGCGCCCATATGCTGCAGCAGTTATCTGATTGATGTGTGCTTCCGGAGATATGTGTGTGTGTGTGTGTGTGTGTGTGTGTGTGTGTGTGTGTGTGTGTGTGTGTGTGTGTGTGTGTGTGTGTGTGTGTGTGTGTGTGTGTGTGTTTGTGTGTGTGTGTGTGTGTGTGTGTGTGTGTGTGTACTCACCTAGTTGTACTCACCTAGTTGAGGTTGCAGGGGTCGAGTCCAAGCTCCTGGCCCCCGCCTCTTCACTGGTCGCTACTAAGTCACTCTCCCTGAGCCATGAGCTTTATCGTACCTCTGCTTAAAGCTATGTATGGATCCTGCCTCCACTACATCGCTTCCCAAACTATTCCACTTCCTGACTACTCTGTGACTGAAGAAATACTTCCTAACATCCCTGTGATTCATCTGTGTCTCCAGCTTCCAACTGTGTCCCCGTGTTGCTGTGTCCAGTCTCTGGAACATCCTGTCTTTGTCCACCTTGTCAATTCCTCCCAGTATTTTGTAAGTCGTTATCATGTCCCCCCTATCTCTCCTGTCCTCCAGTGTCGTCAGGTTGATTTCCCTTAACCTCTCCTCATAGGACATACCTCTTAACTCTGGGACTAGTCTTGTTGCAAACCTTTGCACTTTCTCTAGTTTCTTTACATGCTTGGCTAGGTGTGGGTTCCAAACTGGTGCCGCATACTCCAATATGGGCCTAACGTACACGGTGTACAGGGTCCTGAACGATTCCTTATTAAGATGTCGGAATGCTGTTCTGAGGTTTGCCAGGCGCCCATATGCTGCAGCAGTTATTTGGTTGATGTGCGCTTCAGGAGATGTGCCTGGTGTTATACTCACCCCAAGATCTTTTTCCTGTGTGTGTACTCACCTATTTGTACTCACCTATTTGTGGTTGCAGGGGTCGAGTCCTAGCTCCTGGCCCCGCCTCTTCACCGGTTGCTACTAGGCCCTCTCTCCCCCCGCTCCATGAGCTTTATCAAACCTCGTCTTAAAACTGTGTATGGTTCCTGCCTCCACTACGTCATTTTCTGTGTGTGTGTGTGTGTGTGTGTGTGTGTGTGTGTGTGTGTGTGTGTGTGTGTGTGTGTATTGTGTGCATAATAAAAGTACTAAATATATATTGTTTAAATACCATGCCTTTATATTATTATTATTAGTTAATATAAACTTGCAACACACTTGACTCACTTCCGTCATCTTGTGTCATTCTCACTCACTTTACTATTTAAAGTAACAATGATTTTTTTTAATTTTTCGAATTTATATTTCAGTTTCAGTCTTTCTTTTTTATATTCAACTTAACTCTCTCTCTCTCTCTCTCTCTCTCTCTCTCCCGATCCCTGGGTCATCCTGGGTTACCCTGGATGTTCCTCTGGCTAGCCTGGGTCACTAACCCTCCCGGCTTATTTATCCAAATATCTCCTGGCAACCTACTGGATGCTGCATTTAAATCACTGAAATAGAGAAAACTGTGCTGCCATCCAGGACCCGTGCTAGGACTGTATGAAGTATGCTGCCATCCAGGACCCGTGTTAGGACTGTATGAAGTATGCTGCCATCCAGGACCCGTGTTAGGACTGTATGAAGTATGCTGCCATCCAGGACCCGTGCTAGGACTGTATGAAGTATGCTGCCACCCAGGACCCGTGTTAGGACTGTATGAAGTATGCTGCCATCCAGGACCCATGCTAGGACTGTATGAAGTATGCTGCCACCCAGGACCCGTGTTAGGACTGTATGAAGTATGCTGCCATCCAGGACCCGTGTTAGGACTGTATGAAGTATGCTGCCATCCAGGACCCGTGCTAGGACTGTATGAAGTATGCTGCCATCCAGGACCCGTGCTAGGACTGTATGAAGTATGCTGCCATCCAGGAACCGTGTTAGGACTGTATGAAGTATGCTGCCATCCAGGACCCGTGCTAGGACTGTATGAAGTATGCTGCCATCCAGGACTCGTGTTAGGACTGTATGAAGTATGCTGCCACCCAGGACCCGTGTTATTCAAATTCAAATTCAAAGTTTATTCTCTATAAGGATTACAATGCTGAGTTTACAGAATTTGGTTATTGTGTGGTTTACATGTAGTAAAATAATGATTGCAGAGTGTACCACTAGAACACCTAGCATGGCTAGGCATTTCGGGCAGACTTAAATTAAATCTTATGTTTAAAATATTACAAAATTATGAGGTAAGTTGGTATTATGGCTAAGTGACTAAATACTAGTTTGTGAGTTTAACAATGTGAATGCTTTTGTTTTGGCATTATACATAGTTTCAGTATTGGACTGTATGAAGTATGCTGTATGAAGTATGCTGCCACCCAGGACCCGTGATAATTACCTATAATAACCCCCCAAAATCAGACAGTGACTTATTTCCATAATTATTACTTATTTTTACTGTCTCTAATAGGCTAACAGTATTACGAGGACCCACTGAAACAAAGAAAACTAAACTTTTTTCTTGTTTTTTTTTTTTTGGGGGGGGGTTATCCTAGGTCATTTTTACACATATTACTATGTAAAACACGTGTAAACACCCAGACATTTTGTAATATTACCTAAATAAATTTCCTCACTTTTTTCTTATTATAAACTTACTTATTCTGCTTATTTAAAATGATTGACTTATTAGTCTTAAGATAATCTTAAGCTTGCCCGAAATGCTCTGTATACTTAAGAGATTTTCTGCCTACACACCTCAATGTTACTAATCTCTGTACATACATTGTACTCTGCTGAAATAAGTCTAATTATTTCACAAAGAACCCCAATGGAAATAAGTCACTCTGTCAGACTTTTTTTGGGTTATCCTGGGTACTTTATACATATGCTGCTATGTATGATAATCTATGTAACAGTATTTGTGTATACTTGAATAAACTTACTTATTTATTAACATTGATGGGGTGAGAGCGTCCTCCCCCCCTCATCAACTTGGCCTCGCCCAAGGTGTGGCTCAGTTCAGGTAACAAACAACTCCAGCGAACGTTTCCAACAGTAAATAAATAGGTTTATTCAGGTATACATACATAGCAGCATATGTGTAGAGAACCCAGGATAACCCAGAAAAAAAGTCAGACAGAGTGACTTATTCTCATTAGAGTCCCAGGTATACACATAAATACAGTTACATAAAATTATCATACATAGCAGTGTATGTGTGGATTACCTAGGATAACCCTAAAAACGTCATATAAATTTACTAATTGATTTATTGGTGTTTTTTTGTTGACTTCGGTTTATATTATGCAGTTTTTGTATATAAATTTAATTTAGGTGTTTGGTTTTTGGGCTATAACCCATTCTAAGTCTTAAAAATTTTCAGTTGGATATGCTGAATGTTGAAGACAGAGTAAAACAACTGAAGCTAAATCATGTTTATAAAATTGCTCACAAACAGTGTCCAGAATATCTTGCTGTCAATTTTGTCAAGGTTGGGAACCGCAGCAATCATAGTACTAGGGGGAGAGAGCACAACTTTGTAGTACCCACAGTCAGTGGCCAGGCTTCAAACACCTTTTATTGTACAGCAATAAAGGAATGGAACAGACTACCCACAAATGTCAAGGCCAGTCATAGCATGAACCAGTTCAAGAAGACTGCCAAAAAGTGTCTGATGAATGAAGCAACAGAAAGGGAGGGGAATGATTTTCTATTTTTTAGCTAAAATACGTGTAAATTTTACCTTATCCCTAGTAATGACCCTCGTATTGTAGATAGTCGTAATGACCCTCGGGTAGTAGATAGTCTTAATTAATGACCCTCGTATTGTAGATAGTCTTAATGACCCTCGTGTAGTAGATAGTCTTTTTAGTATGATAATAAGATGTTATCTTCATTATAGAATAATAAGAAAATATTATAACCTTTATATTATAATAATAAGGTAAAAGGACCCCAATGGAAATAAGTCACTCTGTCTGACTTTTTTGGGTTATCCTAGGTTCTCTACACATATGCTGCTATGTATGATAATTCTATGTAACTGTATTGTGTATACCTGAATAAATTTACTTACTTACTTACTTAGAATTCACACAAATGATGCAAAATTAGGTGTAATTCGTTACATATAATTTGAATAGTCTTTGGTGATGCAGAGTATTTTGGACAGACTAAAACTGAGACACAAACCATGTAATATTATAAATCTGTACAACTTAAATTACATTATTTGTACGCTAAATTTAATATAATTTTCTTATGACATGGTTATTAAATGTTATGATTATTTTAGGTAACGTACTCTGTATATTACAATTACAATAATAGTAAGAAGAAATAGTTAAAAAATTGCATTGACGATTTTAGTTAAAATAATTATGATAAATGATAAATAATGAACTTCATTTCTATAAATAATGGTTCACCAGTGGTACAGAAAAGATGATATTATTGACATAATACATAAACAACCACTGGTTAATGCAGAACATTTCGGGCAGTCTTAAAATAGTGATTATGTCCCCTCTTGGCCTTTTCTCCTCTGAGATTGTCAGGTTCAGATCCTTCAGCCTCTCCCAGCAGAACATTTCTTTCAGTTATGGGACTGCCTCGGTTGCTAACATTTGAAACTCAAGTTTCTTCACTACTTGGCCGGGTGTGAGCCCCATGCTAGGGCTTTAAATCCTATTAACCAACTTTTATGGTATAATAATAAGACATTATCTCCTTTACAGTATAATAATGTTATCTCCTTTATAGTGTAATAATAAGATATTATCTCCTTTACAGTATAATAATAAGATGTTATCTCCTTTATAGTATAATAATAAGATATTATCTCCTTTACAGTATAAAATGTTATCTCCTTTATAGTATAATAATAAGATATTATCTCCTTTACAGTATAATAATATGTTATCTCCTTTATAGTATAATAAGAAGATATTATCTCCTTTGTAGTATAATAATAAGATATTAAAAGAACCCCAAAGGAAATAAGTCCCTGACTTTTTTTGTGTTATCCTGGGTTCTCTACACATATGCTGTTAGGTAATTGTATTTGTGTATTCCTGAATAAACTTACTAATAATCAACAGGTAGCCACACCTGCGCTACAATCAGTCGCTGGCAGTAATGATCGCCAAGTGTTGTTCGCCTTCACACGAAAACAAACGGAAGACGTTACCTTCCCGGAAGAAAACTTCTCTCGATTTTTTTTTTTTCGTTTTACCTGTCTTTATGGGCTTTTGAAAGGCTGCGCAGCGGTCGCAAAGATAATAATGTTACTGATGAGTTAACAGAGAAGAAGTGAATACAGAAGAACAAGGAATAACAAAGTTTTAAACTATGGCGGAAATGCCCGTTGTAATTACTTTGGTAGCGATCCTCTGTATCTCAGGTAATTTTATTATACATGGATTTTGTTCCTAAGTATTTATATATGCTAGTTGAATAATTCAAGTTTGATTGGACGTTTACTTTTAATCTTGAAATTCTGCAACAACATTCGTATTATCTTAAGCTGGTTTTTCTTTATTTAATGTTCTTGCAAATTACTCAGTTTACAATATTCCTTGTGCTGTATGACCCTTGTAGGTTTAGCGCTTGCCTCATTTTTTTATTATAATAATACAATATACTTTTTGTACCTTTTATTGTAACACTTTCACTTAGTTGAATTTACTTAGTTGTATTAATTTTATGGTTATGATCATGACTTGAGTTGTACTATTATAACTAGGCTGCTAATAATAAGATATTATAAGGACTCCCAGTGGAAATAAGTCACTGACTTTTTTTTTTTTTAGTTATCCTGGGTAATTTACACATGTTACATAATCACTTACAACTTGTTTGATTGTACTTCTGTGTAATTGAGACTAAATAAATTTACTTAACAGGCTTTATTCCCTAACTTAAAATGTATTTGCTCCAACTGTGAAGAGTAGGTGGTGGAGCACCAAGGAATTGGAGCCATCCTCCCTTTCCTTGGATCAAATCTGATTGCCTCCCATTCTCCATTCCCAATGGTTTGATAGTGTCCCCTCAGCTCATACACTGATGGTCTGAGGATTGATCCCTATCATGGGTGAAACATTGGGCATGTTTATACCTGCTGCCCCTTTTCACCTAGCAGTAAGTATTGTAGGTACCCCTGGATGTTAGTTGACTTGTGGGTCAAATCTCAAGGGAGTGCTATATTAAAGGATCTCGGTGAAAATGAGAGACAGTCCCAGATAATACAATAACCTAACTGGGTTATCCTGGGTTACTAACCCTCCGGGTTACTAATCCAAGTAGCATCTATAACACTTCCATGAATAAACAAAATTATGTGCTCTACCAGATAGTTTTATAGCTATCATCAGAGCTCACATTTTTCAGCATTTAATTAGTATGAAACATAAATGGACATTGAAACCTTAGTTTGGTTTGGCAAAGTTTACATATGTCTGTTATATTCATGATCAGTAACATCTTTTCTTTTGTAAGCTACTGGATGCAGATGCATCTTGTTCAGAATATCACATTTTGTTGATCATATCTGCAGTATGCTCTTTCAAATGGGTGAAAGGAGAAGAATTTTTTTTGGTTGATGAACTTACTGTTGATGCATCAAGACAGTTGTCTTCATAATAGTAGCTTTTGTCTCTTATTTCATTTTATTATGACCTGCGGCCTGGTCCCAGACCAGGCCGCTAGGGCGTTGACCCCCAAAACCCTCTCCAGGTTTCCTTCAGGTCTCCAGGTATATACATGCGACCTCGTATATTTAATAATTACTAATAAAGACTTTAACTTGAAATGTGGAGATAAACCATAGTTATATTAGCTGAGGTATAAAATTAACAAAATATTAATGTAATGGGTAATTTTTGTTTTAATTTTTTTAATTCCAAATATTTGTATTTAGTAAATGTTATAAAATAATTTATATATTGCAGGTGTGGCAGGTCAGAAGTGTTACGTTTGTAAAGATCAAGATGAGAACACAGGAAAGTGTGCCACCACTGTGGAATCTTGTGACTTTGGTGAAGATTATTGCCTTTCAGAAATTAAGTGGGGAAGTGAGTAGAGGATATTTTTATTGAGAGAAATGGGAAGCTTACTATATATTGCACAATGAATGGTTAGGTGCACTACATGATAATGAATTGGCTGTCCTGAAAAATATTTATAAATACATATTGAGTTTTTTATTAACCCGTAAACAGTCCAAACATATACGTATATACGTTTTTTCAACATTTGAAAGTATGTAAAAAAAGTAGATCTTCTCTTTGTTTTTTTACATTTGAAAATGTGTAAAAAAACGTAGATCTACTTTTGTAGCACTACACATGTGAACGTAGATCTGCTTGGACCGTTTACGGGTTAAATGCTTTTGGTTTAGTTTTAAAATGGGAAATTTTTTTAATCCAGTTGCTAGTCATTTTATGAACTTTAAGAAAATGATTTCCATGTATAGTAATTTGTATATAAATACATATTATATGTACTAGCTGTATTAAATTCTAAATTTCAACAGGCACACCTTATTGGCAAATCGGTGCCCCAATGCAGCACTTCATTAGCAAGCGCTGTGCTACAAAAGAAGACTGTGTTCAAACCATAAAAAAGTACATGCCAAACTGTCTGCGAATATGGTGGAAAGATTGGACATGTGCAGAGTGCTGTAAGGGAGACCGATGCAACTATTACATCACGGTTTGTATTGAAAATCATCTATGAAATGATATATGTACATAATAATGAACATGCAATTTTTAGCTTTGTGTTTTAGTTTGGTTCACAAGATGCAGTTGATCTCCACTTAACAAAAGTGCGGGGTTACTGAAAGTATTATTCAGAGGGCTAAAGAGGGTTTGTTGAGGTGGTTCAGACATTTAGAGAGGATGGAACAAAATAGAATAACTTAAAGGGCATATAAATCTGTTGTAGGAGGAGGTTGGGGTAGGGGTCATCCTATGAAAGGTCAGAGGGAGGGGGTAAATAAAGAGGTTTAGCATGTGAGGAGCTTAGACTTTCAGCAAGC
This sequence comes from Cherax quadricarinatus, assembly GCF_038502225.1. Lineage (NCBI taxonomy): Eukaryota > Metazoa > Arthropoda > Malacostraca > Decapoda > Parastacidae > Cherax > Cherax quadricarinatus. The sequence continues at coordinate 56,546,094 of NC_091296.1, forward strand.
GTACATGAGCATGTTAGAGAGGAGCAAGCAGAGAAAAGTGGTTTTTATGTTACGACATGCTGTTGGAGTGTGAGCAAGGTAACGTATGTGAAGGGATTCAGGCAAACTGGTTAGCTGGACTTCAGTCCTAGAGGTGATAAGTACAATGCCAGCACTCTCAAGGTGGGGTGGAGATACATTGCAGCTTTTGAACTAGAGTTTTGACATGTCTCTGGCAAGATAGTGATGGATTGAGTGATAATGAAAGGGTTTCTTATTTTTTGGGTCACCCTGCCTCAGTGGGAAATGGCCATTGTGTTTAGAAAAAAAAAAACATGCCAGAGTTTAACCTTAATTAATGTGTAGATCAACCCCTGATATTCCCCCCCCCCCAAAAAAAAAAAAAAAAAAAAAAAAATTACATATATATATATAAGTTTACCAAAGTTTTTGAGGAATATTAAGAGGTCAAATGATTCTACAGTAATTCTATATAAATGAACATTGCAGTAGACTCGTTTGCCCATGCTAGATGTGTCTTACACTCAGCCATTACACAAGACTAAAGGAACACTCCATTCAGACCACCATTACATCCAGCCTATCTCATCTGTGTACTTGTTCAACTTATTGTTAAACCTACCCTAGGTTAAGTGATCATTGGCAAGGCAGGCAGAAAGCAGGTAGGGCAGGGCAAAGTAGAGCAGGGTAGGGCATGATATGGCAAGGCAGAGCAGGCAGGGCAGTCCAGAGCAGATGTATCAAGGCAGAACAGGCCAGGACAGGGCAGACAATTTGGAAACAAAGGGGGACAAGTCTTTTGAGTACATAGCATAGTTGTGAATTTAACCCCTTCCTAATTGCTCCTCCCCCTCCTCCCAAAATATGAATTGGTTGTAGAATATTATTGTTCCACTCCCATCTCTGGTTATGTGTCTATAGGAAAATGCTAGTTGCCTAACAGGGTTTTCACTTGGATGTTTTGTCTGTTTACTATCTATAGGTCATTAAGTGGAGGTCAACTATATGTATATTTGCTTCAGCATTGCTTGCTTTAAAAGTTTAATATGCCTCCCCTCTTTATTTTTTAAAACCAGTCTTTATAATTACAGTTAGGCTCATCATCACAAAACTCCAACATGATGTTAATACTGGTGGCTGGAATGTTGACAGCACTGCTGCCTCGGATCACATGAGCCACCACTGTATGTCCAACTACATAAGAGTAAAAAAAAATACTGGTCAGTGGCACAAATTAACCCAGATGGAGAAAATATAATGAAAGGTAATAAGAGTAGTGTATATTTTGGCCTCACACAGCACCCTTCTTCAAACTGTTGAAGATGCCTCGGTGTGATACCAAATTATGCAGTACTTGTCACCAATGACAATTTGTGTTTATAAGAAATTATGTAATGTAATCTGTTAGTAGTCCTGGGGATTATCTTCTCCATGGCCAGGTCTCGGATCAAGCCTTCTGAGTTGGAAAAGAAATATTATAGAAATAAGGACTATTAAGAAGCATGTAGGAAAATAAAGGTATGTGTATACTGAGTGTAAGTTAAGGTTGGTAGGATTACCTGTCATCTTAGGTTATCAGGGAAAAGAAAGGAAAGATCAGCAGTTCCCTAAGAGAGAAAAAAAAAACTACAGGTTTATATGTCACACTCATTGGACAGGACCATAGTACCTACTTGGATGGTTGCTGTCTACCAACCTATTACCTACTGTGGAACAAGAAGGCATATTACATAACCATTAAAAAAAGATTATTCAGGGATACTTTGTGATTTGCAACCAATTCCATCCATTACTCTAGTGTATACTATAATTAAAAGTGAGTCCTGTATACTGTATGTACAGGTATCTCGTATATTTTTAGTATTCATTTTTAAAATAATGTCCATAATATTTACCATATTTTATTCAGTTAATTTTTGTATAATGAACCCGTGTCATTTGTAATATTTACCATATTGAACAGTTTTTAAAACTGTACATTAAGATTTATCGCATGCAATAACTGATAGACTGAAAAGTTTTCAAATGCTGACTAGCTTTTACTTTTAAATTTTTAATGGGAATTATGAAAGTAATTAAGAGTTTCCAGTTTACATATTAAGGTATCACCATAATTAATTTAATGTACAGTATTGTATTTCTGTATTTAAGGACTTCACTTAAATATTTTTGCTAAAATTTTAAACTAGATAAAAATCTGATATAGAACCTAAACTGTGTTGCTTAATCTTTTAAGTATCAAAGGGGTAAATATACTGTACTGTAATGTGAAATACTACTTGTTTATGCTATATTAAAAAGTAGAAATTTTATATTCTGGCATCAAAGGAATAACATTTTTAAAAAGTGCCTTTTTTTTTTTTTTTTTTTTTTTTTTTTTTTTTTTTTGGCCTTGAAGTTAGTGTAGACCTACACTATTACACTTGTACCTAACATTATTATTAGTATATCCTAAACCCATAGGGAACATACATCTGGGGGAAATGGGAAGCAATTGGGTTTGATCCAAGGAAGGGGAGGTCAAGTTCAATTTTTTGCATTGAGAGCCCTTCACTTACATAGGAACCTCCCTAGAGGGTACCTTAACTGTGGGAAGTTATTGCTCATAAATGTAAGGGTGAAGGGTGCATGATCTGAGGAATTGAAGCTATCCTTCCCTTCCTTGGATCAAACCTGATTATCTCATTTTGCAGGTGTTGTATGGCCCTTATGGGGTTGGTGCTCCTTGTCAGTATATAAACTAATTTGGGTCAGGCATACTAGAATCATCTTCCAGGTCAGCCATGGTCAGTGTTTGTGGTTTTCTCTGAAAATGTGTTATTTGCTCTTGCAAGACTTTAAATTTAGCTTTGCAGCAACTGGAACACTTTTTCAAAACACTATACTAGTGTGGTACCTGGATGCTGGTGAAGAATTTTTGATCCAAGAAATTGGAGCTACACTTTCCTTACTTGGATCAAACCTGATTACTTCCCATTTCCAATTCAGTGCATGATCCTTGCAAATTTAGAAACCCCCTATGAATATAATGATGTACCAATTTACATGTTTTTTATTATATAATATAATTTTGTATGCAATCCTGTATATCATTATCATTCTGTATATCGGTATCACAGTTTTTTGTGAGTGACAGATTTTAGCCTAGGTATGAGAGAATAAGTCTATGCCATGGGTTTGTGCAGTGTAAAAAATAATCCTGCCCCACCCACCCAGTGCAGAACAAGAACAGTCAACCTCTGATTCTGCATTTGGGTAAAAAAAAAATGCAACTTTGGGGCATTTTCATTTTTTTTTTCTTAGTGCCAACAGGTAGACCAGAAGACATTATTGAAAATGAACAAGATTTGGTCTGTTTAAGACCAGAAGAGGTCTGAGTAGGCATTGAAATGACGATTTTGAGTGGTTTTTGGGGGTAAGGGTGGGGCTTCCCTTATCCTTACCCAGTCTTTTTTTTTTATATTAGGTCCAGGTCTCCAGGTCTGCTTCATTTACTGGGATGGCCTAAACCATGACCAGGTATTCTTAGTTATGGTTTATCAGCTGAAAAATTTGGAGAAAACATTGCATTTTTTCTGATGATGGATTCAATATGGAGGGTGAGTGTTATATAGATGTTCTGGGGGATGTGATTAATAAACAGGAGGACAGTTGTTTTTGTGACTGGAATACTATCAGAATTTGTTAAAAATAGTTAAAAACTGTCCAATTACCAAATTCTGGGCAATCTAACTTTTCTCTTTTCCCTTGGGAGGTTCCAGTAGTTTGTGTCTGTTCTTCCCCACTGCCATGTTCAAAACCTCAAATACCTACAGTGGCTTCTCGGCCCCTTTTTGTTAACCACTTCCGGTCTCATTCTCGTGCCGTTGCAGTTTACTCTGACGGTTCTGAATCCTCTGACAGTGTCGGGTTTGCAGCATTTTTCCCAGACAGTGTTGTGTGAGGTCATTTATTAGACTTGGCTATCATTTTCACAGCTGAACTGCATGCAATTCTCATAGTGGTTATCCGTATTGTGTCCAGGCCTAGGTCAACATTTGTGGTAGTTTCGGACTCCTTTAGTGCTTTACAAGGCATTCATGAAATTTAATTTGCCTCATCCCTTGGTTCTTTGTATACAACTTTGGTTGTTCCACATTTCTAGCAAAAACAAAGAAATCTTTTTCTGCTGGGTCCCTGGTCATGTTGATGTTCAGGGCAATGAGTAGGCAGACTGTTGCATGGTCAGCAGTACACGACCTTCCAGTTGCATATGGAGGTATTCCATTCTCAGATTATTTTGCTATAATCTCTAGCCACCTTTGCAACTGTTGGCAACAATGTTGGTCTGAATTCATTTAAAACAAATTACACTCTGTATCAAGCCGAGATTAGGATCCTGGGCGTTGTCTTATCGTTGATGCCGTGGTTGGGAGACTGTGCTTTCCCGTCTTCACATCAGGCACACACGTCTCACTTATGGGTATTTTGTGGAGCGGCTCCCAGTTCCAGTGTGCAAATTGTCAGTTCCCATTTTCGGTTTGCCATATTCTATTGGACTGTCCTATCAGCAAGCACAGAATTTACCTCCATCGTCGTCACCACTCTAACACCCTTACTTTATCTTTCCTCCTAGCCGACAGCCCCAGTTTTATTACACGGCCTTTGATTATACTTCCTTTAGGACAACTCGCTGCCCTTACTAACTGTTATACTCTTCACCCATATTGATCTCTGATCAGGCATATTAAATCTTTTAGCACATCCCATCTGCAGCGCTGTATGGGTTTAGCACTTGGTTATTCTTCTGTCTTTCAACACACCAGCCGTATCCCACCAAGGCAGGGTGGCCCAAAAGGAAAAATGAAAGTTTCTCCTTTTACATTTAGTAATATATACAGGAGAAGAGGTTACTAGCCCCTTGCTCCCGGCATTTTAGCTGCCTCTTACAACACACATGGCTTACGGAGGAAGAATTCTATTCCACTTCCCCATGGAGATAAGAGGAAATAAACAAGAATAAGAACTTGATAAATTAGACACATGTGCAACTCTTGGGTATCTTTATTGAGGAAACGTTTCGCCACACAGTGGCTTCATCAGTCCATACATAGGAGAAACTTGAAGAACAGGAGGAGAATGAGGTAATCAGTCCCTCAACCTTGAGTCGATGTGTTCAGTCCATCAATCTTGAATAGAATACGGCATATGAGCTGAGAAGCAGCTTATAAACCGTATGGCAGGAGAGGTGCAGCAGTCATAGGTGGTGTCACATTTGTTCAATGTGACACCACCAAGTTTCTCCTACGTATGGACTGATGAAGCCACTGTGTGGCGAAACGTTTCCTCAATAAAGATACCCAAGAGTTGCACATGTGTCTAATTTATCAACATGTCGGTTCTCTGAACCATTCATCTACAAAGAATAAGAACTAGAAAGAAAAAAGAAGAAAACCCAGAGGGGTGTGTATATATATGCTTGTACATGTATGTGTAGTGTGACCTAAGTGTAAGTAGAAGTAGCAAGACATACCTGAAACCTTGTATATTTATGAGACAGAAAAATGGACACCAGCAATCCTACCATCATGTAAAACAATTACAGGCTTTCATTTTACACTCACTTGGCAGGACGGTAGTACCTCCCTGGGTGGTTGCTGTCTACCAACCTACTACCTTGGTTATGTTTATAATAATAAATGAACAAACTGAAGTCTGAATAATTTTGTTTAGAAAAAAAAAAAAGACCTGGTCTTTGAAAATTTTTGTGGAGTCCGAATGAGCTGACTTGTTTAAAATTCAGTTGTACAAAAGCTTTACAGGAAAGCCCTGTTTCAAAAGTGCTTTGAAGTGACCACCTGACAGTGACCTAACTCTCATAGGCTTTTGGAAGAGTCAGTTCAACATCCTCCAGTGTGAGGCTGGGAAACACTGTTTCAGACATTGAACTTTTCACAGTTCAAACACCACCTAGGAACCAATTAAGTTCAAACACCGGACTTCCACTGTATATGTATTTGTGACCCCTCAAATTAGGCTCCTTGATGCTGGTGGAGGTCTCTTGATCCAAGGAATTGGATCTGCCCTCCACTTCCTTGGATTGAACCCGAGTGCCTCCCGTTACCGCCAGGTACTGTCTGAGCCCAATGGGTATATCGTTGCCCCATGAATGTAATAAAAACACCATAATAAATTTGCAGATAAATATAAAGTAATATCTTTTATTGAAATATTGGTTTTCTCCCATTAAGAGTTCAACAGCCTCATTAAAAAGCTGCCTTGTGAGGAGTTTTATGAATATAATCTTACATTTTTCTTCTTTTTTGTGTGTGTGTGTCTCCTGTACTTCATCTAATGTTTGATAGCCCCAAATATGATTCATTGCCCAGTTTTCCACGAGTAGTTTTTTCACTCAATCTTAAGATTTTAATGTCATACAGTAGAATTTCGTAATGTGTAGGAGTGAAAAATAGGTCAAAATACTGTGGCTGGAACATTACACAAATAACCTTCACTTGGGACAAACTTATGATGTCCTTAGTTTGTCTCCTAAATGCAGGTTTTTTATGTATAGGAGTGATCAGGGTGTTGATCTCTGTCTTACCATGGATATATGTATATATATCCAGAGACTAAACTTTGTCACATAATCATCCTTTGTGGCTCTTCTCACATTTTGATTCACATCTGGATAGCTCTATAATGAAAGTTTATTTGTAAAAGTAGTATACAGTCTATTCCTCATAATTTTCTCCATTCATATTAATGGTATACAATACAAACAAGTTGGTGACTAAGACATGTGCAACACTTGGCTGTCTTTATTGCTGAAACATTTTGTTTGCGGAACAAGCATGCATGCATATAAAAATATATATATATATATATATATATATATATATATATATATATATATATATCAATACATATATATATATATATATTTTTTTTTTTTTTTTTTTTTCAACAAACCGGCCGTATCCCACCAAGGCAGGGTGGCCCAAAAAGAAAAACGAAAGTTTCTCTTTTTAAATTTAGTAATTTATACGGGAGAAGGGGTTACTAGCCCCTTGCTCCTGGCATTTTAGTCGCCTCTTACAACACGCATGGCTTACGGAGGAAGAATTCTGTTCCACTTCCCCATGGAGATAAGAGGAAATAAACAACAACAAGAACTAGAAAGAAAATAGAAGAAAACCCAGAGGGATGTGTATATATACATATATATGCTTGTACATGCATGTGTAGTGTGACCTAAGTGTAAGTAGAAGTAGCAAGACGTACCTGAAATCTTGCATGTTTATGAGACAGAAAAAAAGGACACCAGCAATCCTACCATCATGTAAAACAATTACAGGCTTTCGTTTTACACTCACTTGGCAGGACGGTAGTACCTCCCTGGGCGGTTGCTGTCTACCAACCTACTACCTAGAATATATATATATATATATATATATATATATATATATATATATATCTTCTTCTTTCTTTCAACACACCAGCCGTATCCCACCGAGGCGGGGTGGCCCAAAAGGAAAAACAAAAGTTTCTCCTTTCACATTTAGTAATATATACAGGAGAAGGGGTTACTAGCCCCTTGCTCCTGGCATTTTAGTCGCCTCTTACAACACGCATAGCTTACGGAGGAAGAATTCTGTTCCACTTCCCCATGGAGATAAGAGGAAATAAACAAGAACAAGAGCTAGTAAGAAACTAGAAGAAAACCCAGAGGGGTGTGTATACATATGCTTGTACATGTATGTGTAGTGTGACCTAAGTGTAAGCAGAAGTAGCAAGACGTACCTGAAACCTTGCATATTTATGAGACAGAAAAAAAGGACACCAGCAATCCTACCATCATGTAAAACAATTACAGGCTTTCGTTTTACACTCACTTGGCAGGACGGTAGTACCTCCCTGGGCGGTTGCTGTCTACCAACCTACTACCTAGAATATATATATATATATATATATATATATATATATATATATATATATATATATATATATATATATAATTTTTTTTTTTTTTCAACAAGTCGGTCGTCTCCCACCGAGGCAGGGTGACCCAAAAAAAAAAAAAAGAAAATACTTTCATCATCATTCAACACTTTCACCACACTCACACATTATCACTGCTTTTGCAGAGGTGCTCAGAATACAACAGTTTAGAAGCATATACGTATAGAGATACACAACATATCCCTCCAAACTGCCAATATCCCAAACCCCTCCTTTATATATATATATATATATATATATATATATATATATATATATATATATCTCCTCGGTGGGAGACGACCAACTTGTTGAAAAAAAAAAATATATATATATTTATTTATTTATTTATTTATTTATTTATTTATTTATTTATTTAACACGTTTGCCATTTCCCACCAAGGCAGGGTGACCCAAAAGAAAGAAAACCCCAAAAAGAAAGAAAAAACTTTAATTATCAGTCAACACTTTCACCATCACACACACAATCACTGTCTTTGCAGAAGCGCCCAGATACGACAGTTTAGGTAGTCACTCCAAAGTGCCAATATCCCAAACCCCTCCTTTAAAGTGCAGGCATTGTACTTCCCATTTCCAGGACTCGAGTCCGGCTAACCGGTTTCCCCGAATCCCTACACAAAATATTACCCTGCTGACGCTTCAACAGCTCATCAGGTCCCAAAAACCATTCGTCTCCATTCATTCCTATCTAACACACTCACGCACACTCACTAGAAAATCAAGACACTTGCCCACAAAACCTCCTTCATTTGCAAAAGAATTTCCTTCTTCATTTGCAACAGAAATCATTAATGCTCTTAAGCTGAGAGTGACCTAGTAGTGACCAGCGAAGAGGCGGGACCAGCAGCTGTGACTTGACCCCTGCAGCCACATAGGTGAGTCCATTCGTACATCATAAAATATTCTGTATAGTGAGTTAGATGATGAACTAATCATGTTTCATCACTTCTTGTAATGAGACAACCAAGTAGAATCAACAAAGCCTCTGTACACATTATATACACAATTACACTTGGTTGTCTTATTGCAAGATTTGGTGAAACATAACTGGCACCTTATCTACCTCACTATATTTGATATAATATTCTATAACCAGTTCATCATTTACCTCATTATATGGTAGGATATTTTATGACGTGTGTATACCTGGAGAGGGTTTCGGGGGTCAGTACCTTCATTGCCTGGTCTGTGACCAAGCCTCATAGTGGATCAGGGCCTGATCAACCAGACTTACTTTTGGCAACATGCAACCTGACGTATGAACCACAGCCCAGCTGGTCAGGTACTAACTTTAGGTGCCTGTCCAGTGCCTTCTTGAAGACAGCCAGGGGTCTATAGGTAATCCCCCTTATGTATGCTGGGAGGCAGTTGAGCTGTCTTGGGCCCCTGACACTTATTATGTTGTCTCTTATGCTAGTGGAGCCCCAGCTTTTCATTGGGGAGATGTTGCATTGTCTGCTGAGTCTTTGCTTTCATAGGGAGTGATTTTCGTGTGCAAGTTTAGTACTAATCCTGCTAGGATTTTCCAAGTGTATAAAATCATGTATCTCTCCCACCTGCATTCTAGGGAGTACAGGTTGAGGAACTTTAAGCATTCCCAGTAATTGAGGTGTTTTATCATACTCATGTGTGCCGTGAAGGTTCTCTGTACATTTTCTAGGTCAGCAATTTCATCTGCCTTTAAAAGTGCTGTTAATGTGCAGCAATATTACAGCCTAGATAGAACAAGCGACCTGAAAAATGTCGTCATGGGCTTAGCATCTTATTATCCATCCTGTCATTTTTCTAGCAGATGCGATTAATACAGTGTTGTGATCTTTGAAGGTGAGATCCTCTGACATTCTCTCTCCCAGGTCCTTTACATTAGTTTTTCACTTTATTGTGTAGTTGGAATTTGTTTTATACTTTGATACAGTTTTAATTTCTTCGTGTTTTCCATATTGGAGTAATTGAAATTTCTCATCATTGAACTTAACACTTTTTTCTGCGGCCCATTTAAAGATTTGGTTGATGCCCACCTGGAGTCTTGCAGTGTCTTCAGTGGAGGACACTATCATGCAGATTCGGGTGTCATCTGCAACGGAAGACACAAGGCTGTGGCTTACAGGATGGGGGCGAGTATTGTGCCTTGTAGAACAGAGCTTTTCACCATAGCCGCCTCAGACTTTACTGTTTACTACTATTTGTGTTCTGTTTGTTAGGAAATTATAGATCCATCTACCAACTTTTCTCATTATTCCTTTATCACGCATTTTGTGCGCTATTACACCATGGTCACACTTGTCGAAGGATTTTGCAAAGTCTTTGTATAATACATCTCTGTTTTGTTTGTCTTCTAGAGTATCCAGGACCTTGTCATAGTGGTCCAGTAGCTGGGACAGGCAGGGGCGACCTGCTCTAAACCCATGTTGCCCTGGGTTGTGTAGCTGATGGGTATCTAGATGGGTGGCAATCTTGCTTCTTAGAACCCTTTCAAAGATTTTTATTTGAAAGGGTTATAAAAAGCAAGATTGCCACCCAAGAAGGGGAGGGCAAGTCAAGTTTCTCAAATCAAGAGCCCTTCACCAGCAGCAAGGTACCTCCCCTCACGAGCAGCAAAGTACCTCCCCTCACCAGCATCAAGGAAACTCCCCTCACTAGCATCAAGGAACCTCCCCTCACTAGCATCAAGGAACTTCCCCTCACCAGCATCAAGGAACCTCCCCTCACCAGCATCAAGGTACCTCTCACCAGCATCAAGGAACTTCCCCTCACTAGCATCAAGGAACCTCCCCTCGCTAGCATCAAGGAACCTCCCCTTGCTAGCATCAAGGAACCTCCCCTCACTAGCATCAAGGAACCTCCCCTTGCTAGCATCAAGGCACCTCCCCTTGCTAGCATCAAGGAACCTCGCCTTGCTAGCATCAAGGAACCTCCCCTTGCTAGCATCAAGGTACCTCCCCTTGCTAGCATCAAGGTACCTCCCCTTGTTAGCATCAAGGAACCTCCCCTTGTTAGCATCAAGGAACCTCCCCTTGTTAGCATCAAGGAACCTCCCCTTGTTAGCATCAAGGAACCTCCCCTTGCTAGCATCAAGGTACCTCCCCTTGCTAGCATCAAGGAACCTCCCCTTGCTAGCATCAAGGAACCTCCCCTCACTAGCATCAAGGAACCTCCCCTCACTAGCATCAAGGAACCTCCCCTCACTAGCATCAAGGAACCTCCCCTCACCAGCATCAAACAACTTCCCTTGACTAGCATCAAGGAACCTCCCCTCACCAGCATCAAACAACTTCCCTTGACTAGCATCAAGGAACCCCTCTTGAGGGGAACAAGAAAACTTTACATGCTGCTTCTTTCTGTCCAGTTAAGTTCATTCAGGTACAATTACACAGTAGCATATGGTTATCTAGGATACCCCCCCCCCCCCCCCAAAAAAAAAAAAAGCGACTTTATTTCCACTGGGGTCCTTGTTTATGGTTTCCTAGTCACGATAAAAGCTATCTGATTTTATATAAGCAGTCACGGCGATAGATAACTAGGTTAGAGAGAAAGAAAAAAAACTGCGAGATACACGTGGAGAGTGAGGCACCTCCTTGCTGTAGTGTAGAGACCTCGTGAATGACCTCTTGTAATACTCCCACTCAACTCTTGCTATCGTCATCTGGTTGTCTGCTCTCTCTCCAGCGCCCATCATATGTTCTAACTACATCTTCAGAACCTCTAGCAAATATTCTTAGTCTGCTAACTGGATTTTGTTTGCCTGGAGAACCTTTCTGCGCCACCTATCGGCCACTGGTTGTGTGTGTTTTTCTGGCAGTTATTGGCTGATATCGAGCCCTCCAACTAACATGGCCGCATGAATTAGTGAGGAATTTGTGGACTGAAAGACAGATTTATACAGTGTGTGACTATTCAAAAGTGACAGTTTTATGTACGCTGGACAGTCTGATATGCAGCGAATGAAAGGACAAGGAACCTCAGGTTGGTTTACATGTGATCATGGCAGTGGAAGTGATCAGCTTTGGTGTTTGTGTTTTGAGTTGTGATTGTGGAGATTCATGCTGCTGTTTTTGTGCCTATCAACACAACCTGTGCTTCAAACGAGGTTCAGAAGACCAAGCAAGTGAGATAAGGGGCGACAAATGGGGTAGTGTAAGCGTTGGGGAAGTGAAACCTGTGTGGGTAATGGGGGCTTGGCCGAGCCGGGAGGAATGACGGCCATTCACCTCCTGCCCCAAATATTGCGTGTGTACTGGGGACTCTGCTGTATGATACTTCCTGCAAGTATCCCTGGGCTGGCACCTTGGTGAAGCCTGTGTTGGCACTCGACTCACACCAAGGCTTCCCTTGGACACCCCAACACAAATTCTTTCTCCATGATGTTGATCCTATTGGTGACAGTGTTTTGTGTTGTGCCTATATTATCACCTCTAAGTTATTTGTTAAATTATACTCATTAGTTTAGTGTCTTTACTCATAATATATTTCCCTTTGTCTGATCACTGAGAGCTAAACATTTCTTAAAGCATATGTGAATCTCATAAAATTTGTTTAAAGTTAAAATTGTAGATAATATGGCTGTACTGGAGTTGAGATTGATCATTTGGTTATTTTCCTGGATTAATTGAGCAGTTCTTCACTTGAAATGTGAAGGTTTAACTTGATAAAGTTTCTATTAAATAACAAAAACAATAGATATTGGATAACAGGTACAATGTTGAGCTTTAAGTAAACTTCTTTAGGTACAGGTAAACTTAAGTAAAGTTATCATACATAGTTTAAATTAACCTGATATCTATGCAGGCTTATTAGAGCGATTTAAAAAAATGCAGTTAGTGAAATTATGATAGCACAAAGGAATAAATAAATATCATGGACACATGAGTTATGATAATTCATGATCAGATAGAATCTGGTTCATGGTATTTTCTGACCATCTAGGATCTAGTTTATGAGAATTACTCACCAAATAGAATCTCATTTATGAGAATTTCTTGGCAGGTGGAATTTGATTTAAGTTAATTTCTGACCAAATGGAATCAGATTTTTGATCATTTCTGAACAGATGGAATTTTGTTTATATTAGTTCCTCACGAGATGTCAGGAAATTTAACATGACTATTTCTGACCAAGTGGCAGATGGACTTTGGTTTATGATCATAACTCACCAGCTGTCAGTTGGAATTTGGTTTAGAATAATTTCTCACCAGATATCAGATGGAACCCCTCTATTATAATTACTGACACAATGCCTGGTGGACTGGTTTATAATAAAAACCAACCAGCTGCTAGGTGGAATCTGGTTAATGATCATTACTGAATAAATGTCAAATCTGTTCTGAATTTTGACTGTTTCTGACCAGATGGCAGATGAACTCTGGCTGTATGTCAGGTAACATATCTTATCTCTTAATATAAAAATAATAATATAAAAATAATAATAATGAAGAAAAATAGACAGAGCTCCACAAAACTCTGTTCTGGGTAGCCTGAAAATACGTATGGCATTTTATTTTTTTTTCTCTTGCTTATACTGATTGTAGTTACATTGACTCATAAATGTCAGGATAAGCACTTGGGCATGTGGTTGCTGTAGTCCAGTTAGCAAATGCTCATTAAACATTATCTTAATGTCATGATTTGGAAAAATAATCATTTGTGGGAGGATTAATTTCATTAGTAGTTTCTGAAATCTGATCTTACATAATTTATTTAAGACTGACCGCTGCAATTCATGATGTAAGTAGCATTATACAGTATACCAGTAATTATTGTAATAATGTTAAAATTTATTTTCATCTTTTCATAGTACAGGTACTGTTGGTGATTTTTGGTCAGTCTCATAAAGACTTTAATGAGAATATTTGGAAACTTAATTTGCCTGAAATGTATGGCATAATTAGTGGCTTTCTTTTGTGCCTACCAATGTTTTATAATATATAAACTACATTATTTGTACCACATAAAGAAATAAAAATTTGTATTTTGTTTGAGCATTAATTGTTTGCATTTAATCTTTAATAAATAAATTAATAAATTAAGAGGTATTTAATTTGGGAAAATATATTATTGAAAATTCATTTGTAATGTATTAATGTCAGTCTTCTTACTCAAGAATGTTTAACTTTTTACACAAGTAATATTTTACTATATTTGGCTAACTAGCCAAAAGCAGAAAATTTATGTAGCACTGGACCTTGTCATAAATATTTAAAATTTTTGTTACGTTATTCTCAAGATACTAATTAAAATCTTGCACTCCACTTACAAATTCAGAAAATGAACCTTATCTCAAGCTTATTTTATAAGCTTTAAAAATGAAATTATAGAATGTGTCCTCTTTTGTTGGGGTATGTTTGTCTTGAGTACCATAAAGGTCTATCTTGCTAGCATAATACATACATACTCTGAGTGATACAAGTGTGGATAGCCTTTTTGGCAAGTGTTAAACAACTTGTAATTAAATTTAGGGTCAGTAGATATTTTCTTTCTTGATTTGTTTTTCTTTTCCTCTGCAAATTTATAACCCTTATTAAAGGCTGCCTCTCGTAACATTAGGATTTTCTGGTCCCACCTCTTGTACAAGATAATATTGTTATGCTTTTATTTAAATCAACTATGTTCTCATGTCTGAAATATTGAGAAAGAAAGATTGAGAGCGAGATTTTTTTTATTTCTTATCACTGCATAATACAGTATACAACAAGCAAAGCAAAAGCCAAGCTCTAAGAATTACACAGTGTTACAACAGATTACAGCATATCTAATTCATTAAAAATAAAATAATTTTATAGTAGTTTAAAAAGGTATGAGTGCAACTAATTTATGAATTTGCAGTTTAATTCAGTAGGACTTATTTGTAGACTATTTCATCATGCATGGATATTAAAGTTGGGTAAAATGATTAATCTGTAAAATTCTCAGTAAAATAGCTGTCTGAATGAAGAGGATTTAAACATATGGTATAACATGGGGTAGTAGATAAAAATGGAAACAAGAAGTACATGAGGATGAATAAGGGCGAAGACTTGGCAAGTAGGTTTCAGGATATGACAGTGACAATGACAGTGTTTATTTCCTTGTAAAGCATACAATGTGTGATTTACATGTTATAAAGTATTAATTACAGAGAAGGCCACTAGCATGCCTAGGCATTTTGGGTAGATTAATACTAATTTTTACTCTATATTGATGTAAGTTGTGGAGCATTACATTTGAACATACATTATTATTATGTTTGAACATAGTTATTGTTATCATAAATCGCATCAGGGAAAGACCACCAGCCATATCACGTTGAATGCATCGCTTCTCGTCCAATCAGTCAAGTTAAGCATGTTGGGCCTAGTACTTGGATGGGTGACTGCCTGGGAACAATTGCTGTTGGCATTCATTTTATCCCCTTGCTTGATTGGCAGTGCACTCAGCTAACATACCGAGTGTCCATGGTTCAATCCCCAGTATGAATTTCAGAGTTAGGTTAATAATAATAATAATAATAATAGTTATTTCTGTAAATTATACAAAAAATATAGTTAAATATATTAGTACAGTAGCCACAAAAGAAAACCATTAATTATGCAATGCATTTTGGGCAACTAATCATACTCTGTTAAACAGGACTTGTTCAGTTAACTACAATCATAATTACGAAAAGAAAAGTAGCTAATGACAAAAGGTCAGTTTCGAAAGAATTGCATGTTATTTAAAATGGTTCAATGATCCTCAGCTTTGTGGAGTGATTTAATAGAGATGGTGAAGATACAGCAAGTTACTTAGATTATAATACAAATAAAATGAGACAATATATGTTATCATTTATGTATGGGAGTTGAAGGAAGGCTGGAAGAACATGAACAGAATTGGATGAAAGCTGGTTTGTTTGACATAGCATGTTGATGCCTCCATTATGTTAGGGAGATGATGTGTTTTTTAACAATAGCTCTAAATTGTTTGACAGATTAGAGGCATTTTGATGCTTCAGTCAGGGAGTTCCAGAGATTAAATCCTTTTATGCACATTGAGTTTTTACACAGGTTGAGTCAGATGGGGATGTCAAAGAGAATTTTGTGCCTTGGGTTATGCCTGTGTGTTCTGTTGCATCTATCAAGGAAAAGTTTCAGAGAAGGGTTTATAGGAATAAATTGTCCTATATACAGTATTTATATTAGGCACAGTAGTGTGAGTGCATATTTTGTTTAAGTACAAACTTTTGAAGAGTGGGGTTAGTGTGTTGTTCGGCAGGCAATGGAATGGCTGATAATCCGCACTGGCTTTTTGTCAGGTTATTAATAGTTTTAGATGATTTTGTGTAGTAGATTCCAAGACTCAAATACCATAGGTGAAGTAAGGATAGATTAGAAAGCAGTACAGTGTAAGTACAGTGGAACCCCGAATGTCGGCCGTAATCCGTTCCAGAAGGTCGGCCTAAATTCAAAAACGGCCTAAATTTGAAGCAGTATTTCCCATGAGAATTAATGTAAATACATACAATTAATCCATTCCAGACACCCAAAAATAATAATAAAAAAAATACATTTTGTAAAGTTTAACCCTTTTGACTGTTGAAACCCCAAATTCTGAGGTGTCTCCTGGTGTTGCAAAATATTTGAGAAAAAAAAATATTTTTCCTTATGAAATGATAGAGAACCTTTTCCCGATAGTAATGACACCAAAAGTACGAAATTTGATGGAAAACTTATGGAATTACGCTCTCGCAAAGTTAGCAACCTTGGCAACATTTACGAATCGGCCATTTTGCCCACTTTGAGCCTTATTTTCGGCTAATTCCATTATTCCAGTCGACCAAACTCATAACTATTTCTCTAGAACTCTATTTGTTCTATCAATTGAATACAAGAAACTGCCCATTTACCAATTTCAGCTACCCAGTAAAGTGGTCAGAAATTGGCAATTGGCCAATTTCACACAATTTAAAAAATATACCAATTTCAAAATAGGATCCAGAATGGACAATGCAGACATTCCTGGCTCTAAAATAACATTTTTTCTCCATTTCAAGGTTCTTTTCATAGTAAAACCAATCAAAATCATCTCTATTTCTATAATATGTTTTCCATTCTATCAAATGTGACCAGGAAAATGAGAATACATGTATAACCATAAAAACTATACAAAAATACACCTCAAAGTCGGCGTTTTAATCTAGAAACATGGTCGGAGTTTTTTTTTTTTTCTCATTATGCACTGCATGCTGCAGGATTTTTTTTATATGGTGCACACTGACCACACAGACCCATTCTCTCACATGTGGGCCTACCAGCTTTCTCCTGCTTGATTTGAAGCCGCTAGAATTTTTGAGTATATATACATCAAACACGGTAGCTCATAAGAAGTATATATACGACTGAAACAGTCAAAGGGTTAACTATAGTTTTACATACACAAAACAATGATAAATATAAATAAATCTAAACATTACATACCTTTATTAAAGACTCTTGTTGGCATATGGAAGAAGGTGAGGAAGGGGAAGGGAGTTGGGGTTATTGTTTGGAAGGGGAATCCCCCTCCACAGTGACTTCAGGTAACATGGCTTATTTCACAGTTGCACTTAATAAACAAGCACAAAACCCAATGGATTTTACAGAAATGTTTGGGTGAATGCGCTGAGTATATTCTCATTCACCAAGAGACACAGGGAGACTGACTCACCTGTGCGTGGTGTCCCAGCGGGAGGTGGGCTGACGCATATGATATGGATGATTTACGAGGCACCAGCCAAAATATGGAGCAAAATTTCCAGTCAAAAACCGGCCTAAATACAAATTGGCCAATAAACGCAGTGACCGATATTTGGGGTTCCACTGTAGTGTTGTTTGAAGTACTTAATGTTTTGGAGATCTTGGTTATGTGCTAGATGTGGGTATTAATTTTCAAGTTGCAGTCAAGGTGTACACCTAAGAATGTATCCTCGGTGTGTCTTAAAATGGGAGAACCGTTTATCATTGTTTAGTTGACATTTGAAGCTCTGTTTCTAAACATCAGATAATACATTTTGTCAATATTAAGGGAAGGTTTATTGGCAGCCATTCTTGTAGATGTTTTTAGGAGCTCATCATTGACAATGTCACTAAGAGAAGTTGGATTTGAGTAGGAAATGTCAAGAGTAGTGTCATCTGTGAACAAAACAGGTTCAAGGAGACGAGATGCATTGTGGAGATCGTTGATGTATATGAGGAAGAGCAGAGGGCCAAGGAATGCCCTACGTCAACAGGTCGAATTGACCATGTTGCGCCATTAGTAGAGACATACTAGTGTCTGTTGCAAAGAAGAAGGCTTTAGGTATGCAAGAGTATAACCTCTGACCCCATAATGTTCTAGTTTAAAGTGCAGGATGTTTTGGTCCTACAGGTCAATAAAGAGACCCAGAGGATATTTTCAAAGAGCTGCATAAAGCAGTTCAAGCATTTTTATAATTTTATCATTTGTACCTTTTTCACACTGCAACCAAACTGGCAGGGGTTTAGTAAATTGTGAGACATTAGGAAGAAGTAAACTTGCTTATGAATTTTTTTTTTTTTTTTTTTGAAGATTTTGTATAGTAATGGCAGGTTAGATGTGGGCCTATAGTTATTTACCTCAGTTGAATTGCCTCCTTTGAGGATTGTGGTAACCCATGCAACATTAAGCATTGTTGGAAAAGTTGCAGATTCTGTTGATTTGTTGAACAAACTCACAATAGTGGGTGACAGTGCATGAGCTGTTTTTTGTTCATTAGTGATAATAAATTAGTTAGGCTTCCTGTCTTGTTTTTATTATAAGTGTGTTCTTAGTTGGAGCTAGTTAGTGAATTTTGAGAAATTTCCAGTAAGGTAAGGTTGCCTGAGCATTTGAAGTTGGAAGACTTCATTAATATGGTGGTACAGAAGACATCATTAATATGATGGCTGTTTCTGCAGGATGGATGTGAGGTTCATCTGGTTTAATCAAGTCTGTATCTCTGGTTTTGGCTGGTTTTCGAGAGCCTTGGATTTCGTAGAGGGTTTTCCAGGTCTTTTTCATATCTCCTTTTATTTCATTAAACCTGTTTTCATAATAGTAAAAATTGTTTAGACTTCCTTATTAGATCGGCAAATACTGTACTGGCATATATTGTTTGGTCTATTCCTTAGTTATTAAGCCCAATCTCATGTTTGTTTGTTTTTTTTCATATTGATGTTTTTTTTTATCAGTGACCCTGAGAATGCTGTTTGTTAGTCATGGGCTATTTAGTTTCTTTGCTGTGATCAGTTTTTTTTTTAATTGGACAGTGTCTATTCTAGAGGTTTTGTGTTTTTTGAAGAAAAAATCCGACTCATTCATCAATTTCCTAAGTGTCAGCAAGCTCTCTGTGCCAATCCGTGTCAATTAATGGTGAAATAAAGTTATTGACATCTCATCATGAAGACTTAATAGGAACTTTCTGTTGTCTTGTGATATTTTACGTAAGTTGGTAATGAGAAAGGTGGAGTAGTGGTTAGTAGTGTTATGTGATTATTCCTGCTTTGAGAGGAGCTTTTATATTGGTCCATACATGGTCAGGTAAGGAAGCGCTTGTCTCGGAAATTCTTATAGGCTTAGTTATAGGTGGTAATAGCACGCAGTTGCTCATGTTTGTGATAACTTGTTTATGCTATCACATATTAAGTGATCAATTCAGCTAGGCCTAAAATAAACAGTACAAAAGTAAAATAAATATACAGTACATACAATACTTACCTTAAAATATGGTGCCAGATGACCTTACCTGATGCAGCTGTTGTGCGAAAAAGATGGAAAAAGCACTGGAGCTAATGAACAGTGGCTGAAACAATGGGACACCAAAAAGAGGGAGCCAAAAATGCAGGGCTTTTGTGTACTGGGTTTTTTAGGTTGTCACTAAAGGTGTAAGTACATTGGACCCCTGACTTACGATCAGCTCCCAGCTCTAACAATTATGCAAGTGTATTTTTGTAGGTGCTTTTGTAAGTGTATTTTTGAGGGTCTGAAATGGACTAATCTAATTTACAATATTCCTTATGGGAGCAAATTCGTTTGGTAACGGCACCCGAACAGCCTTCTGGAACGAATTAATATCATATTTGTATGAGGTAGCCTGTAGACTGCTCCATATATATATATATATATATATATATATATATATATATATATATATATATATATATATATATATATATATATATATATATATATATATATATATATATATCTCTCTCTCTCTCTCTCTCTCTCTCTCTCTCTCTCTCTCTCTCTCTCTCTCTCTCTCTCTCTCTCTCTCTCTCTCTCTCTCTCTCTCTCTCTCTCTCTCTCTCTCTCTCTCTCTCTCTCTCTCTCTCTTTCTCTTTCTTTCTTTTTACACAGGGTTTGACAAGGTTAAGGATGCCTAGCTTTATTGACAAGCTATTTACAGGTTAAGGATTCCTAACTATTGGCAAGCTAAGAGCTGTTACCTACATCAGCTCATTTGAAAGCATTTTCATTGTTATGAGACATACAAGTAGGGAACAGGATGAAGTTTGAGCCATCTGTGGGCCAGCATTTTCATTTAATCAACTGACTTTATCTCGTTGACATCATTATGCTGTACAAATGTGTTCCATACTCGAGTCATCCTGGGTATATATAATCTCAGATGGAATGATGTTCTGGAGAAGGTGACAGCCAGAGTGAAGTTGTTGCTTTTTGTCCGTCTTGTGGCATAAAAGCTTATTTCACTCTCTCTCTCTCTCTCTCTCTCTCTCTCTCTCTCTCTCTCTCTCTCTCTCTCTCTCTCTCTCTCTCTCTCTCTCTCTCTCGCTCTCTCTCTCGCTCTCTCACTCTCTCTTCCCTCTTTTCTCTCTCTCACCATCTCTCTTCATCTCTTGCTCTCTCTCACCATCTCTCTTCATCTCTCTCACCATCTCTCTTCATCTCTCTCACCATCTCTCTTCATCTCTCTCACCATCTTTCTGACCATCTCTCTCACCACCTCTCTTCATCTCTCTTCATGTCTCTCCATCTCTCTCTTCATATCTCTCTCTTCATCTCTCTCTCTTCATCTCTCTTCATATCTCTCTTTTCATTCCTCTCTCTTCATTCCTCACTCTTCATTCTCTCTCTCTTCATTCTCTCTCTCTTCATTCTCGCTCTCTCTCTTCATTCTCTCTCTCTCTCTTCATTCTCTCTCTCTCTCTTCATTCTCTCTCTCTTCATTCTCTCTCTCTCTCTTCATTCTCTCTTCATTCTCTCTCTCTCTTCTCTCTCATTCTCTCTTCATTCTCTCTCTCTTCATTCTCTCTCTCTTCATTCTCTCTCTCTCTCTTCTCTCTCTCTTCATTCATCTTCTCTCTCTTCATTCTCTCTTCTTCTCTCTCTCTTCTCTCTCTCTCTCTTCATTCTCTCTCTCTCTTCATTCTTCTCTCTCTCTCTCTTCATTCTCTCTCTCTCTCTCTCTCTCTTCTTCTTCTCTCTCTTCATTCTTCTCTCTCTCTCTTCTTCTCTCTCTCTCTCTCTCTTCATTCTCTCTCTCTCTCTCTTCATCTCTCTCTCTTCACTCTCTCTTCATTCTCTCTCTCTCTCTTATCTCTTCTCTCATTCTCTCTCTCTTCATCTTCTCTCTCTCTCTTCATTCTCTCTCTCTCTTCATCTCTCTTCATTCTCTCTCTCTCTCTCTTCATCTCTCTCTCTTCTTCTCTCTCTCTTCTCTCTTCTCTCTCTCTTCTCTCTCTCTCTCTTCATTCTCTCTCTTCATTCTCTCTCTTCTCTCTTCATCTCTCTCTCTTCATTCTCTCTCTCTCTTCATTCTCTCTCTCTCTCTCTCTCTACAAGCTATGAGCTGTTACCTACATCAGCTCATTTGAAAGCATTTTTATTGTCATGAGACATACAAGTACGGAACAGGATGAAGTTGGAGCCATCTGTGGGCCAGCATTTTCATTTGATCAACTGACATTATCTCGTTGACATCATTATGCTGTACGAATGTGTTCCATACTCGAGTCATCCTGGGTATATATGATCTCAGATGGAGTGATGTTCTGGAGAAGGGTACAGCCAGAGTGAAGTTGCTGCTTTCTGCCCGTCTTGTGGCATAAAAGCTTGTTTCATGCTGCCCTCGAAGTGGATCCAATTGTGGTACTTTGACAATATTGGCCTTATACATAACAGTAAGGGCACCCACATCCCTCCTGGGTTGAAGGCTCTGCTGAAATGACAGATCTATCCAGGACGGGTCCAGGTGAGAGATGAGACGTCTTGCTCTGTTCTCCACTCTGTCAAGCAGTCGCAGATGAGAGAGGGACAGGTAAACCAAGAAAGTGGAGCATACTCAAGGTGTGAGCGTACTTGTGTCTCGTACAGAATCTTGCAACCCCTACTGTCAAGCAGATGCAAGATACGGCGGAGTGCTGTAAGCTTCCTGGCTGCCTTGTTTGCTAGATATACAACATGGTTCTTCATGGTTAGTTTGGAGTCAAATTTCACCCCAAAGATATCAACTTCTCCAGGTGCCAACACCCTCCCATTCATCCTTACTTCTGCACCAGCATTACCATCATGGTGCCTAGAGACGATCATCATTTGCGTTTTCTCAGGTGCAAATGTTACTTGCCATCTATTTCCCCAAGCTGATATAGCTCTTAGCTGGTGATTGATGTAGCTTAGAGCAGCTGGCATTTCTTCTCTTGGATAAGTGAATGTCAGTGTACAGTCATCTGCACATGCATGTGATTCTGGGATGAGATGAAGAAGGTCGTTGAAGTAGACATTCCATAACAATGGTCCCAGCACGCTTCCTTGTGGAACACTTGCCCCAATAGGATGTCTTGCTGATTCCGTTCCATTGAGAACTACACTTAGAGATCTACCATGAAGGTAATCACTGAGGAGACATAGCGTAGAGCCTGCAATTCCCAGTGCTTGAAGTTTTGCTAAGAGACCCTGGTGCCACACCCGGTCGAAAGCATCAGCAATGTCCAGTGCTACCACACAGCTGACTTTGGATTCATCCAGTGACTGGTGCCACTTAGTGGAGAGGTTTAACAACAGATCAGCAGCAGAGTAACCTTTCCTGAAGCCGTATTGACAATCACAAAATAGTGAGTGGTAGTCAAAAAACTCTGTCATTTGTCTTGAGATTATTGTCTCAAGGATCTTACCAGTGATTGACAGGAGTGACACTGGTCTGTAGTTGCTGATTTCTGCTCTGCTCTTCTTTTTGTGAACAGGGACTACATTTGCCTCTTTCCACAGAGAGGGCCATTTACACTGTACTAGGCAGTGCTGAAAGATGCGAGTTAGAGGTGCTGCTAGCTGGTCTGCACATCTTCTCAGCAATCTTGGGCTCAACTTGTCTGGGCCCACAGCCTTTTCTTGGTCAAGCAATTTAAGAAGGAAATGCACCTCCTCCTGCCTTATTGTCACCACTGACAGTTTTGACACAGTTCTTGCAGCTAGCCAAGGAGGGTCCCTTGCTGGATCAGGAACTTGCATTTTGGTAGCAAAGTGTTCAGCAAAGAGGTCTGCCTTCTCTTGACTACTAGTAGAGGTGGTCCCATCCTGTCGATTTAGAGGTGGAATGAGTTCATCAGGCAGATAACCTTATCTGTCCTTGACCAGGGACCACCAGGTTTTGGAGCCTACCCTACCTGATGCTAGCTTTCTTTTTGTGTCCACCTCCCATTTAGCAATGGCCCACTTTTGAACGTCACCCATATGCCTACAGGCTTGCCTGTGCAAGTTCCTGTTATAAGTGGTAGGATGTCTCTTATAATTTCGCCATGCTTTGTACTTAGCAGTAGCACCCTCTCTACAACGAAAGCCAAACCAAGGCTGATCTGTAGGCTTCGTCACATATTGCCGGTGAGGAATGTGTTCTTGTAGATTAAGGATGTGTCCAGTGAAAGCTTTCACTTGGTTGTCAACATCCCCTTGGAGAAGAGCATTCCAGTCGGTGGTGGCGAGCTCAGAGCAAAGGGCTGGCCAATTACCTCTTTCCCATAGCCAGGTTGTGCGTGTGGACTCCTCACCTCGTTCTGTTGGGATCTTAAGTGTTGTAAAAACAGCCTTGTGGTCAGACGATCCAATGTAGCCAAGGGTTTGACAAGTGACTATGCCTTCTGCCAGATCACTCACTACTGGGTCAAGGGAGGAGCCAGAGATGTGAGTAGGGAAATCAACAAAGTTTCTCATGTCAAATACTGCAAGGTCATCAAAGTCCCTCTGTATAAGGTGTTGGTTGAGGTCACCAACAATTATGATATGTTTACAGTTGTGTTGTAGCAGAAGGGAGTCCATATTTTCCATTAGGAAGTTGATTGGGTCTGCATGTTGCCACTGAGGACTGTACATTGCACATGCTAGTACAGAGGTACTAGTGTTTATGTAGAGCTTGAAGAACATCATTTCAAGATGAGTAGGGATGGCAACATCAATGTGCTGGGCATGAACACTTTTAGAGAAGCACACAGCAACACCTCCTCCTTGCCCTTGCCTGTCTCTTCTCATCCATGAGGTGTAGCCAGCAATTCTTGCAAAATTTTCTGGAGTCCTGTCATCCAAAAATGTTTCAACAACAGCTCTCTCTCTCTCTCTCTCTCTCTCTCTCTCTCTCTCTCTCTCTCTCTCTCTCTCTCTCTCTCTCTCTCTCTCTCTCTCTCTCTCTCTCTCTCTCTCTCTTCTCTTCTCTCTCTCTCTCTTCTCTCTCCTTCATCTCTCTCTTCATTCTCTCTCTCATCTCTCTCTTCATTCTCTCTCTCTTCATCTCTCTTCATCTCTTCATTCTCTCTCTTCATTCTCTATCTCTCTCTTCATCTCTCTCTCTCTCTCTCTCTCTCTCTCTCTCTCTCTCTCTCTCTCTCTCTCTCTCTCTCTCTCTCTCTCTCTCTCTCTCTCTCTCTCTCTCTCCATTCTCTCTCCATTCTCTCTCCATTCTCTCTCTCTTCATTCTCTCTCTCTTCATTCTCTCTCTTCATTCTCTCTCTTCATTCTCTCTCTATTCTCTCTCTCTTCATTCTCTCTCTTCATTCTCTCTCTCTCTCTCTCTCTCTCTCTCTCTCTCTCTCTCTCTCTCTCTCTCTCTC
>NC_091296.1:56578636-56751136 GCF_038502225.1 Cherax quadricarinatus
ATTTCGAAATAGGGTCCAGAATAAACAAGACAGACGTTCATGGCACTAAAATAACATTTTATCTGTTCATTAGTCATGTCTCTAGGCCCCTCTTACATTACTTTTGCTTTCCATTTTGAATTTTTATTCTCACAGAAAATAGAAGGTTTTCTGTTATGCATACTACTGCATCATTGTAAAAATGGTATAAATGATATCGGTGCACTTGTGAAAGAATATTAGATTCACCAGTTGACGTATATTGGACGCGTGGCTTGATTTGTTTACTCTTGAACATCGGCAAAAATCGATCATTTTCGCTACTTTGAGCTCAATTTCAAGGTACTTGTCATCATGAAAACAATCAAAATCATCTCTAATTCTGTAATATATCTTCCATTCTATCAAATGAGACCAAGAAAATGAGAATACAACCATAAATACCATACAAAAATAAACTAAAAAATCACTGTTTTAACCCTTAAACGGTCCAAACATATATATACGTTCACGCGTGTAGCGCCCCAAACGTACATATACGTTTTCTTTGTCATTCATTCAACATTGCCACAATAAGCCTGAGTCACCTAGACATGAGAGAATGGGTGTGCGCACTCACTGTGTGCCATATTAAAATAATTGGGGATGCCTGTGCACAATATGCTCTTTTTTTCCTTTTAAAAGGAAACATTTTTTTTTTTCCTCAAAAAATTTGGGGCGCTACGCGAGTGAACGTATATATACGTTTGAACCGTTTAAGGGTTAAACCACAAACACAGTAAGTTTTTTTTTTTCTCATTATGCACAGCATGCTTCAGGATTTTTTTAATACTGTGCACACTGACCACACACACCCATTCTTTCATATGTAGGCCTGCCAGCTTTCTTCCACCAGATTTGAAGGTGCTAGAATTTAGGCGTACAGGTACATGACTGACCCGGGCTGCAATCCGTACTTGTACGTGACCAACCCTCAGAGGGTTAATAGCAAGAAATAGCCAGTAAAGCCATAAAAATCATCCCTGAATACACCTCTAAGTCATTATTTTAAACCAATCACTGTATGAAGCACACTCACCGCACAGACCCATTCTCTCGTGTCTAGGCCAAAATTTATCGCTCACTTCGTATTTGAGGGCACATTGCTCATAGCATAAATCTATGTGAATGACACTGCCATCAGTAATGTAGATCTATTCGAGAGAGTGAAAGGGTTAAAGGTCGGTGTATTGGTGGCTATCTAAGTAGATATCATGAGCTCATCATTAACAGTGCAATAGAGTGAAACATTCTGAATGGGAGGTGACAAATGTTGCACCTACTGTAAAAAAGAACAGGCTTTAGTTCCTGAGAAACATTAGGGAAGTCATTAATGTAGATTAGGAAGAGCATAGGACCTCTGTGCACTTAAAATTTTACATATACATAGACTAGACACAACAAAAAATGCAATAAAAATAATTTCCAGTACATGTTAGAAATCAAATAATGATTACAAATTTATATTAATATTAATACACTAATTTGTCATACTAATCTATTTAACCCTTTGGGGGTTTCGGCTGCACTAGTACGGCTTACGCCCCAGGGTTTTTGACGTATTAGTACGCCTAAATTCTAGCGCCCTCAAATCTAGTGAGAGAAAGCTGGTAGGCCTACATATGAAAGAATGGGTCTATGTGGTCAGTGTGTGCAGTATAAAAAAATCCTGCAGCACAGTGCGTAATGAGAAAAAAAATTGGACCATGTTTTTGGATTAAAACAGCGACTTTGCACTGTATTTTCGTATGGTGTTTATTGTTGTATTCTAGTTTTCTTGGTCTCATTTTATAGAATGGAAGACATACTACAGAAATTGAGATGATTTTGACTGGTTTTACAATGAAAAGTACCTTGAAATTGAGCTCAAAGTAGCAGAAATGTTCGATTTTACCAAGGTTCAAAAGTAAGCAAATCATGCCAAGCGTCCAGTACACATCAACTGGTGAGTCTAATATTCTTTCATAAGTGCGCTGATATTATTTATACCATTTCTACACTAGTGCAGTAGTCTGCATAACATTAAATCTTCTATTTTTTGTAAGAATAAAAATTCAAAGTGGAAAGCCAAAGAAATATAAGAGGATGTGACTAACGAACAGAGAACTTGTTATTTTAGTGCGAGGAATATCTTTCTTGTTTATTCTGGATCCTATTCGGAAATTGGCATCTTTTGAAATTTGTGTGAAATTGGCAAAATTGCTAAATTCTGACCACTTTATTGGATAGTTGAAATCAGTAAATGGGTGGTTTCTTGTACTCATTTGATAGAAAAAATGGAGTTCTAGCGAAATAGTTATGATTTTTGTCACTTTGCAAGAGCATAATTCCGTAAGTTTTCCATCAAATTTCATACTTTTGGTGTCATTATGATCGGGAAAAGGTTCTCTATCTTTTCATAAGAACATTTTTTGAAATTTTGGCGACTCTGAGAACCAGTCTCTGAGAGGGCCTGGTGACCCCAAAGGGTTAAATTGTGAAGGACTCGTATAAATCATTTCAAAAGTCGTTTTTTCTACCTGTCTCAATTGCCCCATGTTTTTCTCAGTTACCCCACTTGATGGTACTTTTCTAAGAAATTGGGTGATAGTTACTGTACTGTACTAACATATTGCACATTGTGCAGATATACTATAGGACAAAACAGGATAATGATGGGCTATAAAAACATGGATTAATCAAACATATTAATGTTATAAAGTATTTCTTGACAGTGTGTTGTCTCATCTAAAGAAAATTATATATTTTTATAATCTAAGAGTCCCTGCAAGTACTCTGCTATAGAACATGAAGTTGGCATGCCTTTCATTGGTGACTGCTCAGTCAGATTATAACTCATAGGCAGTGGCAGTTCTCAGTTAAAGTGCCATAAATAACACTTAAATAAAACAAAACAAAAACAATCCACTTCTTTTATAAAATGGTATACCGTACAGTATACAATTAGGGTAATTGACAACATTTAAAACTTAATTTATAATTACTAGACAATGAGAGATATATAGTACATGAGAATAAGGATGAAGCTAGGTACCTGAATTGATACAAAGAAATAAGGCCTTTCTAGTAATAAAGGAGAATTGAAGGAAGGATGGAACAAGAAGAGGATTTGTTCAACACAATGAATTGTGAGGATCACATTGAGGTAAGGAGGTGTTCTTTAATGTTAGCTTTTAAATGGTTGGCAAAGAGAGAGAAACTGGAATCTTCATGCAAAAAGTTAAAGATTTTAGGTTCTTTTGTGCACACTGAATTTTTATACAGGTTAAACTGGACATCGAGAATATCGTGGAGGTTTTTGCATCTGGTATTATGCCTACAAGTTCTGTTGCAGCTATCAAGAAAGAGTTTCAGAGCAGGATTAATATTAGAAATGATTGTCCTGTATATGTGGTATGCACAGTAGTATGAGTGAATTTTATGCATATTAAGCAAGTTTAGACTTTTGAAGAGTAGGAGTGCATGCTGTCTGGTACTAGACTAGGTGATCATTCTTACAGCTTCTCTTTGTTGTGTTGTTATTAGCTTTAGGTGATTTGCTTTAGTGGATTCCCAGGCACAAATAGCACAGGCAAGGTAGGGATAGATTAGAGACTAGTGTAATGTAAGTAGTGCTGCTTGAGTTACATATCTTAGAGGATACCAACTGATATGGATACTAATTATTTATTGTGTAGAGCATTTGAACTGGAAGTACCAGTAAATTGTGGTAGTGTTTAGTAATTGTACCTTAATAACTCATTGATACTTGTGCTCAGGTCATGCTATATACCACCACCCCCCTGGTAAGGATGCAAGTACAGCATTTAATTCATAATCGTGTGCCTGAATGGTAGTTTTGTGGACGAGTGTAAGATAGGTGATCCATACAGCTGGTCCATAAAGAATAAAAAGGCATAATACTGTGACTAGAACAATATACAGCTAACTTGCATGTAGGAGACACACTTATGATTTCATTTTGGTCTGACTTAACCATTAACCTGTAAACGGTCCAAACGTATATATACGTTTTTACCGCTAGTGCCCCAAACGTATATATACGTTTTATTTGTCATACATTCAACATTGCCATGATAAGCCTGAGTCACCTAAACATGAAAGAATGGGTGTGTGCACTCACTGTGTGCCATATTAAAATAATTGGGGATGCCTGGGTACCATATGCTCTTTTTTCCTATTAAAAAAAAAAAAAGATTTCTCAAAGTTGGGGCACTACGGTAGAGAACGTATATACATGTATATACGTTTGGACCGTTTACGGGTTAACTAGAGTGACTAGTTAATGGCCCTAGTTGGACTGAAACATTGTCAAAAGTTTCAGTTTCCTAAGTATGTGTTACTGGTGATTGTGCACTTTTTATAGTTGGTGATTTGTATGCTTTTGTAGGCTAGTGATCTAGACTCTTATTTAAGGTCGTGTTCATTTCCTTTGTTTATTTTTTTTTTTTATTTCTGTACTTGTTTTGGTTTGGTGATCTGTACTGTTGTGTACAGCTGGTGATCCATGCATGTGTGAGGCTGGTGATCCATCCATGTGAGACTGATGATTCATACACTTGAATAAAACTGGTGAACCATGGATGTGTGGAAGGCCAGTAATCCATGTACCTGTGATACTACATGTTTTACCGTACTCTTCTGTGCAGCATTATGCTCTTTCCATGTTTACAAGGTAAGAGCACTTGGCTCAGAACAGGTTCAATTCCCAGGTTAGTTAAGATGCATAGACAAGTCTCCTAACACCTGCTGTCACTGTTCATCTAACAGAAAATACAGTAGGTTCTTAGGTGTTAGTCAGTTGTTGTGGGTCACATCTTATGGGGTGGTAGTATACCATAGAGTTTTAAAATAAGCTGAAGTTGGCTAATAGCTCATAGCCTTTTAAATTTAACTGTGTGAAAGCCTGATATGATTTAGTTTTGTTGTCATCTACAATTTTTTATTTATTTGAAGATGTGAAAATTTATATATATTTTTTTTTTATTTTCAGTGCCAAATGGGCCCAAAGATCAGGTAACTTGAATGACATGCTCTGAAGTGACTCCCATTCTTATTGGTAATGTATATGTTGTTTCATTGTTGAATATTGTAGTTTATCTTTACAGTATCTTTAATCATCTATAGTTGAGCTTTTCTTTCAGTTTAATTAAATACAGTGGACCCTCGACCAACGCTATTAATCAGTTCCTGAGAGCTCATTGTTAATCGAAATTATCATTAGTCGAGTTAATTTTCCCTATAAGAAATAATGGAAATCAAATTAATCCGTTCCTGACACCCCAAAATATTGAAAAAAAGAAATTTTACCACATGAAATATTAATTTTAATACACACAAACTGAAGAAGACATGCACAGTTACATGACACTTACCTTTATTGAAGATCTAGTGATGATTGATGGGATGGGAGGAGGGGAGAGTGTTGATGGTCTTAGTGTTTAGAAGGGGAATCCCCTTCCATTAGGACTTGAGGTGGCAAGTCCTTTTCCGGGGTTACTTCCCTTCTTCTTTTAATGCCACTAGGACCAGTTTGAGAGTCACTGGACCTCTGTCGCACAACATATCTGTCCATAGAGACCTGTACCTCCCGTTCCTTTATTCCTTTATGACATTTCTAAAGTGCTTCACAACATTGTCAGTGTAATAGTCACCAGCACGGCTTGCAGTAGCTGTGTCAGGGTGATTTTCATCAAAAAAGGTTTGCACTTTAAGCCACATTGCACACATTTCCTTAATCTTAGAAGTAGGCAACTTCTTCAATTTCTCTATCCCCTCCTCCGAAGCATTTTCCTCAGGTGTGGCCTCTTGCTGTTGAAGATGATCTTGCAGCTCATCAGTGGTTAGTTCTTCATTGTCCTCCTCCACCAACTCTTCCACATCCTCCCCACTAACCTACAACCCCAAAGACTTCCCCAATGCCACAATGGAGTCCTCAACTGGCATAGGATTCCCAGGGTTAGCCTCAAACCCTTCAAAATCCCTTTTGTCTATACATTCTGGCCACAGTTTTTTCCAAGCAGAGTTCAAAGTCCTCTTAGTCACTTCCTCCCAAGCCTTACCTATAATGTTTACACAATTGAGGATGCTAAAGTGATCTCTCCAAAACTCTCTTAGAGTCAATTGAGTTTCTGAGGTCACTACAAAGCACCTTTCAAACATAGCTTTTGTGTACAGTTTCTTGAAGTTTGCAACAACCTGCTGCTCCATGGGCTGCAGGAGAGGAGTGGTATTAGGAGGCAAAAACTTCACCTTAATGAAGCTCATGTCCCTAGAAAGTAGCTCTGCCAAGTCTGAAGGGTGACCAGGAGCATTGTCTTATACCAGGAGGCACTTAAGGTCTAATTTCTTTTCAATTAGGTAATTTTTCACAGTGGGGGCAAATGCATGGTGTAACCAGTCATAGAAAAAGTCCCTAGTGACCCATGCCTTACTGTTTGCCCTCCACAGCACACACAAATTAGCCTTGAGGACATTGTTTTTCCTGAACACTCTGGGAGTTTCAGAGTGATACACCAATAAAGGCTTCACTTTGCAATCACCACTAGCGTTAGCACAGAATAAAAGAGTAAGCCTGTCTTTCATAGGCTTATGTCCTGGGAGTGCCTTTTCCTCCTGAGTAATGTAGGTCCTGCTTGGCAATTTCTTCCAAAACAGGCCTGTTTCGTCACAATTAAACACTTGTTCAGGTTTCAGTCCTTCACTGTCTGTGTACTCCTTGAATTCCTGCACATATTTTTCAGCCGCTTTGTGGTCCGAACTGGCAGCCTCACCATGCCTTATCACACTATGAATGCCACTTCGATTCTTAAATCTCTCAAACCAACCTTTACTGGCCTTAAATTCACTCACATCACCACTAGTTGCTGGCATTTTTTCAATTAAATCGTCATGCAACTTCCTAGCCTTTTCACACATGATTGCTTGAGAGATGCTATCTCCTGCTATCTGTTTTTCGTTTATCCACACCAATAACAGTCTCTCAACATCTTCGAGTACTTGCGATCTCAGTTTCGAAAACATAGTTGCACCTTTGGCAAGAACAGCTTCTTTGATTGCCGTTTTCTTGCCTACAATAGTAGCGATGGTTGATTGGGGTTTTGTGTACAACCTGGCCAACTCGGAGACACACACTCCACTTTCATACTTAGCAGTGATCTCTTTCTTCATATCCATAGTAATTCTCACCCTTTTTGCTGTAGGGTTGGCACTAGAAGCTTTCTTGGGGCCCATGGTGACTTATTTTGCAGGTGCAATCACTACAAACTCTGTGATAATATGAAATGTTCCGATTGTATGTTTGGATGGGACCGTGGTGGCTGGCTGGCTTGTAAACACTGGCACCCACGGGACAAGTGAGGCACGCTCAGGCCAAAGTGGACGCGTCTCGAATGGAACGAATAGTGTTGGTCGGGTTTTTTAGCGCTAGTCGAGGCAAAATTTTTGAGTTAAAATGTATCGCTAGTCGGATTTAAAGTTAGACGATGCCAACGTTGGTCGAGGGTCCACTGTACTCTTATTAAATTAATCTTAATTGTGATGTAAAAGGTTGTTTTCACCTTTAAAGTTTGATACAATAAAATGATAGGTTTTCCAGCTCAGCTGATGCTCTGTTATGTAAGATTCTTTCACCCCAATAATTCACTCAGCCAATACATTTCATTCAGTGATAGACAGCCTAACTTTGGCGCAGAATTACTCATCATTCCAGAGCTACACGAGTCCCATGACTTCATCGATGGCCGCGGCTGCCGCTGCTTCTGATCCATATATGTCATCTTACTACATGACCTCTACCCCATATCAGGTGGGATTTTATTTGATTTGATATAATTCATATCCTTTATACATTGTACCTGCCTTAATTAAAGAAGAGTAGTACTGTATTGCATACATACAATTTTTTTAGGTGATATACTGTGCCAGGTACAGTATTCTTTTACAGATGGTTTTCTATGTATTAGTCTAGAATTTCTTTCAGATAATTGCACTTGGAGGATATTTTTGCAGTGGCCAGTGATCTATGTTAAAACTAAATTGCTTGTGGTAGGTTAGGGTCAGTACCAGGTATAGCAGTCTTCTGGCCTTCCTTCTGGAGTACAGGAGCACCACTCTGGCTCATATTCCAACTTTTGATATTTTTGTTATTAATTTTCGTAAACTGAGTGCCAGAATAAATGTTAGAATTATTGTAGTTAGTTTTCTGGCTTGTTACTGGAGTATGATACTGCAAAAGTTAGAAATTAATATTATATAACAATGCACGTTAAATTTTGATGGTGTGTGAATGCATAGCCTTCAATTGGCAGTTTAATTAGGGGGTGTGGTTTTTTTGTGTACCTGTTTCCCTGTTTATTAAAATGTCCAGGTTGTAAATAAATTGTTGAAAATGTTACCAGATTCATTCTCAGCATGTACTACTAAAAAAATTGTTGGAATTTGCCCCCTCTAAGGTGTGGTGAAAAGCAAATGGTTAATCATCCTTGTGTATCTTAAAGATTATTTGATTTTTAACATATACACTAGAGCATATGATTACCATTTTCATTATACAGTTTGTCATATGGGTTTTAAAGCTTTTAGTGCTTTTAGAATAGTCATAATGGATCCAGTTCCACCCATCTACCACTTATTTGTGAATAAGAAGTTTGAGTGTCTTCTGCACCATTTTTTCTTTTATTTTCTATTTTATTTTTTCAACTCACTGGCCATCTCCCATCATGGTAGGGTAGCCCAATAAAGAAGAAACACTTTCACCATCATTCATTCCATCACCATCTTTTCAAACATGCGCCGACATCATAGCTCAGAAGCCCCTCTATCTTGCAGCATCTCTACCCCTCCTTGCAAGTGCAGGTGCTGTACTTCCCACCTTTAGGACTCAGTCCAGTTAACCAGTTTCCCTGAATGCCTTCATAAATGTTTTCTTGTTCACACTCCAGTAGCACATCAGGTTATACAGAACCACTTGCCTCCACTCAATCCTATCTTACCATGCTCACACACATACCTGCTGGATGTCCAAGCCTCTTGCAAACAAAACCTCTTTTATTCCCTCCATCCTTTCCTAGGATGACCTGTACCCCTCCTTCCCTCCACTACACTACAGATATATACACTTTGCTCAATCCTCTCTATGTGCCTAAACCACCTCAGTAACCCTTTGATAAAACATTTAGTAACCCCCACACCTGCTCTTAATCTCCAAACTACGAATTCCCTACATATTGTTTCTCATCACACAATGCCCTCAGACACAACATCTCCACTGCCTCCAGACTCCTCCTCACTGCAACATTTAAAACCTACGCTTAACACCCATATAAGAGTGTTGGTACCATTATATTCTGATACATTCCTCTTTTTGCCCTCATTGCCACAGATTCCTCACTGCACCACCCACCTTTGTCCCCCTCATCAGTTCTATGGTTTACCTTTGTTTTCATAGACCTGTCTGTCAACAAGTCCACTCCCTGATATCTGAACTCATTCACTGCCTTCATACTCCCTTCTTCCAATCTGATATCCAATTTTTCATTACCTAATTTTTTTAGTTACTCTTTCCTATGTTCACTTTTAATTTTCTTTTACATACCCTCCCAAATTTGTCCAACAACCTCTTAAGAATCTCCAAAAAGCACTGTCATCAGCAGAATTAACAATGAGTGCCAGTTTTGTTAGGTAAAAGGACATAATTGCAACTACTCTGACATTTTATTGTGGCAACATTTTGCTCTCTAGGAGCTTTGTCAAACCCTGATGGCTTGACAAAGCTCCTGGAGAGCAAAATGTTGCCACAGTAAAATGTCACAGTAGTTGTAATTATCTCCTTTTACCTTCCATATTGTTGGTAATTTTACTGGTAATTTTACCAGTAGGTTGGTAGACAGCAACCACCCAGGGAAGTACTACCGTCCTGCCAGATGACTGTGAAACAGAAACCTGTAACTGTTTTTGCATGATGGTAGGATTGCTGGTGTCTTTTTCTGTCTCATAAACACGCTAGATAACAGGGATATCTTGCTACCCCAACTTACACTTTGGTCACACTTCACAGACATGCACATGCATATATATATACATACATCTAGGTTTTTCTCCTTTTTCTACATAGCTTTTGTTCTTCTTTATTTCTTCTATTGCCCATGGGGAAGTGGAAAAGAATCTTTCCTCCGTAAGCCATGCGTGTCGTATGAGGCGACTAAAATGCCGGGAGCAATGGGCTAGTAACCCCTTCTCCTGTAGACATTTACTAAAAAAGAGAAGAAGAAAAACTTTATAAAACTGGGATGCTTGAATGTGCGTGGATGTAGTGCAGATGACAAGAAACAGATGATTGCTGATGTTATGAATGAAAAGACGTTGGATATCCTGGCCCTAAGCGAAACAAAGCTGAAGGGGGTAGGGGAGTTTCGGTGGGGGGAAATAAATGGGATTAAATCTGGAGTATCTGAGAGAGTTAGAGCAAAGGAAGGGGTAGCAGTAATGTTGAATGATCAGTTATGGAAGGAGAAAAGAGAATATGAATGTGTAAATGCAAGAATTATGTGGATTAAAGTAAAGGTTGGATGCGAGAAGTGGGTCATAATAAGCGTGTATGCACCTGGAGAAGAGAGGAATGCAGAGGAGAGAGAGAGATTTTGGGAGATGTTAAGTGAATGTATAGGAGCATTTGAACCAAGTGAGAGTAATTGTGGTAGGGGACCTGAATGCTAAAGTAGGAGAAACTTTTAGAGAGGGTGTGGTAGGTAAGTTTGGGGTGCCAGGTGTAAATGATAATGGGAGCCCTTTGATTGAACTTTGTATAGAAAGGGGTTTAGTTATAGGTAATACATATTTTAAGAAAAAGAGGATAAATAAGTATACAAGATATGATGTAGGGCGAAATGACAGTAGTTTGTTGGATTATGTATTGGTAGATAAAAGACTGTTGAGTAGACTTCAGGATGTACATGTTCATAGAGGGGCCACAGATATATCAGATCACTTTCTAGTTGTAGCTACACTGAGAGTAAAAGGTAGATGGGATACAAGGAGATTAGAAGCATCAGGGAAGAGAGAGGTGAAGGTTTATAAACTAAAAGAGGAGGCAATTAGGGAAAGATATAAACAGCTATTGGAGGATAGATGGGCTAATGAGAGCATAGGCAATGGGGTCGAAGAGGTATGGGGTAGGTTTAAAAATGTAGTGTTAGAGTGTTCAGCAGAAGTTTGTGGTTACAGGAAAGTGGGTGTGGGAGGGAAGAGGAGCGATTGGTGGAATGATGATGTAAAGAGAGTAGTAAGGGAGAAAAAGTTAGCATATGAGAAGTTTTTACAAAGTAGAAGTGATGCAAGGAGGGAAGAGTATATGGAGAAAAAGAGAGAGGTTAAGAGAGTGGTGAAGC
Organism: Cherax quadricarinatus; assembly: GCF_038502225.1. Taxonomy (NCBI): domain Eukaryota; kingdom Metazoa; phylum Arthropoda; class Malacostraca; order Decapoda; family Parastacidae; genus Cherax; species Cherax quadricarinatus. The sequence goes on from NC_091296.1 coordinate 56,590,042, forward strand.
AATGTAAAAAGAGAGCAAATGAGAGAGTGGGTGAGATGTTATCAACAAATTTTGTTGAAAATAAGAAAAAGTTTTGGAGTGAGATTAACAAGTTAAGGAAGCCTAGAGAACAAATGGATTTGTCAGTTAAAAATAGGAGAGGAGAGTTATTAAATGGAGAGTTAGAGGTATTGGGAAGATGGAGGGAATATTTTGAGGAATTGTTAAATGTTGATGAAGATAGGGAAGCTGTGATTTCGTGTATAGGGCAAGGAGGAATAACATCTTGTAGGAGTGAGGAAGAGCCAGTTGTGAGTGTGGGGGAAGTTCGTGAGGCAGTAGGTAAAATGAAAGGGGGTAAGGCAGCCGGGATTGATGGGATAAAGATAGAAATGTTAAAAGCAGGTGGGGATATAGTTTTGGAGTGGTTGGTGCAATTATTTAATAAATGTATGGAAGAGGGTAAGGTACCTAGGGATTGGCAGAGAGTATGCATAGTTCCTTTGTATAAAGGCAAAGGGGACAAAAGAGAGTGCAAAAATTATAGGGGGATAAGTCTGTTGAGTATACCTGGTAAAGTGTATGGTAGAGTTATTATTGAAAGAATTAAAAGTAAGACGGAGAATAGGATAGCAGATGAACAAGGAGGCTTTAGGAAAGGTAGGGTGTGTGTGGACCAGGTGTTTACAGTGAAACATATAAGTGAACAGTATTTAGATAAGGCTAAAGAGGTCTTTGTGGCATTTATGGATTTGGAAAAGGTGTATGACAGGGTGGATAGGGGGGCAATGTGGCAGGTGTATGGTGTAGGAGGTAGGTTACTGAAAGCAGTGAAGAGTTTTTACGAGGATAGTGAGGCTCAAGTTAGAGTACATAGGAAAGAGGGAAATTATTTCCCAGTAAAAGTAGGCCTTAGACAAGGATGTGTGATGTCACCGTGGTTGTTTAATATATTTATAGATGGGGTTGTAAGAGAAGTAAATGCGAGGGTCTTGACAAGAGGCGTGGAGTTAAAAGATAAAGAATCACACATAAAGTGGGAGTTGTCACAGTTGCTCTTTGCTGATGACACTGTGCTCTTGGGAGATTCTGAAGAGAAGTTGCAGAGATTGGTGGATGAATTTGGTAGGGTGTGCAAAAGAAGAAAATTAAAAGTGAATACAGGAAAGAGTAAGGTTATGAGGATAACAAAAATATTAGGTGATGAAAGATTGGATATCAGATTGGAGGGAGAGAGTATGGAGGAGGTGAATGTATTCAGATATTTGGGAGTGGACGTGTCAGCGGATGGGTCTATGAAGGATGAGGTGAATCATAGAATTGATGAGGGGAAAAGGGTGAGTGGTGCACTTAGGAGTCTGTGGAGACAAAGAACTTTGTCCTTGGAGGCAAAGAGGGGAATGTGTGAGAGTATAGTTTTACCAACACTCTTATATGGGTGTGAAGCATGGGTGATGAATGTTGCAGCGAGGAGAAGGCTGGAGGCAGTGGAGATGTCATGTCTGAGGGCAATGTGTGGTGTGAATATAATGCAGAGAATTCATAGTTTGGAAGTTAGGAGGAGGTGCGGGATTACCAAAACTGTTGTCCAGAGGGCTGAGGAAGGGTTGTTGAGGTGGTTCGGACATGTAGAGAGAATGGAGCGAAACAGAATGACTTCAAGAGTGTATCAGTCTGTAGTGGAAGGAAGGCGGTGTAGGGATCGGCCTAGGAAAGGTTGGAGGGAGGGGGTAAAGGAGGTTTTGTGTGCGAGGGGCTTGGACTTCCAGCAGGCGTGCGTGAGCGTGTTTGATAGGAGTGAATGGAGACGAATGGTTTTTAATACTTGACGTGCTGTTGGAGTGTGAGCAAAGTAACATTTATGAAGGGGTTCAGGGAAACCGGCAGGCCGGACTTGAGTCCTGGAGATGGTAAGTACAGTGCCTGCACTCTGAAGGAGGGGTGTTAATGTTGCAGTTTAAAAACTGTAGTGTAAAGCACTCTTCTGGCAAGACAGTGATGGAGTGAATGATGGTGAAAGTTTTTCTTTTTCGGGCCACCCTGCCTTGGTGGGAATCGGCCAGTGTGATAATAAAAAAAAAAAAATATTACAACTCCTATTTTGTATTAGCTTTTGTATCTTTTAATCCCAAACCTGTCCCCAGCACACTTGCATTCACTTTTACAACCCTCTAAATAAATATGTTAAGCAACCATGGTGACATCATGCACCCCTGTCTAAGGCCTATTTTACTGTAAAACAATCCCTCTCTCCTACATACCCTAACCTAAGCTACAATCTTCATAAAAACTCTAATTTCTTTAAGTAATTTTCCACCTATTACATACACTTGCAACATCTGCCACATTAATCCCCTATCCACATTGCTGTATGCCTTTACTAAATCCATAAATGTAACAAAAACTTGCTTACCATTATCTAAACATTGTTTACTTATATGCGTTGGGTTCAGACTGGAAATAGCCTGAAATAGGCATCAAGAGTAGATGAAATATTTGATTTTTGTTGATTTTCCCTAACTTTGGTGAGATGCTAGATCTTGTTATTTAATTGGATGGCCTAAACCATGACCAATAATTCTTGATTATATTTTATGGGGAATCGAGTACAAAACGGGAGTTGACACAGTTACTTTTTGCTGATGATACTGTGCTTATGAGAAATTCCAAAGAAAAGTTGCAAAGGTTAGTAGACGAGTTTGGGAGGGTGTGTTAAGGTAGAAAGTTAAAAGTGAACATAGATAAGAGTAAGCTGATAAGGGTATCAAATGATTTAGATAAAGAAAAATTGGATATTACTTTGGAGAGAGGGAGTATGGAAGAAGTGAATGTTTTCAGATATTTGGGAGTTGTGTCAGCGGATGGGTTTATGAAGGATGAGGTTATTCATAGAATTGATGAAGGAAAAAAGGTGAGTGGTGCATTGAGGTATTTGTGGAGACAAAAAATGTTATCTATGGAGGCAAAGAAGGGAATGTATAAAAGTATAGTAGTACCAACAGTGCTTGGGTTGTAAATGCTGCAGAGACAAGGTGACTGGAGGCATTGGAGATGTCCTGTCTAAGGGCAGTGTGTGGTGTAAATATTATAAAGAGAATTCAGAGTGTGGAAATTAGGAGAAGGTGTGGAGTTAATAAAAGTATTAGTCAGAGGGCTGAAGAGGGGTTGTTGAGGCGGTTTGGTCATTTAGAGAGAATGGATCAAAGTAGAGTGACTTGGAGAGCATATAAATCTGTAGGGGAAGGAAGGCAGGGTAGGGGTCATCCTCAAAAAGGTTGGAGGGAGGGAGGTAAAGGAGGTTTTGTGGGCGAGGGGCTTGGACTTCCAGCAAGCGTGCATGAACAAGTTAGATAGGAGTGAATGGAGATGAATGGTTTTTGGAACCTGACGAGCTGTTGGAGTGTGAGCAGGGTAATATTTAGTGAAGGGATTTAGGGAAACCGGTGATTTTAATATACTATATAGCTGGACTTGAGTACTGGAAATGAGAAGTACAATGCCTGCACTTTAATTAAAGGAGGGGTTTGGGATATTGGCAGTTTGGAGGGATATGTTACATATCTTTATATATGCTTCTGAACTGTTGTTTCTGGGCGCCTGTGCAAAGACAGTGATTATGTATGAGTGAGGTGAAAGTGTTGAATGATGTTGAAAGTATTTTCTTTTTGGGGATTTTCTTTCTTTTTGGGTCACCCTGCTTCTGTGGGAGACGGCCGACTTGTTGAAAATTTTTATTTTTTTTTATTTTTTTATCATCACACTGGCCGATTCCCACAAAGGCAGGGTGGCCCGAAAAAGAAAAACTTTCACCATCATTCACTCCATCACTGTCTTGCCAGAAGGGTGCTTTACACTACAGTTTTTAAACTGCAACATTAACACCCCTCCTTCAGAGTGCAGGCACTGTACTTCCCATCTCCAGGACTCAAGTCCGGCCTGCCGGTTTCCCTGAACCCCTTCATAAATGTTACTTTGCTCACACTCCAACAGCACGTCAAGTATTAAAAACCATTTGTCTCCATTCACTCCTATCAAACACGCTCACGCATGCCTGCTGGAAGTCCAAGCCCCTCGCACACAAAACCTCCTTTACCCCTCCCTCCAACCTTTCCTAGGCTGACCCCTACCCCGCCTTCCTTCCACTACAGACTGATACACTCTTGAAGTCACTCTGTTTCGCTCCATTCTCTCTACATGTCCGAACCACCTCAACAACCCTTCCTCAGCCCTCTGGACAACAGTTTTGGTAATCCCGCACCTCCTCCTAACTTCCAAACTACGAATTCTCTGCATTATATTCACACCACACATTGCCTCAGACATGACATCTCCACTGCCTCCAGCCTTCTCCTCGCTGCAACATTCATCACCCATGCTTCACACCCATATAAGAGCGTTGGTAAAACTATTAGTAGAGAAATGAGGTAAAACTTCAGTTTTTTGTGATGAATTCAAAATGGAGGGCAAGTGTTACATAGGAGAGGCCTATAAAGATATGCCATACTTTTTAACATTAGCCATCACCTACCTAGGTAGGGTGACCCAAATAGGGAAACATATTCACCCTCATTTATTCTTGCTAGAAGTGTGCTGAAATTGCAATTGACATAAACTGCAACATCTCCTCTCTTGCATATTGCAGGCACTACCTCCCACCTCTTGGGCTCAAATCTAGGTAGTCGTTTACATAAATTTGAAGTACAGTAGATCATCAGTTATATTGTGATTGGTTATTTGGCATCCAACACTATTTGGCAGTTTTGTTCAGTCTGGCACCAAAACAAATAATGCTACAGAGAAATGTACAGGAACAGATGACCATGTAAAGATAATGTGATCATTCATGCAGTTGATAATCTGGATGCACCTTTTTCCTTAGGGGGGTTAGGTAATGGTTGTTCTGGTGTATTACACAACAGTTACTAATTCTTGTGAGAACCCACTAGCGACATCTTCCTAAAAGGAATTTTTCTTCTTATAACTTTGTCTTTTTCTTTCAAATAAAAATTCATCCTTTGTAATAGTGTCCCATTTCTATATTTTTCAGTTATTTGATGAGCCTTTTGTGTGCAAATATATGTACTATACATTAAAAATGTTTTATGGAGATCCATACCCCTCAGTTCTGGGACTAGGTTGGTTGATTTTTTTTTCTTTTGCCTTTCAGAGTGTGTTATTACTAATTTGTAGTTATAGTGTTCTGTGTTCATTGTTTAATGTATTATAAAAAATTAACTCGCTCTACTGCATACTGTACAAGTGTTTGCTTTCACACTCGTTAAATAGCACTATTTAATACTTTAACATTTCCTCAGGCATTCGGAGTTGGTGATGGAACTTGGAGCAATGGGGGTGACCACATGCAAACTTTCCTTGGAGGCTATGGAGGACAAATGGGATATGATTCACACAGTGCAATTGATGGCATGTTTGGTAGTGGCAGCTTCAGTGGATTCAACCCTCCTGGCTTTAACTATGGTTTCCACGGAAATGGTGACTACAGTGCATGGGGAGGTTCAGATGTTCGGGGAGGAAATAAGCCATATGACGACTACTATCAGCGAGATAATTTATACACTGATGAACGTGTGAAGGCCCTGGAACAGGGTGTACAAGGACTTACTATAGCTGATCCTAAAACTGGTCAAGACTTACCTAGAGATGGCAGTTCAGGAATTGGTAAAAGTGCAGCAACAAATGGAGGTAGTGTGGTTGAAGTTAAGTCAAATGGAGGCAGTAGCCCAGGAGGAGAAACATCGGTTGGTCTGGGTCAAACTAAAAAAGGTATGTCATGGGCTAGCATTGCCTCTCAGCCGGCTAAGCCTCAGCCAAAAGGAAGACGCGATAAAACTGCTATGTCTTCTATTGTACCTGGTCGCCACATGGACATTGGAACATGGGAAGGCAAAAATGGTGGTGGACCAAAGCCTGTTGCTCCTCCCCCAGTTCCACGGCCAGCCTGGGAGGCTCCACGCGGTGGATCACGCTCCACTACCTCCACCTCATACTCTACTCCGCCGCCACGAACCCCACCCCAGGTGCCTCCCCCGCAGCAAGTGCAGCAGTCAGGACAACAGCAGCAGCCAACAGGACAACAGCAAGAGCAACAACCACTGCAGACCTTACAGACTTCTCCTCAGCAGCATCAGCAGAACCAACACCAACAGCATGTTCATCAACAACACCTGCATCAGCAACAACAACAGCAGCAGCAACAACAACAGCAGCAACAACAGCAACAGCAGCAGCAACAGCAACATCATCAACATCAGCAGCAGCAACACCAACACCAACATCAGCATCAGCAACTCCAGCAGCAGTTACCACCATCACCCCAACAGCAGCAGCAGCAAGCTCCTCCCCCACCATTACTGCCAAGTGGGGTCATTCATACACAGATGGAACTGCCCCCTTCCCCTCAGAGTGGACCCCCAATGTCAATACCTCAACGTGCCCCTTTGCCTCATGTCCCTGGGCAGATTCCTGCAGAACTGCAACCAGATGATCCTATTCTTGAAGGTCTTCGTATGCGTAACGATTACAACCCAAAGGACTTTGATCTTAATCCTAAAAATGCACGTTTCTTTGTGATTAAATCTTATTCAGAGGATGATATTCACCGGTCTATCAAGTATGAGATATGGTGCTCCACAGAACATGGTAACAAGCGTCTAGACGCTGCCTTTCATGAGAGGGAGGGTAAAGGACCTGTATACCTTTTCTTCTCAGTGAATGGGTCTGGGCATTTTTGTGGTTTAGCTCAGATGATTTCCATGGTGGACTATAATTCATCATCATCTGTATGGGCTCAGGATAAATGGAAAGGACAGTTTCGTGTGAAATGGGTTTATGTGAAGGACGTTCCCAACAATCAGCTGCGCCACATTAGGTTGGAGAACAATGAGAACAAACCTGTGACCAATTCCCGGGACACTCAGGAAGTTCCGTATGAGAAAGGCAAACAGGTTAGTAAATAAATAAACTTTTGCATTGCATTTACAGTATAGCAAATTACGTATAGGATAGAGTTTATTATAGCATATTGTGCAGTATAGAATTTATTGCATTTATTAGTGTTGTATATATTGTATATATACAGTAAATATACTAGGGGTGTGCCAGAGTATCGGTACCGGTGAGTATCGGCTATTTTTTTATGGTATTGGTATCAGCGAATAAGTGGCTGATACCTGCTGATATTTTTCAGCTGTTAAAATTACATGTGCTTAAAAATAGTAAATTTAATACTACCTCATGATTGTAAGGTTTACTCACATGCATGAACATGGTACATGTGCAACAGTTAGGTTGATTTATTTTCAAAAAGTTTCACATGCTGTATAAGTGGAGCCCTCTGGAGGGCCCCACTTATACAGCAGGTTAGGTTCAGAGCTACTGCTGTACAGCAAAAATCGCTCTAAAGCAAATCTTAGCCTTTTTTCACTTTCAAATGCATATAAAATCCTGATAACATGTTTACCCTAGCACATATTAAGTGAACAATAGAGTTAGGCCTAAATAATGCATACACAGTACACATGTTACTTTTTTTTTTTTAACACATCGGCCATCTCTCACTGAGGCAGGGTGACCCAAAAATGAAAGAAACACATTCGCCATAATACAATGCTCTCACCATCGCTTACGCACAATCACTGTCTTTGCAGAGGCGTTCATATATTTACCTTAAAATATTTTCATCCTTAGCTTATAGTGAGTGGTGAATATATTTATTGTAGGAAGTCTGAATAAATGAAGAATGGGCATAATTGACAACCACCGTACAGCCTCTCCTCACTTAACGATGGAGTTCCCTTCCTAATACCATGTCGGTAAATGAATTCGTCATTAAACGAAGAGCATACTATAATGGTATTGGGTTTATGTAAACCATCTTTGATATTGCTTTGTCATCCTTATACCCTTTATAACATTTTTAGTATATTTTTAAATGTTTATACAGCGTTGTACTGCATATTGTAATAAACAGAGTAGAGGAAATCAGCTGTAATATACATTATTTAGGTATGCACACTGGTCAGAGAGCCTGTTGCAAGTCCCAGTCATCGGTAAACGAGTACGTCGCTAAGTGAGGAGAGGCTGTATTAATGAAACACTGGAAAGCGAAGAACTGTAAAGTGGGCCTGCATGTACTATACATACTGTATAAGTAAATATTACAGGTTCTTTAATGACATTAGACTTTAACACCTATAAATAAAGAAGAAGCCACTGCTCAAGGTGTTTCATATTGAGTGCATCTATTGTTTTATCACTTTCATCATTATTGTCCAATTTATCACTTTCTGGATTAGGAAATAACTTGTCTAAAAGACCTGGAAAATAATGCAGGAAACAGTAAGACTTTCAGTGACATCCAGCTTTTCATAGTACTGTACTTTCCAATCTAAGTACCATCATGAGGGACTTTTACTACCTCTTGATGGTTTGAGGGTCATTACCATCACAGCCCAGTCCTTGACAAGGCTTCGTTGTTGCTGGCTTAGTTAGTTAGGTTATTTGTGATAGTGATGCAGAGTCCAACACAACCACCATAGCACAGGTCATCAAGAATTGTCTTTGTAGATAAATTAAACACATGTGCAACACTTGGATATCTTTATTAAGGAAATGTTTTGCCACACAGTGGCTTCATCAAAGAAGAATGGTGAAGATCAGAAAGAGTTTGAGGTAATCAGTCCCTCATCTTGGAGTCGATGTAATCAGTCTTGAAAAGAATACAGCATATGTACGAAGAAGTGGCTTGTATACTGTAGACAGGTGAGGTGAAGCAATCATAGGCAACATCACAGTGGACAAATCCACATGTGAAAGTAGGTCATGCCTATAGGTTAGGCAAGTGAAGAATTCTGTGTATAAAGATCCCAAGATATTTCTGTGTCTGACAGGAATGTAGTTAAATGATTCAGAGAACTGACACGATAAATTAGACACACATGCAACACTTGGGTATTTTTATTGAGAAAATGTTTTACCATACAGTGGCTTCATCATCATTTGTCAAGCTCCCTCTTGAAGATAGGTATCTGTTGGTAAGTCCCCTTATTTGTGAGGGGAACATGTTGAGAAGTCTTGGATTCTTTACATTGATCATCTCTTAGTGTACCACACTAGTAAAATATCCAGGTAGAAGTGATACTAGTTTTATATGCTCATATAATAAAATCCATTAGACAAAGGATTATTTCCTAGCTTAATATGTAGAATATATCCAAATACTGTTCTTTAAGTTTTGTCCTTTATTTTCTATTACTTCACAGTACTGTATTTAAAAAATGGTCTGTCATTTTTCATCTTAAATTTATAATTTCATGATTGAGCCTGTATTTAGGAAGAATGAAATGCTAGGGAAGGATTTGTTGTACATTTGACTACCTGTATTGTAGGATTTATTGCGGTGTTGGTTACCTATACTATATGATTTATTTAACCATTGACTATTTATAATATAGGATTTATTGCACTGTTGACCAATTATATTGTAGGATTCATTGCACTATTGCCTGCAAATGGTGTAAGATTTAGACCTTGACCAGGATAGTGATTGGAAGAATAAATAAAACATTTAAAACTGGTCACTGATAACCAAGGTGGATATTGTGGTGGGAAATGCTTGGGAGAAGGACTGTGATGTACATAGATTTTTACATCTGGAGAAAGTGTGACAAAGTGAGTAGAGAGTGACCTGGGCAGTGTTACTTAAACAGTATAATTAAATTATCTTCTGAAGATACATAGCAGTGGGTACCTCAAGAATAATAAACAACTTTCCTAGTGTTTCAGGTTATGATAGTATAAGGGTACCGTATTTTGCAGCATACAGGACACGCCCTAAATTTACTGATTGTTCCTTGTTTGATTATATTTTTTTAAATATTCTCTTTGTTTATTGTAATTATTCATAGATCACAAGCTTGTCCCCAAACCTGACCTTCATTGTGTAGGATGCAGGGTGAATTTGAGGGTCAGATTTTAAAAAACAAGTGTGTCTTACATGTCGCAAAATACAGTAATTATGTGTCATTCATCTTTGTAATTGCAGTAAGGATTCGTAAAGTAACTGTTTTCTTAATGTCTTTTGGAATTTATTTTTTGTGAAGATGATCATATCTTGGATGTTTGTAAGGCTGGGGCCTCTGTTTAGGTACAGTAGGGCCCCACTTATATGGCAGGTTAGGCTCCAGGCTACTGCCGGAAAGCGGACATCGCCGGAAAACAGAACGCCATTTGTTTCCACTTATAAATGTCAGATAATAAGTTTACACTAACATATATCATGTTAGCAATAGAACAAGACATTAAGAAACAATAAAAAGTAAAATACACACACAGTACACTCATTACTCACCTCAAAATATTTGTAGTACTCTTAATGTAGGGTGAGAAGTGAGTAGTAGCCAGCCAGGCAGCCCCACCCCACCGACATGTAATATACTTCATCATTTAAAGAGCCCTAGAGCGATAAAATGTATATAGTGTACACTCATTACTTACCTTAAAGTATTTGTAGTCTTAATGGTCCTAATATAGAGTGCAAGGTGAATAGTAGGGTAGGTAGGTATCGAATAGTGTGGTGGTATCATAACCCCTTTTGGCCATCCCACCCACACATTATATACTAGGCACTTAAAGTGCTCTAGAGTGATAAAATGCATATACAGTACACTCATTACTTTTTTTTATTATTATTTATTAACACACTGGCCAATTCCCACCAAGGCAGGGTGGCCCAAAAAAGAAAAACTTTCACCATCATTCACTCCATCACTGTCTTGCCAGAAGGGTGCTTTACACTACAGTTTTTAAACTGCAACATTAACACCCCTTCTTCAGAGTGCAGGCACTGTACTTCTCATCTCCAGGACTCAAGTCCGGCCTGCCGGTTTCCCTGAATCCCTTCATAAATGTTACTTTGCTCACACTCCAACAGCACGTCAAGTATTAAAAATCATTTGTCTCCATTCACTCCTAACAAACACGCTCATGCATGCCCACTGGAAGTCCAAGCCCCTCGCACACAAAACCTCCTTTACCCCCTCCCTCCAACCTTTCCTAGGCCGACCCCTACCCCGCCTTTCTTCCACTACAGACTAATACACTCTTGAAGTCATTCTGTTTCGCTCCATTCTCTCTACATGTCCGAACCACCTCAACAACCCTTCCTCAGCCCTCTGGACAACAGTTTTGGTAATCCCGCACCTCCTCCTAACTTCCAAACTACAAATTCTCTGCATTATATTCACACCACACATTGCCCTTAGACATGACATCTCCACTGTCTCCAGCCTTCTCCTCGCTGCAACATTCATCACCCATGCTTCACACCCATATAAGAGCGTTGGTAAAACTATACTCTCATACATTCCCCTCTTTGCCTCCAAGGACAAAATTCTTTGTCAACACAGATTCCTAAGTGCACCGCTCACCCTTTTCCCCTCATAAATTCTGTGATTCGCCTTATCTTTCATAGACCCATCCGCTGACACGTCCACTCCCAGATATCTGAATACATTCACCTCCTCCATACTCTCTCTCTCCAATCTGATATCCAATCTTTCATCACCTAATCTTTTTGTTATCCTCATAATCCTACTCTTTCCTGTATTCACTTTTAATTTTCTTCTTTTGCATACCCTACCAAATTCATCCACCAACCTCTGCAGCTTCTCTTCAGAATCTCCCAAGAGCACAGTGTCATCAGCAAAGAGCAACTGTGACAACTCCCACTTTGTGTGTGATTCTTTATCTTTTAACTCCACGCCTCTTGCCAAGACCCTCGCATTTACTTTTCTTACAACCCCATCCATAAATATATTAAACAACCACGGTGACATCACACATCCTTGTCTAAGGCCTACTTTTACTGGGAAATAATCTCCCTCTTTCCTACATCTCTAACTTGAGCCTCACTATCCTCGTAAAAACTCTTCACTGCTTTCAGTAACCTATCTCCTACACCATACACCTGCAACATCTGCCACATTGCCCCCCCTATCCACCCTGTCATATGCCTTTTCCAAATCCATAAATGCCACAAAAACCTCTTTAGCCTCATCTAAATACTGTTCACTTATATGTTTCACTGTAAACACCTGGTCCACACACCCCCTACCTTTCCTAAAGCCTCCTTGTTCATCTGCTATCCTATTCTCCGTCTTACTCTTAATTCTTTCAATAATAACTCTACCATACACTTTACCAGGTATACTCAACAGACTTATCCCCCTATAATTTTTGCACTCTCTTTTGTCACCTTTGCCTTTATACAAAGGAACTATGCATGCTCTCTGCCAATCCCTAGGTACCTTACCCTCTTCCATACATTTATTAAATAATTGCACCAACCACTCCAAAACTATAACCCCACCTGCTTTTAACATTTCTATCTTTATCCCATCAATCCCGGCTGCCTTACCCCCTTTCATTTTACCTACTGCCTCACGAACTTCCCCCACACTCACAAATGGCTCTTCCTCACTCCTACAAGATGTTATTCCTCCTTGCCCTATACACGAAATCACAGCTTCCCTATCTTCATCAGCATTTAACAATTCCTCAAAATATTCCCTCCATCTTCCCAATACCTCTAACTCTCCATTTAATAACTCTCCTCTCCTGTTTTTAACTGACAAATCCATTTGTTCTCTAGGCTTCCTTAACTTGTTAATCTCACTCCAAAACTTTTTCTTATTTTCAACAAAATTTGTTGATAACATCTCACCCACTCTCTCATTTGCTCTCTTTTTACATTGCTTCACCACTCTCTTAACCTCTCTCTTTTTTTCCATATACTCTTCCCTCCTTGCATCACTTCTACTTTGTAAAAACTTCTCATATGCTAACTTTTTCTCCCTTACTACTCTCTTTACATCATCATTCCACCAATCGCTCCTCTTCCCTCCCGCACCCACTTTCCTGTAACCACAAACTTCTGCTGAACACTAACACTACATTTTTAAACCTACCCCATACCTCTTCGACCCCATTGCCTATACTCGCATTAGCCCATCTATCCTCCAATAGCTATTTATATCTTACCCTAACTGCCTCTTCTTTTAGTTTATAAACCTTCACCTCTCTCTTCCCTGATGCTTCTATTCTCCTTGTATCCCATCTACCTTTTACTCTCAGTGTAGCTACAACTAAAAAGTGATCTGATACATCTGTGGCCCCTCTATAAACATGTACATCCTGAAGTCTACTCAACAGTCTTTTATCTACCAATACATAATCCAACAAACTACTGTCATTTTGCCCTACATCATATCTTGTATACTTATTTATCCTCTTTTTCTTAAAATATGTATTACCTATAACTAAACCCCTTTCTATACAAAGTTCAATCAAAGGGCTCCCATTATCATTTACACCTGGCACCCCAAACTTACCTACCACACCCTCTCTAAAAGTTTCTCCTACTTTAGCATTCAGGTCCCCTACCACATTACTTACCTTAAAATATTTGTAGTCTTAATGTAGAGTGAGAGGTGAGATCAAATGAATAAACGAGAGAGAGAGAGACAGAGAGAGAGAATGAGAGAGAAAGAGAGAGAATAAGAATGAGAGAGAGAATGAGAATGAGTACACGAGAGAGGGTCTCGCGAGTTTTGTAAACAAACCAGCTGGACGTGTATAGTTTTAGTTCGCTCTCACAAGCTGTCTAGAAAAAATAAGAACATAAGAAAGGAGGAACACTGCAATAGGCCTGTTGGCCCATACTAGGCAGGTCCTTCACAAATCCAACCCACTAACAGAATAACTGCTACCCAAGCAATAAGCTTTGATAATCCAATTTACTCTTGTGCAAGCCTGATTCAAATCCAACCCCTCTCACTTGTGTATTTATCCAACCTAAATTTAAAACTGCCCAAGGTTTTAGCTTCGATAACCCTACTAGGCAGACTGTTCCACTAGTCAGTTATCCTATTACCAAACCATTACTTTCCTATATCCTTCTGAAATCTAAACTTGTCTAATTTGAATCCATTATTGCAGGTTCTCTCCTGGAGGGATATCCTCAAAACCTTATTTATATCCCCTTTGTTAATAACCATCTTCCACTTATACACTTCGATCATGTCTCCCCTCATTCTTCGTCTTACAAGTGAGTGTAATTTAAGGGGCTTTAATCTCTCTTCATACGGAAGATTTCTAATGCAACGAATTATAGTAGACCCTCGACTTACGATATTAATCCGTTCCAGAGAGCTCATCATTAGATGAAATTATCATAAGTTGAATTAATTTTCCCCATAAGAAATAGTGGAAATCCAATTAATCCGTTCCAGACACCCAAAAGTATGGAAAAAAAAAATGCTTTTGCCACATGAAATACACATTTTCCTACACACAAAAAGAAGGATACATGCACAATGTATATTGTGCATGTACTACTGTACTAAATGAAGAATAAATGACACCTTTATTGAAGATGTAGTGATGAGTGATGAGAGACTGTTTTCTTGAACACTGGGATTTTCAGAGTGATACATGAGTAAGGGCTTCACTTTGCAATCCCCACTAGCATTACAACAAAACAAGAAAGTTAGCCTGTCTTTCATAGGCTTGTGTCCTGGGAGTGCCTTTTCCTCCTGAGTAATGTAGGTCCTGTTTGGCATTTTCTTCCAGAACATGCCTGTTTCATCACAATTGAACACTTGGGGAATGAATTTTTCAGCTTTGCCATGCCTTATCACACTGTGTATGCCACTACAATTCTTAAATCTCTCAAACCAACCTTTGCTGGCCTTAAATTCACCAATATGAGCACTAGTTCCAGGCATTTTTTCCTGTTCACCTGGGTGTTAGTCGACTGGTGTGGGTCGCTTCCTGGGGGACAAGATTAAGGACCCCAATGGAAATAAGTTAGATTATCCTCGATGACACACTGGCTTTCTTGGGTTATCCTGGGTGGCTAACCCTCTGGGGTTAATTATTTCTTGGTATTCTCGATAAGCCCCACCAACGACAGTCTCTCCACATCTTCGAGTAGTACAGCTGACCGTGGTGCAGCAGTAGCAGCAGCTGACCGTGGTACAGCAGCAGCTGACCGTGGTACAGCAACAGCTGACCGTGGTACAGCAGCAGCTGACTGTGGTACAGCAGCAGCTGATGGTGCTACAGCAGCAGCTGACCGTGGTACAGCAGCAGCTGATGGTGCTACACCAGCAGCTGACCATGGTACAGCAGCAGCTGACTGCATTACAGCAGCAGTAGCTGACTGCATTACAGCAGCAGCTGACCATGGTACGATAGTATTTCTCACCCTTTTTACCACAGGGTTGGCACTAGAAGCTTTCTGTGGGCCCATGGTGGCTTATTTAGCAGTTACAAGCACTAAAAACACAGGAATAATACAAAATTTATCGAATGTATGCATGCAACTGTCTGCCCTGGCTTGTAAACAATGTCACACTAGCTCAGCTGAGGCCCTCAGGCCAGATGGACCAGACGGCCGCATTCGGGATGAATGATGTAAGTCGAGTTTTTCATCGTAGGTCGGGGTAAAAATTTTACACTGAAAAACTTCATAAGTCGATTTTATCGTAAGATGAGGCCTTCGTAAGTCAAAGGCCCACTGTAATTTTGTCATTCGTCTCTGAATGTTTTCTAACGAACTTATATCCATTCTGTAAAGTGGAGACCAGAACTGAGCTGCATAATCTAGGTGAGGCCTTACTAATGACATATAAAGCTGAAGTATAACCGCTGGACTTCTGTTACTCACTTCTTGATATAAGTACCAGCAACCTATTTGCCTTATTACGCACGCTTAGGCACTGCTGTCTTGGTTTAAGGTTGCTGCTTACCATAACCCCCAAATTCTCTTTGCATTCTGTATGGCTAAGTTCAACATTATTAAGCTGGCAGGTGCTAGGGTTATGAACATTTCCGAGCTTTAGAGCTTTACATTTATCTACATTGAACTGCATCTGCCACTTTTCTGACCACAAATTGAATTTGTCTAAATCCTCTTGAAGTTCCGAGTCAATGTCTGAATCGATTATCCTACCTATCTTCTTGTCATCAGCAAATTTGCTTATGTCACTAGTAATTCCCTCGTCAAGGTCATTTATGTACGTATATTATAAACAACAATGGACCTAAAACTGATCCCTGTGGAATGCCATTTGTTACAGATCCCCACTCAGATTTAACCCCATTTATGCACACTGCTTCTTGTTAGTGAGCCATGACTCGATCCATGACAGCACTTTTCCCCCAATGCCATGAGCAGCCACTTTCTTCAACAGTCTCTGATGTGGTACTCCATCAAAAGCCTTACTAAAATCTAAATAAACAATATCAAATTCTTTATCATGATCAACAGCCTCAAAAGTCTTACTGAAGAAAGTTAATAAATTGGTTAGGCAGGAATGGCCCCTGGTGAATCCATGTTGAGTATCATTAATCAAATTATACCTATCGAGATGGCTTCTTATATTATCAGTTATAATTGACTCTAGCAATTTGCCTACAATTGAGGTTAGGCTTATTGGGCGGTAATTTGATGGTAACGACTTGCCCCCTGTTTTAAAAATAGAAATTACATTAGCCATCTTCCACATATCAGACACTACACCTGTTTGAAGAGATAAATTAAAAATATTAGTTAAAGGTTCACAGAGTTCCATTTTGCATTCCTTAAGAACCCTTGAAAAAAGGCTCATCAGGACCGGGCGATTTATTTTGCTTCAAACGGTCTATCTGTTTGATAACCATTTCGCTAGTGACTGTGATATTACATAATTTATCTTCTTCAGGCCCACTAAAAAACCTAATTATTGGGATATTATTTTAGGTAGTAGGTTGGTAGACAGCAACCACCCAGGGAAGTACTACCATCCTGCCAGATGACTGTGAAACAAAAACCTGTAACTGTTTTGCATGATGGTAGGATTGCTGGTTTCTTTTTCTGTCTCATAAACACGCTAAGATAACAGGGATATCTTGCTACTCCTACTTACACTTTGGTCACACTTCACAGACACACACATGCATATAT
Organism: Cherax quadricarinatus; assembly: GCF_038502225.1. NCBI lineage: Eukaryota > Metazoa > Arthropoda > Malacostraca > Decapoda > Parastacidae > Cherax > Cherax quadricarinatus. The sequence continues at coordinate 56,607,047 of NC_091296.1, forward strand.
ATATATACATACATCTAGGTTTTTCTCCTTTTTCTAAATAGCTCTTGTTCTTTTTTATTTCTTCTATTGTCCATGGGGAAGTGGAAAAGAATCTTTCCTCCGTAAGCCATGCGTGTCGTATGAGGCGACTAAAATGCCGGGAGCAATGGGCTAGTAACCCCTTCTCCTGTATACAATTACTAAAAAAGAGAAGAAGAAAAACTTTATAAAACTGGGTTGCTTAAATGTGCGTGGATGTAGTGCGGATGACAAGAAACAGATGATTGCTGATGTTATGAATGAAAAGAAGTTGGATGTCCTGGCCCTAAGCGAAACAAAGCTGAAGGGGGTAGGAGAGTTTCAGTGGGGGGAAATAAATGGGATTAAATCTGGAGTATCTGAGAGAGTTAGAGCAAAGGAAGGGGTAGCAGTAATGTTAAATGATCAGTTATGGAAGGAGAAAAGAGAATATGAATGTGTAAATTCAAGAATTATGTGGATTAAAGTAAAGGTTGGATGCGAGAAGTGGGTCATAATAAGCGTGTATGCACCTGGAGAAGAGAGGAATGCAGAGGAGAGAGAGAGATTTTGGGAGATGTTAAGTGAATGTATAGGAGCCTTTGAACCAAGTGAGAGAGTAATTGTGGTAGGGGACTTGAATGCTAAAGTAGGAGAAACTTTTAGAGAGGGTGTGGTAGGTAAGTTTGGGGTGCCAGGTGTAAATGATAATGGGAGCCCTTTGATTGAACTTTGTATAGAAAGGGGTTTAGTTATAGGTAATACATATTTTAAGAAAAAGAGGATAAATAAGTATACACGATATGATGTAGGGCGAAATGACAGTAGTTTGTTGGATTATGTATTGGTAGATAAAAGACTGTTGAGTAGACTTCAGGATGTACATGTTTATAGAGGGGCCACAGATATATCAGATCACTTTCTAGTTGTAGCTACACTGAGAGTAAAAGGTAGATGGGATACAAGGAGAATAGAAGCATCAGGGAAGAGAGAGGTGAAGGTTTATAAACTAAAAGAGGAGGCAGTTAGGGTAAGATATAAACAGCTATTGGAGGATAGATGGGCTAATGAGAGCATAGGCAATGGGGTCGAAGAGGTATGGGGTAGGTTTAAAAATGTAGTGTTAGAGTGTTCAGCAGAAGTTTGTGGTTACAGGAAAGTGGGTGCAGGAGGGAAGAGGAGCGATTGGTGGAATGATGATGTAAAGAGAGTAGTAAGGGAGAAAAAGTTAGCATATGAGAAGTTTTTTTTTACAAAGTAGAAGTGATGCAAGGAGGGAAGAGTATATGGAGAAAAAGAGAGAAGTTAAGAGAGTGGTGAAGCAATGTAAAAAGAGAGCAAATGAGAGAGTGGGTGAGATGTTATCAACAAATTTTGTTGAAAATAAGAAAAAGTTTTGGAGTGAGATTAACAAGTTAAGAAAGCCTAGAGAACAAATGGATTTGTCAGTTAAAAATAGGAGAGGAGAGTTATTAAATGGAGAGTTAGAGGTATTGGGAAGATGGAAGGAATATTTTGAGGAATTGTTAAATGTTGATGAAGATAGGGAAGCTGTGATTTCGTGTATAGGGCAAGGAGGAATAACATCTTGTAGGAGTGAGGAAGAGCCAGTTGTGAGTGTGGGGGAAGTTCGTGAGGCAGTAGGTAAAATGAAAGGGGGTAAGGCAGCCGGGATTGATGGGATAAAGATAGAAATGTTAAAAGCAGGTGGGGATATAGTTTTGGAGTGGTTGGTGCAATTATTTAATAAATGTATGGAAGAGGGTAAGGTACCTAGGGATTGGCAGAGAGCATGCATAGTTCCTTTGTATAAAGGCAAAGGGGATAAAAGAGAGTGCAAAAATTATAGGGGGATAAGTCTGTTGAGTGTACCTGGTAAAGTGTATGGTAGAGTTATAATTGAAAGAATTAAGAGTAAGACGGAGAATAGGATAGCAGATGAACAAGGAGGCTTTAGGAAAGGTAGGGGGTGTGTGGACCAGGTGTTTACAGTGAAACATATAAGTGAACAGTATTTAGATAAGGCTAAAGAGGTCTTTGTGGCATTTATGGATTTGGAAAAGGCGTATGACAGGGTGGATAGGGGGGCAATGTGGCAGATGTTGCAAGTGTATGGTGTAGGAGGTAGGTTACTGAAAGCAGTGAAGAGTTTTTACGAGGATAGTGAGGCTCAAGTTAGAGTATGTAGGAAAGAGGGAAATTTTTTCCCAGTAAAAGTAGGCCTTAGACAAGGATGTGTGATGTCACCGTGGTTGTTTAATATATTTATAGATGGGGTTGTAAGAGAAGTAAATGCGAGGGTCTTGGCAAGAGGCGTGGAGTTAAAAGATAAAGAATCACACACAAAGTGGGAGTTGTCACAGCTGCTCTTTGCTGATGACACTGTGCTCTTGGGAGATTCTGAAGAGAAGTTGCAGAGATTGGTGGATGAATTTGGTAGGGTGTGCAAAAGAAGAAAATTAAAGGTGAATACAGGAAAGAGTAAGGTTATGAGGATAACAAAAAGATTAGGTGATGAAAGATTGAATATCAGATTGGAGGGAGAGAGTATGGAGGAGGTGAACGTATTCAGATATTTGGGAGTGGACGTGTCAGCGGATGGGTCTATGAAAGATGAGGTGGATCATAGAATTGATGAGGGAAAAAGAGTGAGTGGTGCACTTAGGAGTCTGTGGAGACAAAGAACTTTGTCCTTGGAGGCAAAGAGGGGAATGTATGAGAGTATAGTTTTACCAACGCTCTTATATGGGTGTGAAGCGTGGGTGATGAATGTTGCAGCGAGGAGAAGGCTGGAGGCAGTGGAGATGTCATGTCTGAGGGCAATGTGTGGTGTGAATATAATGCAGAGAATTCGTAGTTTGGAAGTTAGGAGGAGGTGCGGGATTACCAAAACTGTTGTCCAGAGGGCTGAGGAAGGGTTGTTGAGGTGGTTCGGACATGTAGAGAGAATGGAGCGAAACAGAATGACTTCAAGAGTGTATCAGTCTGTAGTGGAAGGAAGGCGGGGTAGGGGTCGGCCTAGGAAGGGTTGGAGGGAGGGGGTAAAGGAGGTTTTGTGTGCGAGGGGCTTGGACTTCCAGCAGGCATGCGTGAGCGTGTTTGATAGGAGTGAATGGAGACAAATGGTTTTTAATACTTGACGTGCTGTTGGAGTGTGAGCAAAGTAACATTTATGAAGGGATTCAGGGAAACCGGCAGGCCGGACTTGAGTCCTGGAGATAGGAAGTACAGTGCCTGCACTCTGAAGGAGGGGTGTTAATGTTGCAGTTTAAAAACTGTAGTGTAAAGCACCCTTCTGGCAAGACAGTGATGGAGTGAATGATGGTGAAAGTTTTTCTTTTTCGGGCCACCCTGCCTTGGTGGGAATCGGCCGGTGTGATAATAAAATAATAATATAATTATTAGTGTCTTCCTGAGTGAAAACCGAGAGAAAATAATTATTAAAAATAGAGCACATTTCATTCTCTTTGTCAGTAAGAACTCCATAGTTATTTTTAAGGGGACCTATCTTATCTCTAACTTTTGTTCTATACACCTAAAAAAAACTTTTAGGGTTAGATTTCGAATCCCTAGCAACTTTGATTTCATAGTCCCATTTAGCTTTTCTTATCCCCATTTTAACGTCCCTCTTAATGTCAATATACTGATTCATGAGAAGACCCTCACCTCTTTTGACAAGCCTATAAATTCCTTTCTTCTGCCCTAAAAGATATCTGAGCCTATTATTCATCCATTTTGGGTCATTTCTATTCGATATAATTTCTTTATACCAGATAAATGTTCTTTGGGCAGCACGTATAGTGTTCAGAAAACTGTCATATTGATAGCTCTCTTCATTACCCCAGTCCACAGATGACAAGTGTTCTCTAAGCCCATTGTAATATGGTGTCTCCAAGATGAGTAAGACACTCTTAGTGATTTTAATGTGTACCTGCACTCCAGCACAGCATGTAAGTTTACTTAGGTACAGGTACATATAAGTATAAGTATCAGAGTATATATAAAATATGAAAACTTTAAAACACTTGAAATTTTGGAAAGTTTCCAAACATAATGGAGAGACGCAGTGCTCATGGAGAATGTAAACAACCTGGGTGGCGCGTGCCGTATTAGAAAGATGGGGAGCCGTATAGAGAGTTTTGGTCATAATTTGAAATCACCATAGTGGCGGAACGCTGTAAAGCGGGGCCCTACTGTATACAGTTTGATTGTGTTTAATTGCTAATCTCCCTAAGTATGTTGAGTACTTTGGACAAATCTAGACTATGTAACTAAAATTTACTGAGAAGGTGTTACAGAGTTTGATTTTTATTTGTTGGAAATTGATGTACAATACATATAGGGTTCCTACAAATAAGGAATATCACTATGTATGTTTGTAGGTGTTAGTCTAAAGGATTGGAAGAGGGATTTAACTTGATGTTAGCTAATGCTGTGTGACATATAAATTGCAATTTTGCATAGGTAATTTGAGGATGTTGCAGTTCACAGTATTATCTGAGCAGTGATGTCAGTTGCTTCTGGCAGGATAGTAATTAAAGGAGAGACAGTGAGTTTCCTCTTTCGGGTCACCCAACCTAAGTGGGAGATGACCAGTGTTTTAAAAAGTTGAGAATAAGGTCAGGAATTGAATACAAGCAAAAACAGGTTTGATATTAAAGTCAAGGGTTTTATAATTTTTTAGGAAAAAATAAGTTTGTGTATGTGCGATAACTTGATGTGTGATCTGTAGTACAACATAATTATAATCATGTTGATATGTAGCATAATACATAGGAGAAATATTACCACTTGAATTTATTTGCACAGATAATAGTAATAAGATATACATGATACCTTGTGTCAGTAGGCTTAATGTTAGGTGTTATTATTATTTGTTATGTTATGTAAGTAAGGTTGCATGATGTTCACGTAGTGTTCTTTGATGTTCCTCTTGAAATTGATTTTTCTTATACAAGTTTCAAGTTTTGCAGATAATGACCTGGAGTGTTTGTATACTTACATTCAATTGTACTTGTTAAATATCAAATAGGTATTCGTGTTATGCACTATATGTTCTAATATTGCTTTCCAAGAAGGGAGTAGAAGTAGCTATACAGTGGACCCCCAGTTAACGATTTTTTTCATTCCAGAAGTATATTCAGGTGCCAGTACTGACCGAATTTGTTCCCATAAGGAATATTGTGAAGTAGATTAGTCCATTTCAGACCCCCAAACATACACGTACAAATGCACTTACATAAATACACTTACATAATTGGTCGCATTGGGAGATGATCATTAAGCGGGGATCCACTGTATATTAGTATGTATGTACTATGTATGGATGGTTTGCATGTTCGCTAGGTCTAGCCATCTGTATGGCAGTGGAAAGTATGCTTGTTGAGTGCAAATGTATGATAAATTTCTTATGGCAGCCTTTTGATGTGTTATGCATAGTTTGAAATATTGTATTTTGTAGCATGTAAGGCATGTTTTTTACCTCTCAAAAAAAGTGAGAAAATCACCCTGCATCTTATATGCTAGAGTTCAGGAACAAAGGTAGGCTTTGGTGGATTCAGTGCTTCAGTACAGGTAATCTTAACTCATAATAACCCCTTCCCCCTCCCTACAAAATTGTTTCTCAGATTACTTTAGAGTTGATTAGTAGCTATTATCAACTATAATTTACATATTACTGGTATGTAAGCAGCAAAACACCTTCAGCAGTTGTAAATACTTATAAAGTAGCCTTCTGTAAAGACCAGGTAGCCATGTTTGTTTTGGGTTAGTGATAGTATAACAGATGACAGATTACAGATAATGGATTGCTTAACCCCACAGCTATACTATGTGCATGAGCAACCAGCCACCGGCTCACTCATTTTGTAGCAAGTACTGTACTGCATTTCTTTTTTTTTTTTCCCAGAATATGCCTTCTAAATTGGAGTGCACCTTATATGCCAAAAACATGGTAATTAACTATTATTCAACCAGAAATGCACATACACAGTAAGTGATGCAGTATATGGGAAGGTTGATGTGTAATTTAATGTAAGTAGTGGGTGGGATATCAATACGTCTGTACTGATCTGGATATTCTATAGGTATGCATTTTTTTTTTTTTTTTTTTATCACACTGGCCGATTCCCACCAAGGCAGGGTGGCCCGAAAAAGAAAAACTTTCACCATCATTCACTCCATCACTGTCTTGCCAGAAGGGTGCTTTACACTACAGTTTTTAAACTGCAACATTAACACCCCTCCTTCAAAGGGCAGGCACTGTACTTCCCATCTCCAGGACTCAAGTCCGGCCTGCCGGTTTCCCTGAACCCCTTCATAAATGTTACTTTGCTCACACTCCAACAGCATGTCAAGTATTAAAAACCATTCATCTCCATTCACTCCTATCAAACGCACTCACGTACGCCTGCTGGAAGTCCAAGTCCCTCGCACATAAAAACCTTTACCCTCTCCCTCCAACCTTTCCTAGGCTGACCCCTACCCCGCCTTCCTTCCACTACAGACTGATACACTCTTGAAGTCATTCTGTTTCACTCCATTCTCTCTACATGTCCGAACCACCTCAACAATCCTTCCTCAGCCCTCTGGACAACAGTTTTGGTAATCCCGCACCTCCTCCTAACTTCCAAACTACGAATTCTCTGCATTATATTCACACCACACATTGCCCTCAGACATGACATCTCCACTGCCTCCAGCCTTCTCCTCGCTGCAACATTCATCACCCATGCTTCACACCCATATAAGAGCGTTGGTAAAACTATACTCTCATACATTCCCCTCTTTGCCTCCAAGGACAAAGTTCTTTGTCTCCACAGACTCCTAAGTGCACCACTCACCCTTTTCCCCTCATCAATTCTATGATTCACCTCATCCTTCATAGACCCATCCGCTGACACGTCCACTCCCAAATATCTGAATACATTCACCTCCTCCATACTCTCTCCCTCCAATCTGATATCCAATCTTTCATCACCTAATCTTTTTGTTATCCTCATAACCTTACTCTTTCCTGTATTCACTTTTAATTTTCTTCTTTTGCACACCCTACCAAATTCATCCACCAATCTCTGCAACTTCTCTTCAGAATCTCCCAAGAGCACAGTGTCATCAGCAAAGAGCAACTGTGACAACTCCCACTTTATGTGTGATTCTTTATCTTTTAACTCCACGCCTCTTGTCAAGACCCTCACATTTACTTCTCTTACAACCCCATCTATAAATATATTAAACAACCACGGTGACATCACACATCCTTGTCTAAGGCCTACTTTTACTGGAAAATAATTTCCCTCTTTCCTACATTCTCTAACTTGAGCCTCACTATCCTCGTAAAAACTCTTCAGTGCTTTCAGTAACCTACCTCCTACACCGTACACCTGCAACATTTGCCACATTGCCCCCCTATCCACCCTGTCATATGCCTTTTCCAAATCCATAAATGCCACAAAGACCTTTTTAGCCTTATCTAAATACTTATATGTTTCACTGTAAACACCTGGTCCACACACCCCCTACCTTTCCTAAAGCCTCCTTGTTCATCTGCTATCCTATTCTCCGTCTTACTCTTAATTCTTTCAATAATAACTCTACCATACACTTTACCAGGTATACTCAACAGACTTATCCCCCTATAATTTTTGCACTCTCTTTTGTCACCTTTGCCTTTATACAAAGGAAGTATGCATGCTCTCTGCCAATCCCTAGGTACCTTACCCTCTTCCATACATTTATTAAATAATTGCACCAACCACTCCAAAACTATATCCCCACCTGCTTTTAACATTTCTATCTTTATCCCATCAATCCCGGCTGCCTTACCCCCTTTCATTTTACCTACTGCCTCACGAACTTCCCCCACACTCACAACTGGCTCTTCCTCACTCCTACAAGATGTTATTCCTCCTTGCCCTATACACGAAATCACAGCTTCCCTATCTTCATCAACATTTAACAATTCCTCAAAATATTCCCTCCCTCTTCCCAATACCTCAAACTGTCCATTTAATAACTCTCCTCTCCTATTTTTAACTGACAAATCCATTTGTTCTCTAGGCTTCCTTAACTTGTTAATCTCACTCCAAAACTTTTTCTTATTTTCAACAAAATTTGTTGATAACATCTCACCCACTCTCTCATTTGCTCTCTTTTTACATTACTTCACCACTCTCTTAACCTCTCTCTTTTTTTCCATATACTCTTCCCTCCTTGCATCACTTCTACTTTGTAAAAACTTCTCATATGCTAACTTTTTCTCCCTTACTACTCTCTTTACATCATCATTCCACCAATCGCTCCTCTTCCCTCCCGAACCCACTTTCCTGTAACCACAAACTTTTGCTGAACACTCTAACACTACATTTTTAAACCTACCCCATACCTCTTCGACCCCATTGCCTATGCTCTCATTAGCCCATCTATCCTCCAATAGCTGTTTATATCTTTATCTAACTGCCTCCTCTTTTAGTTTATAAACCTTCACCTCTCTCTTCCCTGATGCTTCTATTCACCTTGTATCCCATCTACCTTTTACTCTCAGTGTAGCTACAACTAGAAAGTGATCTGATATATCTGTGGCCCCTCTATAAACATGTACATCCTGAAGTCTACTCAACAGTCTTTTATCTACCAATACATAATGCAACAAACTACTGTCATTTCGCCCTACATCATATCTTGTATACTTATTTATCCTCTTTTTCTTAAAATATGTATTACTATATATATTATGTATCCTCTTTTTCTTAAAATATGTATTACCTATAACTAAACCCCTTTCTATACGAAGTTCAATCAAAGGGCTCCCATTATCATTTACACCTGGCACCCCAAACTTACCTACCACACCCTCTCTAAAAGTTTCTCCTACTTTAGCATTCAGGTCCCCTACCACAATTACTCTCACTTGGTTCAAATGCTCCTATACATTCACTTAACATCTCCCAAAATCTCTCTCCTCTGCATTCCTCTCTTCTCCAGGTGCATACACGCTTATTATGACCCACTTCTCGCATCCAACCTTTACTTTAATCCACATAATTCTTGCATTTACACATTCATATTCTCTTTTCTCCTTCCATAACTGATCATTCAACATTACTGCTACCCCTTCCTTTGCTCTAACTCTCTCAGATACTCCAGATTTGATCCCATTTATTTCCCCCCACCGAAACTCCCCTACCCCCTTCAGCTTTGTTTCGCTTAGGGCCAGGACATCCAACTTCTTTTCATTCATAACATCAGCAATCATCTGTTTCTTGTCATCCGCACTACATCCACGCACATTCAAGCATCCCAGTTTTATAAAGTTTTTCTTCTTCTCTTTTTTAGTAAATGTGTACAGGAGAAGGGGTTACTAGCCCATTGCTCCCGGCATTTTAGTCACCTTATACGACACGCATGGCTTATGGAGGAAAGATTCTTTTCCACTTCCCCATGGACAATAGAAGGAATAAAGAAGAACAAGAGCTATGTAGAAAAAGGAGAAAAACCTAGATGTATGTACAGTGGACCCCCACATACCGTTGGCATTACATAACGTTAAATCCGCATACCGATACATTTTATCGCTAAGATTTTGCCTCGCATACCGCTAAAAAACCCGCTCAACGCTGTTCGTCCGAGACGCGTATAATGTGCGGCCTGAGCCAGCCTCACATGTTTCGCCGTTGGCATTGTTTACCAGCCAGCCTCATCGGTAACATCCAAGCATACAATCGGAACATTTCGTATTATTACAGTGTTTTTGGTGATTTTATCTGCAAAATAAGTGACCATGGGCCCCAAGAAAGCTTCTAGTGCCAACCCTACAGCAATAAGGGTGAGAATTACTATAGAGATGAAGAAAGAGATCATTGCTAAGTATGAAAGTGGAGTGCATGTCTCCGGGCTGGGCAAGTTGTATAATAAACCCCAATCAACCATCGCTACTATTGTGGGCAACAAAACGGCAATCAAGGAAGCTGTTCTTGCCAAAGGTTCAACTGTGTTTTCGAAACAGAGATCGCAAGTGATGGAAGATGTTGAGAGACTCTTACTGGTATGGATAAATGAAAAACAGATAGCAGGAGATCATAAATGAAAAGGCTAAGAAGTTGCATGAGGATTTAATTAAAAAAATGCCTGCAACTAGTGATGATGTGAGTGAATTTAAGGCCAGCAAAGGTTGGTTTGAGAGATTTAAGAAGCGTAGTGGCATACATAGTGTGATAAGGCATGGTGAGGCTGCCAGTTCGGACCACAAAGCAGCTGAAAAATATGTGCAGGAATTCAAGGAGTACATAGACAGTGAAGGACTGAAACCTGAACAAGTGTTTAATTGTGATGAAACAGGCCTGTTTTGGAAGAAAATGTGTTCCAATGCTAGTGGTGATTGCAAAGTGAAGCCTTTATTAGTGTATCACTCAGAAACTCCCAGAGCGTTCAGGCAAAAGAATATCCTCAAGGCTAATTTGTGTGTGCTGTGGAGGGCAGACAGTGAGGCATGGGTCACTAGGGACTTTTTCTATGACTGGCTACACCATGCATTTGCCCCCAATGTGAAAGATTACCTAACTGAAAAGAAATTAGACCTTAAGTGCCTCCTGGTGTTAGACAATGCCCTAGTCAACCTACAGATGTGGCAGAGCGACTTCATGGGGACATGAGCTTCATTAAGGTGAAGTTTTTGCCTCCTAATACCACTCCTCTCATGCAGCCCATGGACCAGCAGATTATTGCAAACTTCAAAAAACTGTACACAAAAGCTCTGTTTGAAAGGTGCTTTGTAGTGACCTCAGAAACTCAATTGACTCTTAAGAGAGTTTTGGAGAGAGCAAACCTTGGCTTGGGAGGGAGTGACTAAGAGGACCTTGAACTCTGCTTGGAAGAAACTGTGGCCAGAATGTGTAGACCAAAGGGATTTTGAAAGGTTTCAGGCTAACCCTGAGAGGAGTATGCCAGTTGAGGAATCCATTGTGGCATTGGGAAAGTCCTTGGGGTTGGAGGTTAGTGGGGTGGATGTGGAAGAGTTGGAGGAGGAGGACAATGAAGAACTAACCACTGATGAGCTGCTAGATCAACTTCAACAGCAAGAGGCCAGACCTGAGGAAACTGGTTCGTAGGAGGGGAGAGAGAAATTGAAGAAGTTGCCTACTTCAGAGATTAAGGAAATGTGTGGAATGTGGCTTAAAGTGCAAACCTTTTTTGATGACAATCACCCTAACACAGCTATTGCAAGCCGTGCTGGTGACTATTACACTGACACTGTTGTGAAACACTTTAGGGAAGTCATAAAGGAACGAGAGGTACAGGCCACTATGGACAGATATGTTGTGCGACATAAGTCCAGTGACTCTGAAGCTGGTCCTAGTGGCATTAAAAGAAGAAGGGAAGTAACCCCAGAAAAGGACTTGACACCTCAAGTCTTAATGGAAGGGGATTCCCCTTCTAAACACAGACTCTCTCCTCCTCCCATCCCATCAATCATCACCAGATCTTCAATAAAAGTAAGTGTCATGTAACTGTGCATGCCTTTTTCAGTTTGAGTGTATTAAAATTAATATTTCATATGGTAAAAATTTTTTTTTTCATAATTTGGGGTGTCTTGCACGGATTAATTTGATTTCCATTATTTCTTATGGGGAAAATTCATTCGCATGACGATAATTTCTCATAACAATGAGCTCTCAGGAACGGATTAATATCGTTATGCGGGGGTCCACTGTATATATATATGCATGTGCATGTCTGTGAAGTGTGACCAAAGTGTAAGTTGGAGTAGCAAGATATCCCTGTTATCTAGCGTGTTTATGAGACAGAAAAAGAAAACCAGCAATCCTACCATCATGCAAAACAGTTACAGGTTTCTGTTTCACAGTCATCTGGCAGGACGGTAGTATTTCCCTGGGTGGTTGCTGTCTACCAACCTACTACTATGCATATGTACTACAATGGTGGTTTAACTTGGGATTCATAATAGTGAATCTATGAAATTTTTTGGTATGTGGGAACTTACATTTGTCTCTTCTTTCTGAGTATCATTTATCGTGATATTTGTATAGTTTTTGTTTTGTTTCCAGATATTATGTAGCAAGTGTTCTTAGTGTTGATTGTTAGCTTGTTGATTTTCATTCATGTTTTTTAACTCCATGAAAATTAATTTAAAAGAAAGTTATAAATAATAAGTGGAATGGGGTTCAGACTATTAGGAAAAAACACCAAGTCTGCAGAGCATTTCTGGCATGCTAAAGCTGTGACTTATTGTAAGACTTAAAATTAAAAAAAAAAATACATACTATTTTAACATACTGTAGAATAATGTACAATGTACCTCCCTTCTGGCATCTGAGCAGTGAACTCAGTAATATTTCATACTGGTTTGCAGATATGCTGTCTTTGGTCTAGTACATGTGACACACTCACGTTTGTGATTTATGTGCAATGTTCAAAACATTCTTTATTAATATTTTTTATCTTAACACAGTTAAAGCTGTTTGTCACACAATCCAGTAACTTCACCATTCATTCTAAATGTACAAGAATGTTTTTGTCTGCCATGTCGGAGAACATAGTATGTGCTTGAGAATTCTGGCACATCAGATTCAAGGGCCTTCTCCATTGTATTGAACTGGCGATATCCTACCAAGACAGGGTGGCCCAAGAAGAAAAACGAAAGTTTCTCTTTTTAAATTTAGTACATGTAATGTATACAGGAGAAGGGGTTACTAGCCCCTTGCTCCTGGCATTTTAGTTGCCTCTTACGACATGCATGGCTTACGAAGGAAGAATTCTGTTCCACTTTCCCATGGAGAATCTGGCATCTTATCAGCCACTATTACTAGACACAAAATACTTTACACTTCCACATTCACTCTAAATGTATTAGTGGTCAAGTGCTGCAATATAATCATTTAAAGTACTTTTGAATTTAACTGTTGCAGTGTAATGTTATCAGTGGAAACTGTTTCAGTTGAATAAAATTGTTCGTGTGTTTTTTGTAGTATTTTCATGCTTAATAAATAAGTCATACTTTGACCAGGTATTGAAGATAATCAACCAGTATCGCCACTCTACTTCCATATTTGATGACTTTTCTCATTACGAGAAACGGCAGGAAGAGACAGAGACTCGTAGGAACCCTGGACCCCCATACAAGGTATGTATGAATCTGAACAGTTTGGGGCATCATCTTGATAGAAATCTTTCTAGAACTAGAATTTTAATATTTAAATATGAGTTATTTTTATTGTCTTTCACTTAATTGATAGTTAATATGGCTTTGATTATGTAATTATGCCTAAGTAGGCTTATAATGCAGAATGATTTACCAATGCTTAAACCTAATAAATAACCATTCCCATCTTTTTAACTACTCAATCATTCAGTTTTAGAGAGGTTTCCTTGTTATGTCTTCAAGATCCTCAAACAACCGTACATATCCAAGCAAGATTACGGAAGATTGCACAGTGTAGCAGTTTACAAGCTTATAATTTAAAATTTAGATCACTCATTTGTGCACAATTTTACTATCAAGATTGTGCATATCACATTACATGGCTACCCTTGATTATATGAGCTCCACTCCTGAGAGGAACCCATAGGAGCCCCAGCACACATTAAGGAGGTCCTCATAGGAACAGTTGCAGGAGTGGGAGAATGTTGAAGCCTCCTCTAAAGCCCTGATTGTGGCCACAGGCATGGAGGTTGCTTCATGGGGGGTTTTCTCTAGATGACCCTGGGAAGCCTATATAGGGCTCATCCTCAGGAACAGTCCCATTCTGCCAGCACATAACCATTTCTTTGTGTGTGTGTGTGTCACAAGGCCTGGTGGCAGGGCAGGCAGAATAGGTGTTACGATTAGTTAGTTGTGAGACATAGAATGGATGAATGCTAACGCTAACCATACACATACAATATCTCCAAAGTCACCCAGGTGTAGGGCAGGCAGGGGGTCAGTAGAAAGTGATCCACAGCAACAGAAAGGGAAGATTTGTTACCATTACTTTATTGTTTGGTTGAGTTTTCCATTAGAGTCTGTTATGATGTTGTATAAACAGTATGTGGCAATAGTTCTTTAAAGCATTTTTAAATGGATTATTTTTGTATCTTTTTTAGTTTCTCTTCAGGTAGGTTGTTCCATGTTTTTGGATCTTTTATTTGTATTTAATTCATTTGTACAAATGGGATACACCTGACGTTAGTATATAAGCGCCAGGCTCCTTACTTCTGCTTCAGAATCTCCACGACTACAGTGCTCTTCGCACCTACTCCTAGGTTGAGGGACTGATTACCTCATCTTCTGTATATAGTCCTACTGTCTTCAAGTTATGTCCTGAAATTTACATTGATAAAGCCACTGGATGGCTAAACGACTACAATAAAGATACCCAGATGTTGCACATGTGTCTTAATTTCATATATATGCTTGTACACATATGTGTAGTGACCTAAGTATAAGTAGAAGTAGCAAGATGTACCTGTAATCTTGCATATTTATGAGACAGGCAGAAGACACCAGCAATCCTACCATCATGTAAAATAATTACAGGCTTTTGTTTTACATTCACTTGGCAGGATGGTAGTAACTCCCTGGGTCATTTCTGTCTACCAACCTACTGCCTAAGATGTTCTTTATCTTTCTTTCAACAAACCAGCCGTATCCCACTGAGGCAGGGTGGCCCAAAAAGAAAAACGAAAGTTTCTCTCTTTAAATTTAGTAATTTATACAGGAGAAGGGGTTACTAGCCCCTTGCTCCCAGCATTTTAGTCGCCTCTTACAACACGCATGGCTTATGGAGGAAGAATTCTGTTCCACTTCCCCATGGAGATAAGAGGAAATAAACAAGAACAAGAACTAGTAAGAAATTAGAAGAAAACCCAGAGGGGTGTGTATATATATGCTTGTACATGCATGTGTAGTGTGACCTAAGTGTAAGTAGAAGTAGCAAAACGTACCTGAAACCTTGCATGTTTATGAGACAGAAAAATGGACACCAGCAATCCTAACATCATGTAAAACAATTACAGGCTTTTGTTTTACACTCACTTGGCAGGATGGTAGTTACTCCCTGGGCAGTTGCTGTCTACCAACCTACTACCTAGGATGTTCTTTATATCCTGTCTTTTTTTTTTTTTTTTTCTTTTCAGAAAAAGAAAAAAGTGTTTTCACTAATTATTATCCTTAGACTCTTCCAATGTTTCTTTCTTTTTTAAAAGTCATCATCCTTTAGTCAGCTATTTCTATTGTGGTTTTATTCTTATGGAGAGTAATATTCTCAATTGTACTTATTTTCTGATAAAATATGTGGAAATTTTCTTAACTTATTAACAGAAGTTCCTCCTTACATTTCCACAACATGATTTCCTCTTTTTCTAATAGTATCAGAACAATATACTCCAGGATTTCTATTCACTGGTTGATGAACCCTGTTTATGAAGCCATTAGATGAAAATATCCCAAATTACAGGAGTGGTGATTGCTGGAACCATCAGTAGGTAGCCACTAGATAGAACCAGTAAGTTTTATCAAGAGAGGATGTGACTATTCCACCATAACAACTCCTGCCAGATTGTGCAACAGAAAATATTTTTTTCTCATGGTGAAGCCTTTAATTCAGCACCTTGAATTGTAACCCCAGTGTAATAACTTCTTTTTCTATGTTGCTGAGTAATAATTTTTCTAATTAATGCGATTTGTTGCTTCATAAGATTATATGACCTAGGCCCTTCAAGTGGGGTGCCTCAATGCAAGGAACTAGAGATACCCTTCATTCTCAGATGAAATCTCTTAACTTTCATTCATCAGACACTGAATGACCTTTATGGGTTTAGTGCTTCCCCATCAAAAAGTAAATTATGTATATTTAGTATGTTTTTGTACAATATTTTCTAATGTGATAGATAAAAAAAATAATGAAATGTTAAAGGTGAGGTGCAAGATCATGTAAAAATATTAAAATATAAATATTAATATACAGTAATAAAATAAATAAACTTAATGAGAAACACTAAACCCATGTGAGTCATTTGTCACAGTAATCGATGGAAACTCAATTCTCCATCCACTCTTGTCATTTTCACACTACCAATTTATACTCACTTAAAGGGTACAATAACTAGTATGAGAAGTATCACTAGATTTAGCATTATCATTATCACAGTATATATTTAGGCTCGAGGGAATATCCTGAGTTATATGAACATAATGTAATTTCTATGTGTTAATAACACCTGTATGCCTTCCAGGCCACAATAAAGCATATACATTTACAAGGAAGTCTTATATTACAATTGTTTCAAGGTGTAATACTCATGGAAACACGGTAATAAGTCACATTGTTTGACTATATTGGGTTATCCTAAGTTAAAGCTACTTAGTGTGCCTATTGGCTGAATTCTATTACAGCCTCTCCTCACTTAGCGACGTACTCGCTTACCGATGACTAGGACCTACGACAGGCTCTCTGACCAATATTCATACCCCAATAATGTATGTTAGAGCTAATTTTTGTATTGTTTATTCCAATATTCAGTACACTACTGTATAAATATTTAAAAAATTACTAAGAATGTTATGAATGGTGCAAAGGTGACATTAAAACAATATCAAAGATGGTTGACACAAACTCACTACCATTATGGTATGCTTGTCGCTTAGTGACGAATTCGTTTACCGACGTGGTCTTAGGAACATAACTCCGTCGTTAAGTGAGGAGAGGCTGTATTAGTATCATGAAATTGTAATAAATCTGCCATGAATAAGATGTCTTTCTGGCAGTTTGACACCATTTGTTGGTAGGGCAACTGGTGGTGGAATGACAGGCCCTGGTTTCATTGCTTCCTTGCCCTAGATAAGTAGTGTTACCCCATGATGCACTGTGTGGACCCACATGGTCTTATTTTTTTCAAAGGCATGAAGAGGTTGTAGGAAACCCAGAAAAGTTGAACTGGTCAAAAATATTGGCAGGTGGCATATTTGAAGTCACAAAAAATTGTGCGTACTAGTACGTCAGCCACACAGTTGTCACCTGCTTGCTAATACGTTGATAACAGTTAAAGGTTAATAAAGTCATTAATAAATTTTCTCTTAAATTTTATATATAGATAGGGATATTTATTATTTAAATACTGTACTAATTGATTGCTGTGTAGATAAAAATTTTTGATAGTTTATTATTTCACCAGGAAATGGAGCGAGATGATCGTCGCAACGATCGCATGGATCATCGAGACCACCGTGACCATCGTGAGCATCCAAGAGACCATCGAGATCATCGAGATAATCGTGACCATTATCATCGTGATCACAGGGATCAGCGTGACCATCGTGACCACCGTGAACACCACAGGGGTGGGATGGGTGGAGGACGTGGACGAGGCGGGCACCATCATCCTCACCACCGTGGTGCACGCAACTAACCATAAACTGAGCCACAGTGTGAAATAAATACTGAGGAATTTATTTCTATGGCACACGAAAAACTTTATAGAAAACAAAGTTAGTTTGCAATATTTGAAATGGCCTGGTGATAATGTACTTCAAAAAAATTATATAATATCTTACGGACCATTGGCTCTATTTTGATCATGAAATGTAATAAAAACATTGCTGGACATCCTGACCAGAAAGTTTTGTAGTTAAAAAGACTCCAAGCTGACAAGTGTTTTTATAGCAGTGAAAAGAACTTGATATATCCTCGATTCTAGGAACTAGGTGACCGCATGTTGTTGGTTGATCCAAGGAGGCTTACTAGTGCCCACTTAGAACCTCTTGAGTGTCTGCCTAATTGAAATCTAGTGAAATAAAGATATCACTAGGAATGGAAAATGCTGCACTGCACAATACACAATGTCATGCATAACATGTCCAGCCAGGAATACTACTAAGTAAATGTGAAAGTGTAGCAGTGCACTGAAACACTGTTTTCGTCCACTGTTCAAGTATAGACAGGCACCCATTAGCACCAAACTACACCAGCCTGTTTGTCAGCTTAAGTGATATCACAGATTAAAATAACTGTCACGAATGATTTGTCACCATTTCCTGAAGAACACATGGCATTGAGAACTGCAAGGAATATGCCACTGTCATTGTTATCCTTTTGTTTCTTTCACTGTTGTGGTTAGGGGAATGGAACACAGTATATATATATATTTAACCTAATCCTCCTATAATCATACAACTGCGGCTTGTATTGGAGAGCCAGATGATTGACAGAACCCACACGGGGGACCTGAGAGCTACCAAGCAAAATGTGAGTCAGGCTTACCATCTGCCTCACTCAGTTTTTTTTTATTTAAAACAACAAACAAATTTGCCTGTGATAAGATCAATGAGTATAGTATTGTGTAGGAAATGACAATTTTAGTTGTTTCTATCATTTTACTGAGAAGTTGGAAAGTGTAAATTGAAATTAAACAGTGTGATTATATTTGTCAAGCAATGGGTTTGGAAAAATGCATCTGTGAAGTCAGGCAGTGGAGACCAGTGAAGAATATATCATCAGCTCGGGGCTGTGGAAAAAATGATAAACGAGAAAGTTGGATTGTTCTTTGGTGTTTTTTTAATAGTGCCTGAGAGTATGGTATTGTGTAGTTTAAAGTGATATTGTAAATGCTCCTGAATATAAAAACTTGAAACCACCTCAGACTCAACTTGGTTTGTCTCAGCAGTGCCTCATTTAACTGAAATAACCGTAGTTGTTAGTGTTAACATTTACCGTCATCTAATAATTGATATTACAAAAACTTAAGGTTCGGTGGAATCATTTTTTCAAAAATACTACCACTTCAAACCCCCTATCAAAAACAGGTAAAGAATACCCTATAAATTATGAAATGCAACTATAGAGTGACCATGGTATTATGGATGTGCTAAGTATCCACAGTGTGATAAAGAAAGGAACTGTTGACAGGCCAATGAAATCAATGT
Organism: Cherax quadricarinatus; assembly: GCF_038502225.1. NCBI lineage: Eukaryota > Metazoa > Arthropoda > Malacostraca > Decapoda > Parastacidae > Cherax > Cherax quadricarinatus. The sequence continues at coordinate 56,625,957 of NC_091296.1, forward strand.
GGAAAAAACTGGGAGTGAAGTTCAAAGCTGGCTACTTGTTTGGTGCTGTTGTGAAGGTCACTTGTGCTTGTTGGAATGCTGCTGTGTATCAAGACCACCTACCGTTGTGTCCTGCTATCCTCACCCTTGCTGTGCCCTACCCACACAAGTTGCATGGACCTTTTCAACAACAGTCTTGCTCTTGATATGCTGCCTCTTGTTTGTCAGGGATGTGTCAGGGAATTAGCTTTAGAGGGAACAGCTTTCAGAGCAAACGAACCAACATTATCATATTCTGTACCTTGGAACATAAGCAATTTGTGTGGTTAGGGCACAAATGGCTATTAATGCTCTTTATTTTATTTTGTCAGTTAAAAAGTTTTGGTACATCAGGCCACACATTTTGTCTTTATTTAAAAAATAGCATGATATTTAGACTTGTGATTACACAAAATTAAAATTTTAAAGTGTAGGATGAGTGCCTGGAGGAAGTCTAAATGATGATTCCTTTTTAACTATTCTTTTATGCATAGATGTTTGGATTTTCCCATAGACTTTCCTAGTACTTTCTTCTTATGGTGTCTTTGATATGGAATAATTGTATTGCACCTGGTTTGCAAGTGTGTGCACTTGAGGTTTCTGATCTATAAATTGTCTAGGAAGTCAGTTGTGCCCATTTGTTTTTGGGAAGAATGAATAATTAAGCAGGTAGACAACTACTGTCATTTGGGGAACTTTACCACGCTACAGAGTATTTTCTTACCACTCTATGAATGTGTGCGTTTATTCTCCAGATTCCAAAGAGTAGGCGTGGATGTAATAAAATATATGTAGCATGGGGCGAGTCTTGTATAATGGTGGTAGTGGACAACTGCTGGTGTGTGGTGTTCTCCCCTTCTCTGTCCCTATAACCAGTAGCTTAGTTGTGGGTGCCAGTGCGTGGGTTTCAGTGGTATTTTATATATTACAATACTGAGTATTGCTCTGTAACCTATGTATATTTTTTCTCGTACACAGATGTTAAGTTGACTAGATATCCATATTATAGTTTATGTATCAGCTTTCTGGCTTCATTTATAACATGTCTGCATTAGTAACTGCCTATAATTTTAGAAGTGGCACTGTCTGCTCTGCCCCTCAGTAGTACTTGAAGGTTGTTGATTGGTATTTCAGCTATCATTAAGAAATAATGGAAGTATTTGACATTTGCTTAGAACCACCAAGAAAAAGGATGTTTTTACATGGAAGGACATTGTTAGAGAAGCAGATAATTATATGCCTGATGGTTACACTCTTTAATAGGGTTGTATGTGTGTGTATGTGATTGGTATATTACCTCGAATTATATAATTGCCTATATTTATATAATTAATTATATAAATATATTTCTATTTCAGTAATATAATATCCAGTCCAACATTATTGACAGATTTCAGTTAATGTGTACTCATCAATAATTTTACATAGTGACCAAGTACTCAAAGTGTTGTATTACATGTTCCCCACAGTGCTCAATTTAGAATTATGACCATCTACAAAAAGGAATTAAGTCATGTCAAGAAGTAATTCTTGATTGAAAGCTCAAGAAGTATTCATTACATAGCCCACAAATTTAAAAAGGTACTGCAGATTTTGGCATATAAGTTGATCTTTGCTGCTTCTCTTTTTTTTTTTTTTTTTTTTTTTTTTTTATTATTATTATTATTATTATTATTATTATTATTATTATTATTATTATTCCAATACTAGGGGTTGACTTGTAGGATGGGTGTATAATATCCAACACTAAGCAAGTGTGTGCTGCTTTAATCAAACTACCCTGAAGCCTAAATCTCTCAATACTGGGCTGCAAATTAATTTCCAACACACTCAGACATTACTAGGGTACCTACTTGTTACACTTGTTATAATACAGCTGTCTCTCCACATTCATGAGGGTTGTGTTCATAGTGGTCCACTGAAACCAGAAACTGCAAATGATACCATTTTGTTTTAAATTGAGGTTCATTTTATGCTGCAGAGACCATTTTTTTTTTTTTTAATATATCACTAATCAGTTTAATATTGGCATTCATGAGTCATAATGACAAAAATAGAGAGAGATTTTGTGGGAAAGTCACTGAACCAAGAAAATGGATAATTGAATCTATTTGCAAATTGCTCATTGGTAAAAATGGGTAATTGAAACCCTCAAATGAAGAAGCCTCCAAATTTGCAAGGAATGATTCTTCTAAGCTTGGCACACAACACAGTAACTGGAAATCAGCCAAAAGATTTAGTTGGAAATGTGCTCACTGGATCTCCCATTCTCAGATTTGTTTTATTTGCAGTTACAGTAACAATATTAACGAGGCTAGAGCAATATTTAGAGAGAGAAAGTCACAAACCAGTTGAATAGTTATACCATCCATAGGATTTTACTGATTATGGGCTCAGTTGATTTATCACACCAATTTTTCCAGGTTATGAGAAATCTCAACCAGTGATTAGAAAGAGTTAAAGCACAACAGCAATTCTCCAATGTGCTGTGTTAATCTGATGCCTTTTTTCAATTAATTTTTCTGATTGTCTATCAAATGTGTTAATATTTTGTAAGTGACTTTGTGTATGAGTGGTATGCTCGGTATGTTCATATTTTAGCGGTATAATTTGATCAAAGAATATTGATCTCTTTTTACAGTAGACACACACACACACACACACACACACACACACACACACACACACACACACACACACACACACACACACACACACACACACACACACACACACACACACACATACACACACACACACACATACACACACACACACACATACACACATACACACACATACACACACATACACACACATACACACACATACACACACATACACACACATACACACACATACACACACATACACACACATACACACACATACACACATACACACACACATACACACACATACACACACACACACACACACACACACACACACACACACACACACACACACACACACACACACACACACACACACACACACACACACACACACACACAAAAGACACTGGAGGACAGAAGGGTCAGGGAGACATGATAACGACATACAAGATACTGTGGGGAATAGACAAGGTGGACAGAGATAGGATGTTCCAGAGAGGGGACACAGAAACAAGGGGTCACAACTGGAAGCTGAAGACTCAGACGAGTCACAGGGACGTTAGGAAGTATTTCTTCAGTCATAGAGTCATCAGGAAGTGGAATAGCCTAGCAAGTGAAGTAGTGGAGGCAGGAACCATACATAGTTTTAAGAAGAGGTATGACAAAGCTCAGGAAGCAGAGAGGGAGAGGACCTAGTAGCGATCAGTGAAGAGGCGGGGCCAGGAGCTGAGTCTCGACCCCTGCAACCACAATTAGGTGAGTACACACACACACACACACACACACACACACACACACACACACACACACACACACACACACACACACACACACACACTCACACTCACACTCACTCACTCACACTCACTCACACTCACTCACACTCACTCACACTCACTCACACTCACTCACACTCACTCACACTCACTCACTCACACTCACTCACACTCACTCACACTCACACACTCACACACTCACACTCATACTCATACTCATACTCTCTCTCTCTCTCTCTCTCTCTCTCTTTCTCCTTACAATCCATAAATCAAAAAACATCCATAGGATTTGGTTTATAATGTATTCACTGGATTTCCCATGCCCAAGTATGTTTTCTAACTTGACTTTCTAATGAACATTTATGTTATTTAAATTCAAGTAATATTTAGAGAGATGTGGGCCCAAACCAGTTGAATAGCCCAATAAACCATAGGATTTTCTGAAAATTGGAACAATCAGTTCCCCCACATCTCAAGGTGTGTTCTCTGTTTTACACATCTTCTTTCAACAAACCAGCCATATCCCACTGAGGCATGGTGGCCCAAGAAGAAAAACGAAAGTTTCTCTTTTTAAATTTAGTAATTTATACAGGAGAAGGGGTTACTAGCCCCTTGCTCCCAGCATTTTAGTCGCTTCTTGCAACATGCATGGCTTACAGAGGAAGAATTCTGCTCTACTTCCCCATGGAGATAAGAGGAAATACACAAGAACAAGAACTAGAAAGAAAATAGAAGAAAACTCAGTGGGGTGTGTATATGTATATATCTTTCTTTCTTTCAACACACTAGCTGTATCCCACCAAGGTGGGGTGGCCCAAAAGGAAAAACGAAATTTTCTCCTTTTACATTTAGTAATATATACAGGAGAAGGGGTTACTAGCCCCTTGCTCCCGGCATTTTAGTCGCCTCTTACAACACGCATTGCTTACGGAGGAAGAATTCTGTTCCACTTCCCCATGGAGGTAAGAGGAAATGAACAAGAACTAGAAAGAAAATAGAAGAAAACCCAAAAGGGTGTGTATATATATGCTTGTACATGTATGTGTAGTGTGACCTAAGTGTGAGTAGTAGTAGCAAGACGTACCTGAAATCTTGCATGTTTATGAGACAGAAAAAAAGGACACCACCAATCCTACCATCATGTAAAACAGTTACAGGCTTTAGTTTTGCACTCAGCAGGATGGTAGTACCTCCCTGGGCTGGCTTCACCTGGTGCTGTGCATAAATCTTGATTTAAAATTCAGTTATAGGTTTTTTCTAAAATTGTGTAACCCCCCCCCCCTACACCCTAAATAATCTATAGCTGTTGGTGTGTCAGCAAGGTAATATTTTGTGATGGGAGTCAGGGAAACCAGTTGGACTTGAGTCCTGGAAGTGAGAAGTACAGTGCCTGAATTCTAAAGGGGTGGGGATATTTGCAGTTTCAGGGGCATCTGAATTGTAGTGTCTATGCACCTCTGGCAAGACAGGGATGGAGTGAATGATGATGAAAGCATTTCTTTTTTGGGTGGCCATAGCTTGGTGGGAGATGGTCGGTTTTGAACTGTAGTATCAGTGTGCCTCTGGCAAGACAGTGATGGAGTGAATGATAGTGAAAGTCTTTCTTCTTTTTTAGGTTACCCTACCTCGGTGGAAGACGGCTGGTGTGTTAAAAATATCTATATCTATCCTCATCCCTCCATCAAATTGCAAGTACTGTACTTCCCACCTCCAGGACCTCAAATCAGGCTAACTGATGTTCCTGAATCCCTTCATAAACAATCTTGTTCACACTCCAACAGTTCATCAGGTCCCAATAGTTGTTTGTCTCAGCTCACTCCTACCAGCTGTATGTCCAAGCCCCTTGCACAGAAAACCTCCTTTATCCCCTTCCAACATTTCCTAGTGCGACCCCTACCTCGCTTTCCCTCCACTACAAATTTAAACGCCCTTCATATCATCCTGTTTTGCTCAGTCGTCCTCTTCTTTTTAACTGGTTTTATAGGGTTAGGTTAAGGGTTCCTATATTTACACGCTAAGAGTTTTTACCTGCATAAGCTCATTTTAAAGCCTTTTTATTGTTAAGAGACATACGAATAGAGAACAGGATGAAGTTGGAGCCTCTCTTCCTTAAGTTAGAGGTGGTGCTAGCTAGTCTGAGTATCTGCTCAGTAATCTCAGACTCACCTTATCTAGGCTCACAGCCATTAGAGTGCAGACACTGCTTTTTTTTCACCTCCAGGACTCAAGACTGGCTACCTGTTTTCATGAATCCTTTCATAAAAGTTGCCTTGCTCTCTCTCTTTTTTTATTCACAAAGTGAAAGAATCAGTGATTTTTCTGATATTTGATTACGAAATACCATAATTTTTATATACAGAAAAATTAAGGTATTTCATGTGGTATGCTATTTTTTTTTTTTTTTTTTTTTTTTTTTTTTTTTTTTTTTTTTTTACTAATCTCAAAAATGTGGATTTTTTGTGATGCCAATTATCTTTTTGATGTCAGTGCTTACAAAATTATAGCAATGTTTAAAGAGAGATGACCTTTGAAGCATAAAAGCCAAAATCTGAAAACAAAATCTATTACATGGGCAGCATTTATGTTTATGTATTCGCCTTAATAGTGACTTGTTCATTTTTGTGGTCAGCTTATATGGTGGATAAAGAAGGCCTGTCAGAATTTATAGCTGAAAATTTAGGTGGGCTTATACACCAGGTTGACGGGTAGCTTGCAGTTTATGTTAATAGATTTCTACACAGTTGTTAGTGTTGTAGTAATCCAGATACCTTTTTTGTTGAAGGTCATAAGAATATTAGTAATTATAACACTGGTGCCTAGAAGCCTTGAAGAAAAGGACCAATGCCTGAAGTGAAAAACCACAAATCGGATTATTGTACAATATTGAACAGCTCAATTGTTGACAGTTGCATAGTTTTTGGCCTTAAAAAATGTTCCTATGAATAGTATCATTGCCACAAATTGCAGGATGGAACAAATTGATCATTATAGGGTTCCTATGGACAGTATCATTGGCATAATTTGCAACAAGATGGAACATATTTATCTCTGATTATATTGTTATTGAGTATAATGTAGAAAGGGATAGGTTAGCCATTTCATAGACATATCACTTTTTGTGGTTGGTGGCAATGGTCATATTATAATGTGGGTAATTATTTTAATTAAAAAATTCACTTATTGTCAAATGCTATTTCATTTAATGTAGTATTGGTATTAACAGTACAAGGTTCAAGTTGAAATCTGTTGAGGGTTCAGGTATTTCATTGAACGAAATTTCAGTGAGAAGCCTCAAAATCTAGTAGTCCTCAGGAATATAACAGTGATTTTGAAAAAAATGTTGGAGGTAGAATTGTAGTTGGCAGTCTTCTATGGTAGTGTAATTCTATATTAATACTATATATTATAGTAAATTTACCAAAACAGAGTGTATTGTAAAGAAAATTTTGGACGAGAGCCAAGAGTTACAAAAATTTGTGGGTACATTGGCAAGGTTTCTGTGTATATGATTGATGGTGGATAGAGCTTTGTGGGGGGCAGAGCGGTGCGGTTGTGTGGTCTTGGCAGGTCCCACCTGTGGGAATACAATGTTCATCAATAAAACAAAATGTACACAGGAACTTTAGAGTCTCCTTGTAGCCTTCCTAAACAGTGCCTTATAATGTAGATGGTGGAGTGAACAAATGATATGTTGTTTTTATAGTATTTAGTGATAATATAAATTTTATTAAGAATGCTGTACATTTATAGTATTCGTAGAACAACACTTAAACACTTATGTATTAATGTTTTTTTTACAAAGAACACATATATAATGTATGAGTTGTTTGAATGTGGGTATGGATGTAGTATAGATGTTAAGAACAAATTGTTAAAGTTTTGTATGAAAGGAAGCTGGGTATCCTAGCACTGAGTGAAATAATGTTAAAATGAGTGAGAGTTTTTGAATAAGGTCGAGTTAATAGGCTTAACTAAGTGTATCTGAGAGAATAAGAGCCTAGGAAGTAGCTGTTAAATGAACAGTTGTGGAAAGGAATAGAGATGGTATAAATGTTCAACTTAAAGATTTATGTGGTTTAGAATAAAAGTGGGATGTGAAAAGTAATTATCTATCTGTAATTACCTATTAGAGTTTCAGGAGGTGGGGTGAGTCCTTGCTCCTGCCTTTAACTTTTAACCAATTGACATGGAATAGCCATGTTATAAAATTTCTTGAGTTTATGTACTGGTGCTTCAGTAATGTTGCTGCTCAGTTCATTCCACTTTTTACCACATATGTTAAAAACATATTTTCTGATATTCCTGTGGTTTACTTAAGTGTGCAGTTTCCAGTTATGCACCTGGTAAAGAACCTGTCTTTGTCGGCCCTGTCTATACCCCTGAGCATTTTCTGTCATGAGCCGATCCCTTCCTTTTTTTGTTAGGCCTAGTTTTTTTTTTTTTTTTTTGTTGTTGTTGTTGTTGTATCTCATTCCTCTTAACTTGAACACCAATCTTAATGCCTTCCTCTGCATTTCTTGAGTTTTACTTTGTAATATATTAGATAAAGGTTCTCTTCTACAGGCTCTGCACTCAGGAATTTATTGCTTATATGAGGTAAAGTGTATTGTCATGATGCATTTATTTGTCTTGGCTCCTGAATGCCACCAGTGTTTTAAGCTTAGCCTTTACTGCTGCTAATGTTCAGGTTATGTCCACTTCAGGGAACAGGCTTTGGGTAATGGTTATTCCAAGGTACAGTCAAACCTTGGTTTTCATATGTCCTAGTTTTTCGTCAAAATTTTGTCCCAGTTTTCGTACAGTTGAAAATGATCCATACCAAACTTGTCTGCCTGCTTGAGTGACTCGGCCGCTCATTTCCCGGAATCAAGCGCCCACACAAAGCATCCTATGCGTTCATGACTCAGTCTGCCTTTGCTTCTCATTGAGTGAGCACCACCCCACGTGTTCATCTGAAACAATTCGTAATACAGTGGACCCTCGCCTAATGATATTAATTGGTACCCAAAAACGAATATTGTTAGGCGAGTTTTTTAGCGTTAGCCGAGGCAAAATGTTAGCGTTAAAATGTATCATTAGGCGAATTTAACGTTATGCAATGTGTTCGTTAGGCGAGGGTCCACTGTAATCCATTGTTTTTCGTGCTTGTTTATTGAGTCCGACTGCTAAATAAGCCACCATGGGGGCCAAAGGAGGAGGAGGAAGAGAGTGGGAAGAATGTGCCATCTTCAGTAATTAAGAATGTGTACAAAGTGGAATGAGTTGCAAAGTTTTGTGGAGAAATATCCCCCTAACAAAGCTATTGCAAGCCTTGTCTGCAACATGTTCAATGACAATCCCTTGTCCCATTTTAGGCAAATCTTAAAGAGATGCCAGAAACAGACCTCTCTGGACAGATTTGTTGTGTGACAGGGGTCCAGTGACTCTCAAACTGGTCCTAGTGCCAGTAAAAGACAAAGAAGGGAAGTAACCCCAGATAGGGCCTTGATACCTGAATTCCTTATGGACAGGGATTCCCCTTCCAAACAATAACCTCTCCTCCTCCCTCTCTATACGCCAACAAGAGTCTTCAATAGAGGTAAAAGTGATGTTAAATGTTCATTTATCCATTTCTTTAGTCATTTAGATTTATTTCTCATTGTTATTCTCTATAAAATGTATTTTTTGTTGATATTTTTGGGTGTCTGGAACGAATTAATCTGATTCACATTATTTCTTATGGGAAATATTACTTCAGTTTTCGTACAATTTGGTTTTCGTCAGACTTTTTCGAACGGATTAATCACAAAAACTGAGGTTCCACCGTTTTTTCTTCAACTGTCTGTTAGTGGTTGCCCCAGGTTGGTACTCTCTTTAGTCTCTCTACCCTCTTTTAGCTTAATAACTTTCCCTTTGCATAGGTTAAATTCCAGTAACTATCTGTCCATTTCTAAAAATCATGCCATTGTGTTTCATCCTCTTTTGTTTATTTTCTCAACATTAAAGAGCATCTGAAAAAAAACCTACATCAGTCATTGCCCACCAACACAGGATGATCCATAAATGAAAACACACTGACCACTACATTTCCCTTTACTTGAACTCAAGTCCTAACTAGTTTCTTAGAATCAAACCTTGTTCACACTCCAACAGCACACCATATTTAAAGTAAAAGGACACAAGTGCAACTAATGTGACATTTATTGTGGCAACGTTTCGCTCTCCAGGAGCTTTATCAAGCTTGATAAAGCTCCTGGAGAGCGAAACGTTGCCACAATAAATGTCACATTAGTTGCACTTGTGTCCTTTTAGTTTACATATTGTCGGTAGTTCTACCAACTTTATTACAGCACTCCATATTCCCAGAACTGCTTGGTTCCACTTGCTGATCTAGCATTTGCACATGTGCTTGTTCCAGCCCTTACCACCTATAATGACTTTCATACCCTCCCTTTCTGGAATGTACCATGTACCTTTTTCTGTACCCCATATTTTTACACCATCTTCAACAACGTAGCTTATTCCATCTAATCTAAAGGATCAAACCATCTCATCCTCTCTTCTAAACTGAATTATTCCTTTCATACCATTACACACACCTCTAATTTCTATGCTCCTTATTCACTGCCTGCCTCTTTATAGGCACATTAACAAGATCATACCTCACACTATATTAAGTGCTCTTGGCACTATATTCTGATGCACTATTCCCCCCCCCCTCCCTTTTTTCACTATACGTTCTCTGATGATTCCCCAACCCCCTTTTTTTTAGAATCTAAAAAGCTTCATTCTTTCTAGAGGTGCCTCAACATTCTGCCTAACTTTTTTCTTTGAACTGTCCTATAAGTCATCTCATTTTTTATACTGTACAAACATCTACTCACATATTCACTCCCAAATACCGAAAACAGGCAGGCACCACTTTACAGCGCTTCGCAAATACAGCAGTGTTTCAATCATACACATTCTTCATTTATTCAGACTTCCTACAATAAATATATTCACCACTCACTATAAGCTAAGGATGAAAATATTTTAAGGTAAGTGATGTGTGTACTGTATATGCATATTTTAGGCTTAGCTATTTACTATATTGCTAACTTAATAACAAAAAAGGCACAATACCATGACTGGAACGATACACAAATAACCCACACATAAAAGAGAGAAGCTTACGACGACGTTTCGGTCCGACTCGGACCATTTACAAAGTCACTTTGTAAATGGTCCAAGTCGGACCGAAACGTCGTCGTAAGCTTCTCTCTTTTATGTGCGGGTTATTTGTGTATTGCTAACTTAATATATGATAGTGTAAACATGTTATCAGGCTTTTATGTGCATTTAAAGTGAAAAAAGGTTCTGATTCATTTTACAGTGATTTTTGATGTACAGCAGTAGCCTGGAACTTAACCTGCTGTATAAGCAAGGCATTCCTGTACATTTACTTTCCCTCCAATATGACATCCAGTCTTACATTCTGAATACATTACCTTTCTTTTCTCTCTTCATCATGCCCTTTTTCCTTGGTCCCTTTTAACTTCATTCTTTTACACTCCCTTACTCTTCTACCAATCATTTCAATTTCTTGCCCAAATCTCCTAAAAGCACTATGTCATCAGTAAAGAGCAGTCATGATGCAGCTTCATATCAGTTTCATTATAGAGTCCATGCCTTTGTAACACACTTGCATTCACTTCTTAAACAACCCTATCTGTTAATTCATTAACCAGTTTATCACATTCCTGTGTTGAGGCCTGTTATTGGAAAATGCTTCCCATCCTTCTCTCATAAAAGCACTTCACAGGTTTTAATAACTTACTGCCTACTTACCAAACATTTGCCAAGCTGCCACAGTGCTTCCTTATTCACACTATCATGTCTGTTCTAAATCCACAAATGCAACAAACACTCCTTTACCTTTATCTCAATATTGCTTACTTGCATACTTGGTCTACATATTCCCATCCTGCTTTCCACTCCCATCCTGCTTTCCACTCCCATCCTACTTTCCACTCCCATCCTACTTTCCTCCCCATCCTGCTTTCCTTCCCCATCCTGCTTTCCTCCCATCCTGCTTTCCTCCCCCATCCTGCTTTTTTGCTTCCCTTCTCTTTCCTTCCTAAACCCTTCTTATTCCACCTGCAATTCTACTTTGTCATTTTATACCCTCTTGATAATTTTAGTGTACGCTTAATTTGGTATACTCTGTGAACTTGTTCCCCCTGCAATTCTTACTATCTTGTGTCCTCTTCCTTTATATGAAGGAAGTATATGTGCTTTCTGCTGATCTTTAGATCCCTTCTCTTCCATACATAACTGGAAAAAATACACCAACCATTTCAAAACTGTATTCCAGTGTTTTCAGAATTTCAGTCTTGATTTCATCTGTCTTGGCTGCTTTACCCCCTTCAGTATACCCACTTTCCCTGCATTCACCTCTGGCTCTTCCTTCCTCCTAATAGACCTTATTCCTCCTGCTACATGCATAAAATCACTGTCTCCCTTTCATCATCAACATTTAACAATTCAGAGTAGTATTCTCTTCACCTTTCCAATACCTCCATCTTCCCATATATGATCTTGCCCCTTATTCTTAACTGCCAAGTACATTTATTCCTGGGCTTTCTCAACTATGTATCTATCCAGAACTGTTTCTCATTCTCTGCAAAATTTGCTGATAGCCATTTTCTCACCCCCTTTTTTTTTCACTCACCACTTTTTTTTTTCTCTCACCACTTTTTTTTTCTCTCTCTCTCTCTCTCTATACTCCACCTTCCACTTATTTTTACATTATTCATTTGTTACTAAAATCGTAAGAGTTTCTATGCAGAGAGTGAGACTCAGTTTCAGGGTATGTGGGAGAGAAAGTGACTAATTTCCAGTAAAAGTATGCCTCTGACAGAGATGTGTCATGTAACCATGGCTCTTTAATATAGTTACAGATGGGTTGAAAAGTGAATGCTAGGGTGTTGGTGAGGGGTGTGGCATTGAAAGATGTGATTTTGATATGCAAGTGGGATTTGTCACAGTTGCTCTTTGTAAATGAGTTTTCTTAGGGAGGTTCTGTAGAAAAGTTGCCAAGGCTAGTTGGAGGCATTTGATAGGGTGTGTAAAAGAAGGAAATTAAAATTGAACATAGAAAAGAGCAAAGTGATGAGAGTAAAAAAAAAAATTGTTAATGAGAAATTGGGTATCAGCTTGGTAAGAGGGAGTGTGGAGGAAGTGAAATTATTTTAACACACCAACCATCTCCCAGTGAGGCCAAAAAAAAAAAAAATGCATTGGCAGTCATTTTTTCAATCACTGTCTTGCTTGAAGCATGCTTATATCACAGTATTAAAATGAATTTTTGGGTGGATGTGTCAGCAGATGGGTCTTTGAAAGATGATGTGAACAATAGGATTGACAGTCGAGTAGGTGTTTGGAGTGTTGAGGCATTAATACTGAGAATAATGTATGGATTGAATATTATGCAAAGAATTTGGAGCTTGGAAATTAAAGGATGATGTGGGATTACTCAAATTATAATTCAAAGGGCCCATTAGGGATTGTAGAGGTGGTTTCGGATTTTAGAGTTGTTCTCTCATTCAACAAACCGGCCATATCTCACCGAGGCAAGATGGCCCAAAAGGAAAAACTAAAGTTTCTCCTTTTAAATTTAGTAATATAGGGATTGGCAGAGAGCATGTATAGTCCCTTTATATAAAGGGAAAGGGAACAAAAGAGATTGTAAAAATTATAGAGGAATAAGTTTATTGAGTATGCCAGGAAAAGTGTATGGTAGGGTTATAATTGAAAGAATTAGAGGTAAGACAGAATGTAGGATTGCAGATGAGCAAGGAGGTTTCAGAGTGGGTAGGGGATGTGTAGATCAAGTGTTTACATTGAAGCATATATGTGAACAGTATTTAGATAAAGGTAGGGAAGTTTTTATTGCATTTATGGATTTAGAAAAGGCATATGATAGAGTGGATAGGGGAGCAATGTGGCAGATGTTGCAAGTATATGGAATAGGTGGTAAGTTATTAAATGCTGTAAAGAGTTTTTATGAGGATAGTGAGGCTCAGGTTAGGGTGTGTAGAAGAGAGGGAGACTACTTCCCGGTAAAAGTAGGTCTTAGACAGGGATGTGTAATGTCACCATGGTTGTTTAATATATTTATAGATGGGGTTGTAAAAGAAGTAAATGCTAGGGTGTTCGGGAGAGGGGTGGAATTAAATTATGGGGAATCAAATTCAAAATGGGAATTAACACAGTTACTTTTTGCTGATGATACTGTGCTTATGGGAGATTCTAAAGAAAAATTGCAAAGGTTAGTGGATGAGTTTGGGAATGTGTGTAAAGGTAGAAAGTTGAAAGTGAACATAGAAAAGAGTAAGGTGATGAGGGTATCAAATGATTTAGATAAAGAAAAATTGGATATCAAATTGGGGAGGAGGAGTATGGAAGAAGTGAATGTTTTCAGATACTTGGGAGTTGACGTGTCGGCGGATGGATTTATGAAGGATGAGGTTAATCATAGAATTGATGAGGGAAAAAAGGTGAGTGGTGCATTGAGGTATATGTGGAGTCAAAAAACGTTATCTATGGAGGCAAAGAAGGGAATGTATGAAAGTATAGTAGTACCAACACTCTTATATGGGTGTGAAGCTTGGGTGGTAAATGCAGCAGCGAGGAGACGGTTGGAGGCAGTGGAGATGTCCTGTCTAAGGGCAATGTGTGGTGTAAATATTATGCAGAAAATTCGGAGTGTGGAAATTAGGAAAAGGTGTGGAGTTAATAAAAGTATTAGTCAGAGGGCAGAAGAGGGGTTGTTGAGGTGGTTTGGTCATTTAGAGAGAATGGATCAAAGTAGAATGACATGGAAAGCATATAAATCTATAGTGGAAGGAAGGCAAGGTAGGGGTCGTCCTCGAAAGGGTTCGAGAGAGGGGGTAAAGGAGGTTGTGTGGGCAAGGGGCTTGGACTTCCAGCAAGCGTGCTTGAGCGTGTTAGATAGGAGTGAATGGAGACGAATGGTACTTGGGACCTGACGATCTGTTGGAGTGTGAGCAGGGTAATATTTAGTGAAGGGATTCAGGGAAACCGGTTATTTTCATATAGTCGGACTTGAGTCCTGGAAATGGGAAGTACATTGCCTGCACTTTAAAGGAGGAGTTTGGGATATTGGCAGTTTGGAGGGATATATTGTGTATCTTTATACGTATATGCTTCTAAGCTGTTGTATTCTGAGCACCTCTGCAAAAACAGTGATTATGTGTGAGTGTGGTGAAAGTGTTGAATGATGATGAAAGCATTTTCTTTTTGGGGATTTTCTTTCTTTTTTTGGGTCACCCTGCCTCGGTGGGAGACGGCTGACTTGTTGAAAAAAAAAATATATATATATATATATACAGGAGAAGGGTTACTAGCCCCTTGCTCCCGGCATTTTAGCCACCTCTTATGATGTGCATGACTTAGGGAGGAAGAATTCTGTTCCACCTTCCCATAGAGATAATAGAGGATAATAGGGAGACCAAGCTGGAAGGTTGGAAGTGTAAGGGTTGTCTCAAGAGAGATTGGAGGGTGTGAAGATTTTAAGTGGTTAAGGACCTTATCATCTAGTAGGTGTGTGTGAGATCATATTAGATCAGGGTGAGTGGAGATGAATGGTTGTAAGGATTTCACATGCTTTAGAACATGAGCAAAGTAACATTTATGAAGGGATTAAGTGGAACTGATTAGCTAGACTTTGAATCCTGAAGATGAGAAGCAGAGTGTCTGTGTTTTGAAGAGGTAGGGATTTTGCCGTTTGGAATATCATTTGAACTGTGATATCTGTTTGCTTTTAGCAGGATAGCTAATGAATGAATGATGGTGGTGAATCTTTCCTGTTTTGATTTTTCCTCTCTTGGTGGGGGCCCTCCAGTGTGGCTAAAAAGAAAATAATAACCTTTCTTACTGTAACATTTCTCTCTTACCACCCTCTTTACCTTTTCAGTCTACCAGTCATTCCTCTTCCCACTCATACCTGTCCTCCTGTGACCACAAACCTCTGCTACACACAGTCTAGAAAACTACTGTACCACTACCTAATATACATATTTATTTATTATTTTAACAGAAACTGACTTATTGCACCAACTTTGATTTTAATAACTTCTTACACTCTCCCCTACCTCCCTACACTAACACCTACCCTTGTATTCTCCTACCCCTCATTCCTTCCAAACTTCCACATATTCCTACTTTAGCATGCTTTATTTAATTATAATATAATTTTCTCTTAGATGCAGGACCAATTATCAAATCACTTTCTAAACACAAAAAATTTCATATAAAGATCTTCCCTTGTCATGTACCTCTGGCATTCCAACATCTGTACTACATTCAGCTGCTGTAAATTCAAACTAACCATCCTGAAAATTTCCTTTTCTTTTATTTTAGTAATTGATTCAGAATACGTGGTTACCAGTCCTTTTGCTCCTGGCATTATAGTCATACAGCATGCATGGCTTCAGGAAGGAGGAGGCTAGCCCAATTTCCCATGGAATTTGAAAGGAAACACTACAGGAATATAATCTGTCAAGGCATGTTGAACATTAACAAGTCATGCTGAGCATTAACAAGTCGTGTTGAGCACAAGAAGACATGCTGAGCATTATCAAGTCACATTGAAACATTATCAAGTTACAATGAGCATTAAGTCACACTGCAATGGTGCTTCCAAGAAAATTAGACCTGTCCTTTCCCTTCCTTGGATCAAATCTGGCTGCCTTTCATTTCCCAAGGCACTGTATGACCTGCAGTTAGCACTTACCCATAAACATAATAATAATGATGATAATGATGTACCCTACCTCCCAGAAGAGGTGGGAAGTACAGTGCCTGTGCTCTGAACAAGGGGTGTTGATATATTTAAGTTTTTTAACTATTGTAGGCATGTCCCCCTCAAGGAAGGTTCCTTGATGCTAGTGAGGGGCACTTGATTTAGGGAACTGGATCTGTGCTCCAGTTCCCTGAATTAAACCTGAATACCTTTTGTCTCCCCCCACGGGCGCTGTATAATCCTACGGGTTTAGTGCTTCCCCCTTGATTATAATAATAATGTAGGCACGTCTCTGGCAAGACAGTAATGGAGTGAATGATGAAAATGTATTTTCTTTTTCGGGTCACCCTGCCTTGGTGGGAAATGGTTGGTGTGTTATAAAAATATAATAATAATGACTTGATAATGTTAGTATTGAGCAAAATGTGTTTCCTCACCCCAAAGTGGCTCATTATTTTAGGGACATAAGGTGAGTTATTTGCGAATTGTTCCAGCCCATTTTAAGGTGTCATCATCCAAGTTCATTTTTTTTATTGTTGAAATGTTTCCTTTCTGAGGCTGCCATTTTTGGGGTTGCATACCACCTAGATCAGGAAATGGTTTCTGGGAAATCAGTGCCATACTTCTAATTGTGTTGATAGGCAGTTGGTTTATGATGGATTTATTGTTCCCTTTGTTTCATTCTGAAGAGGTTCTTGTGCACCTTTATTTCTGTTGTCAATTTTGGTTCCTTCCCCCCCTCCTCAGTCTTCTGTGACTGCAACCATCTTTATAGATCCAGTCACAGAAATGGTCGGTTTTAAACCAAGAACTTATCTCAGGCTGGTACTAGGTTTCTAAGGCATCTCTAATGTTGAACCAACTTTCCTCTAGACACCCATATAGGTTTAGTGCTTGATTTTAGCATAATAATAATTCTTTCTTGAAAAACTCTGATGTGTGCTCATCCTTGATAAGGATCATGTCCTCACCCAAAACACAACAGCAGTTAAAAGTAATCATCTAATTCTATATGATACTGGATTACACATCTTTGGAGTGAGGCCAAGAGCATATTAGAAGTTATTTCTCTAATATTAACCAAGCACTCATAATCTAGGCTAGCCATTTTTTCCCTATGTGCTGATTAATGAGTTATGATTTATAGTATGTATACAAGTGATTACTTGTTGACAACTTTAAGATGCAAAATGTAGGCAACACCAGTCACTGTCATCTGAAATGCTAACTTTAATTTACATTGTTCCTTACATGATAGTCCAGTGTGAAAATGTTTAAATGATGTGCTGTAAATAGTTATACCAAACTGGAACTTCAAAATCTGCTTGTCATCAAAGTAGACAGTAAGTATTTTTGTTTGTTAATCCTGTGGTCAGTGGAAATTCAGTACTATACTGAAGTAATGTTGTTAAACTTTGGTTTGACAGCAGCGAGCTTTTCTCAAAAGTCTGTTTTAAGTGTTATAACGATAACTGACTGTCAACTCTTCATCACTGATAATATCTGTTACTACTGTCATGCAGCGAAACACTGGAGTGCCCCACCTGTGCTGATACTACTAATAATGATCTCTCCTGCAAATGGTTTAACTCTCATTGCTGGAATTATTTTGATCATACCTCATACATTATTGTCTCTTGATGAGGACTTGATTTGTCTTTGCCACTTTAAGATTTACATTATATATCTGTTTCCTGACAACACAGCTTAACCAGCCATCTGCTGCTATTAGGGTGGTAGTAGTGGAAGTTCACGGCAATATCTCCTTTCTCTCCTCTACAACTCACTTCTCTGCTTCCATGACTCCACAGCTTAACCAATCCTCTCCTGCCACTACTAGGGTCGTAGTGGTGAAGAGTCATACAGTATCACCCTCCTTTGCAAATCATAATACAGTGGACCCCCCCATAACGATATTATTTCAATCCAGAAGTCTGTTTGGGTGCCGTTATAGACCAAATTTGTTCCCATAAGAAATATTGTGAATTAGATTAGTCCATTTCAGACCCCTAAAAATACACCTACAAAAGCACTTACAAACATAAACTTACATAATTGGTCGAATTGGGAGCTGATCGTTATCCAGGGGTCCACTGTACTCTCCCACCACCACCACTACAAGAGTTTGAGGCAGGTTCATGTAACTTCACCACCCTCTCCAAACTCCAAATGTCCCCTGGTCTTCCTCTAAACAAAATTTAATCAGTGAAAACGTACTATAATGCTAATAAATTCCAAGTACACAAAGGCAATAGAAACTTGCTGAATAAGCGGAGCTGGATAGCCCTTGTGGCTTAGCGCTTCTTTTTGATTATAATAATAATGAATAAGCAGAAAATAAAGGCCTACCAAGAACATACTAAAATAGACAGTTGGATAATCATTCCAATGTCACAGTTGCACATTTACTTGTGGTTCAGCGCTTCTTTTTGATTATAATAATAATAACGCTCTGCAAGAGTAACATGCAGTACTGATATTGTATTAATATTGGTAGAATTACCGACTATATTAAGTAAAAGGACACGAGAGTAACGGCTTGACAAAACTCCTGGAGAGCAAAACGATGCCACAATAAAATGTCACATTAGTTGTACTTGTATCCTTTTACTTAACAGTACTGATATTGATTCAGAGGATGGGGTGTTCTCTGTGACTGCTGCAGTATCCTGACTTGATCATTCTGTATTTATTTATTATTAAAGATTTGCCGGTATTGTTCCGGCCTTGGCTCCCTGTCTAGGGAGTGTCTGAGACCTAAGTCTCCCATGGGAGGGGGCACAAGTACCTCCTCATCTTTGGGACCAACTGTCCCCAGGCCTAGCTTCTCGTAGGGAGAAGCTAATTCTTTACTAGGATACCCCCTCAGGGAAGGTTTCTTGACGCTGGTGAGGGGCTCTTGATCTGGGGAACTTGATTTGTGTTCCAGTTCCCCAAATTGAGTCTGAATACCTTCCATCCCCCCATAGGCACTGTATAATCCCTACGGGTTTAGCGCTTCCCAGGATTAGTAAAAAAAAAAATTACTAGGATAGTTCACTCCCTCCCAAGGAGGTTCCTGGATGCAGGTGAGGGGTTCTTAATCCTGGGAACTGGACTTGCCTAACCCATTCCTTAGGTCGATCTTGACTGCCTCCCATTTTCCAGGTGCTGCATGACCCCTATGGGTTTAGTGTTTCCTTCTTAATATAATTTGCAATCATGCAGTACACCAAAAAAATAGTGATACAGTAGGTGTGTTTTCTTTCACTTATAACCAAAGATAATCCAATATAATCTAGAATAACCTAGTAAAGTCAAACAATGACTTACTTCCCTGGGGGGCATTACTCAGGAATTACCACTTAGGAATGGCTTTCCCCACAGTGGAACTGAAACTATTTTCCCCCTCTTCAGTCAAACCTGATTACCTCCCATTCCCCCAAGTATCCTAAAGTGCCTTAGAGGGTCTTGGACACTGCTGAAGGTCTCTTAATTAGAGCTACCCTCTCCGTTAGATGAAATTTGATTGTCTTTCCCCAGGCGCTGGATAAACTTCAAAAATCATCTCTCTCCCCCCATCCCCACCACCTGTGAATGTACAGTAATAATAATAATAATGGTCCAGTTCCTGTGCAATCCAAGAAAGATCTATCCTGGATTCCACATGCTCAGCCCTCTGTATCTTAGTGATCCTAGAAAGGTATGCTGGACAAAATGCTTGTAACATTTGGGTATCTTCATCGTTGAACCATTTCACTTGTAGGTTTCTCCAGTTCAATGAAGATGATTATAACACTCAGGATAGGAGAGGTAATTTTGAAGGGATCAGTCCCAAAGCCTTTATAAAATTTGATAGCCCTTGTGGCTTAGCGCTTCTTTTTTGATTATAATAATAATTTTATAAAATTTGTCAGTCCTTTAGCCTAAAGCAAAGTCAAGAGGCCAGACTTTCAAGTGAGGTGTAGCAGCTAGAGAGAACGTTACAGGCGAGCAGGCCTTGCTAATGGATGTAGGTTATGCTAAATGGCTAAGCAATGGAGAAAACATTCCATGTACAAGTATAATATAAACGGCATACAATACAAGTTGAGGAAGGCATATTTCTAACACTCGGGCATCTGTATTGCTGAAATATTTCGCATACCTGGAGTTTACCTGGAAAGAGTTCCGGGGGTCAACGCCCCCGCGGCCCGGTCTGTGACCAGGCGGCCTGGTGGATCAGAGCCTGATCAACCAGGCTGTTACTGCTGGCTGCACGCAAACCAACGTACGAGCCACAGCCCGGCTGGTCAGGAACCGACTTTAGGTGCTTGTCCAGTGCCAGCTTGAATTATTATTATTATAATCAAGGGGGAAGCGCTAAACCCGGAGGATTATACAGCGCCTGGGGGGGGGGTGGAAGGCATTCAGGCTTAATTCGGGGAACTGGAGCACAGATCCAATTCCCTAAATCAAGAGCCCCTCACCAACATCAAGGAACCTTCCTTGAGGGGATGCCAGCTTGAAGACTGCCAGGGGTCTGTTGGTAATCCCCCTTATGTATGCTGGGAGGTAGTTGAACAGTCTCGGGCCCCTGACACTTATTGTATGGTCTCTTAACGTGCTAGTGACACCCCTGCTTTTCATTGGGGGGATGTTGCATCGTCTGCCAAGTCTTTTGCTTTCGTAGTGAGTGATTTTCGTGTGCAAGTTCGGTACTAGTCCCTCTAGGATTTTCCAGGTGTATATAATCATGTATCTCTCCCTCCTGCGTTCCAGGGAATACAGGTTCAGGAACCTCAAGCGCTCCCAGTAATTGAGGTGTTTTATCTCCGTTATGCGCGCCGTGAAGGTTCTCTACATTTTCTAGGTCAGCAATTTTATGAGCCAAAATATTGATGAGAGTGATTGCCTCTTTACCGAGTATGAATTAGATAATGCATTAACCAAAGGTCGATCAACTGCTCCTGGAGAGGATGGTATAACCTATGATATTCTCAGAACTCTAAGGCACGTGCCTGATAACCCTTTGTTGGCACTGTATAATCTCAGTTACATTGAGGGCGTTCTTCCTACTTCCTGGACCAATAGTCTCATTGTGCCTATCCCTAAGCCCCAACAGCCTGATACATTTAGGCCGATCTCCTTAACTAGTTGTCTTTGTAAAACTTTTGAAAGAATGATGCTTAACAGACTGTACTACAGAATCAGACACCAACTTTCCCCCTACCTCTATGGGTTCATGAAAGGTAAAAGTGTGCAGAACTGTATTTCCACCTTTCTCACTGCACACACCTCTACTAGTTTTACCACTTTTCTTGATCTAAAATCTGCATTTGATATTGCGAACAGAACCGTTATACTACATGAACTAGCCAAAATGAATATTGGTGGTAGCTTACTCTGCTGGATAATAGGATACCTGTCAAATAGAGTATCCTCTGTCCTTTACCAAGGCTTCAGAAGTGATTCTAAAGAAATGTCTTTAGGTACACCGCAGGGAGGAGTTCTTAGTCCCATGCTATTTAATATTCTGATTGACTCAAGAAATCGTAATGACACGATTGCAAATACGTCGCGTTAGCCACTAGACCAGCTAGCCACAATAAGATTCATCCAACTAGGTATATTTCTACACCATAGGAAAGTTAGCACAGGCACCTCTGTGACCATTTGTGGTCACAGAGGTGCCTGTGCTAACTTTCCTATGGTGTAGAAATATACCTAGTTGGATGAATCTTATTGTGGCTAGCTGGTCTAGTGGCTAACGCGACGGGCTGGAGTTTTGAGACTCTATGACCGCGGGTTCAATCCCGGCCGGGGGTATGGTTTAATATTCTGATTAATGCTCTCCTAAATGCTCTACCTGCCTCACCTAAACATATAGCTATAAGCTATGCTGATGATATCATGATCCATACAACAGGGCATAAGAAGATGAATACCATTCTTAATGAAGTTCAAGCAATTTGTAATCGACTAGGCCTCATAATATCTTCCTCTAAAACTAAGATATTAACAAGCAAACGACATCCCCCACCCATCTATTTGCAGGGTGAAATCATTAGCTACGTTAAAACTTACAGATATCTTGGTGTAGATGTACCCTTTAACAAATCCACTATACCACAACTAAACAAGAAATGTAAAGCTAGGCTAAATGCTCTCAAAGCTGTTGCTGGCTACAATCCCAACTATGGTGCATTATTATTATTATAATCAAGGGGAAGCGCTAAACCCGGAGGATTATACAGCGCCTGGGGGGGGATGTGGAAGGCATTCAGGCTTAATTCGGGGAACTGGAGCACAGATCCAATTTCCTAAATCAAGAGCCCCTCACCAACATCAAGGAACCTTCCTTGAGGGGACAATCCCAACTATGGTGCAAATGTGAGAATCGTGAGAATGATGTACATAGCCTATGTTAGGTCCTTAATTGATTATGCTGCTCCCATGTTGATATTAGCTAGAGAAAGTTCTCTCCGACCCTTGGAGTTAATGCAAAATGAAGCTCTCAGGATTATTCTTGGCTGTCCCAGATCTACAAAAGTTCTTAACATGAGGAAGGAGCTTGGTATTTCTAGTATCAGTGATAGGATTGTTGAAATTAACACTGTACTCGGTATTAGAATGTTGAGAAACGAACCAGACACTGTCACAGTGAATCTTACCAAGTGTCTAGAGGTAAATACACACAGATCTAAATGGATTGTGAAAACGTGCAATTGCATTAAGTTTTATAACCTGCATGAACTGTATCACTGTAGGCAACAAGAGCATTTCACCCCTCCATGGAAGATGTGTTCATTTAATATCACATACCTACAAGTCCCTCCCAAGAAGCTCATTGCTAGTAATCCCTTCCTTAAATCTCTTGTTAGAGCAACTGCTCAAGAAGAAATTTCTCACCTAGCTGGTAGTAACAAGTTACCACAAGTTATATACACTGATGGATCTAAACAGGAGTCTTCTGGCAGGGCTGCATCTGCTCTTGTTGCCACCTCCCTAGTTAAGAACGATAATAAATTTGTTGAGTTAGGCATAAGAATTAACAACTGGGCGTCTACACTGCAAACTGAATTGTTTGCAATCCTAATGGCGCTAAAGCTAACCTATGACACTGAGCTTGACTCTATCATCATTACTGATTCTATGTCATCATTGAAGGTTCTTGGCTCATATAATGACTCCAACAACATGCTCATTGGGGAAGCCAGGTATAGATACTCAAAAATTAGGGACAAAGGAATTAATGTACAATTGCTATGGATCCCATCACACATTGGATTACTCCTTCATGATAAAGTTGATATGTTAGCCAAGAAGAGTACCCAGAAGGAGAATATAGAATATAACTTTGGTATAACTGTGTCTAGCATTAGGAATAATATTAGGAGAGAAGTAAATAATGAAAATGATTGTTATAGGAATGCAGTTAGAAGCCTGAGTAGATCTATAACCCACTATGATAACATGAACGTAGATAAGTATGTTTATGGAGCAACTTGCAATGTGAACAGACTGACTGATGTTGTAGTGGCCAGGCTTAGGCTTGGTTACAAGTACTTCTGGCAGTTTGGGAGACACACAGATGATGATCAAACTAAATGTAAATTATGTGATCAGGCATATGGTCACTCTCTTGAACACTATGTGCTTAATTGTCCACTTATTGAGGAATACAGAGACAGACAGTATAATAACCTATGTGACATGTCAAGATATCTTATTAATGAAAATAAGATACCAGATATACTAAGCAAATTTCCTAAATTTGCTTGTAACAGATAAGTGAACTATAGATATGTAGATATAAATCCATATGTATTCCTGTTAACCCTTTGGGGCCTAGTTCCTAGGCCTTTTGTGTATCCATATGTTCTCGCGCTACCGTCCAGAGGATGGATATGGGGTGCACAATAAACTAGCCACTTCGGTGGCAAAATCTAAAATCTAATCTATGCGCGCCGTGAAGGTTCTCTGTACATTTTCTAGGTCAGCAATTTCACCTGCCTTGAAAGGTGCTGTTAGTGTGCAGCAATATTCCAGCCTAGATAGAACAAGTGACCTGAAGAGTGTCATCATGGGCTTGGCCTCCCTAGTTTTGAAGGTTCTCATTATCCATCCTGTCATTTTTCTAGCAGATGCGATTGATACAATGTTATGGTCCTTGAAGGTGAGATCCTCCGACATGATCACTCCCAGGTCTTTGACGTTGGTGTTTCGGTCTATTTTGTGGCCAGAATTTGTTTTGTACTCTGATGAAGATTTAATTTCCTCGTGTTTACCATATCTGAGTAATTGAAATTTCTTATCGTTGAACTTCATATTGTTTTCTGCAGCCCACTGAAAGATTTGGTTGATGTCCGCCTGGAGCCTTGCAGTGTCTGCAATGGAAGACACTGTTATGCAGATTCGGGTGCCATCAGCAAAGGAAGACACGGTGCTGTGGCTGACTTCCTTGTCTATGTCGGATATGAGGATGAGGAACAAGATGGGAGCGAGTACTGTGCCTTGTGGAACAGAGCTTTTCACCGTAGCTGCCTCGGACTTTACTCTGTTGACGACTACTCTGTGTTCTGTTAGTGAGGAAATTATAGATCCATCGACCGACTTTTCCTGTTATTCCTTTAGCACGCATTTTGTGCGCTATTACGCCATGGTCACACTTGTCGAAGGCTTTTGCAAAGTCTGTATATATTACATCTGCATTCTTTTTGTCTTCTAGTGCATCTAGGACCTTGTCGTAGTGATCCAAAAGTTGAGACAGACAGGAGCGACCTGTTCTAAACCCATGTTGCCCTGGGTTGTGTAACTGATGGGTTTCTAGATGGGTGGTGATCTTGCTTCTTAGGACCCTTTCAAAGATTTTTATGATATGGGATGTTAGTGCTATCGGTCTGTAGTTCTTTGCTGTTGCTTTACTGCCCCCTTTGTGGAGTGGGGCTATGTCTGTTGTTTTTAGTAACTGTGGGACGACCCCCGTGTCCATGCTCCCTCTCCATAGGATGGTAAAGGCTCGTGATAGGGGCTTCTTGCAGTTCTTGATGAACACGGAGTTCCATGAGTCTGGCCCTGGGGCAGAGTGCATGGCCTGTTCGAAGTCATTTGGCGTCAGGATAACATCGGATAGGCTTGTGTTAACCAAATTCTGTGGCTCTCTCATAAAAAATTAATTTTGATCTTCGACTCTCAGTCTGGTTAGCGGCTTGCTAAAAACTGAGTCATATTGGGACTTGAGTAGCTCACTCATTTCCTTGCTGTCATCTGTGTAGGACCCATCTTGTTTAAGTAGGGGCCCAATACTGGACGTTGTTCTCGACTTTGATTTGGCATAGGAGAAGAAATACTTTGGGTTTCTTTCGATTTCATTTATGGCTTTTAGTTCTTCCCGCGATTCCTGACTCCTATAAGATTCCTTTAGCTTAAGTTCGATACTTGCTATTTCTCTGACCAGTGTCTCCCTACGCATTTCAGATATATTGACCTCTTTTAGCCGCTCTGTTATTCTTTTCCGTCGCCTGTAAAGGGAGCGCCTGTCTCTTTCTATTTTACATCTCCTTTTTCTTAGAGGAATAAGCCTTGTGCATACATCGAGTGCCACCGAGTTAATCTGTTCTAGGCATAAGTTGGGGTCTGTGTTGCTTAGTATATCTTCCCAGCTTATATCGGTTAGGACTTGGTTTACTTGGTCCCACTTTATGTTTTTGTTATTGAAGTTGAATTTGGTGAATGCTCTCTCGTGACTAGTCTCATTATGTCGGTCTGGGGCTCCGCGCATACATGTCTGAACCTCAATTATGTTGTGATCTGAGTATATTGTTTTTGATATGGCGACATTTCTTATCAGATCATCATTGTTAGTGAAGATGATGTCTAGTGTGTTCTCCAGTCTAGTAGGCTCTATTATTTGCTGGTTTAAATTGAATTTTGTGCAGAGATTTAAAAGCTCGTGTGAGTGTGAGTTTTCATCAGAGCTGCCTCCTGGTGTTATTACTGCAACAATATTATTTGCTATATTCCTCCATTTTAGGTGCCTTAAGTTGAAATCCCCCAGGAGCAAGATGTTGGGTGCAGGAGCTGGAAGATTTTCCAGACAGTGGTCAATTTTTAACAGCTGTTCCTGGAATTGCTGGGATGTTGCATCCGGAGGCTTGTAGACTACCACAATGACTAGGTTTTGGTTCGCGACCTTTACTGCTAAAACTTCCACTACATCATTTGAGGCATTAAGCAGTTCTGTGCAAACAAGTGACTCTGCAATGTACAGGCCAACCCCCCACCCTTTTGCCTGTTCACTCTGTCACATCTGTATAGGTTGTAACCTGGGATCCATATTTCGTTGTCCAAGTGATCCTTTATGTGGGTCTCAGTGAAAGCCGCGAACATTGCCTTTGCCTCTGCAAGCAGTCCACGGATGTTAGGTATT
Organism: Cherax quadricarinatus; assembly: GCF_038502225.1. Lineage (NCBI taxonomy): Eukaryota > Metazoa > Arthropoda > Malacostraca > Decapoda > Parastacidae > Cherax > Cherax quadricarinatus. Next base: position 56,652,546 of record NC_091296.1, read on the forward strand.
TTGTTGTTTTTTGCTGGCTTTAGACCCTGTATATTTGCAAAGAAGAATGTCATCGGACTGGTGGTATTGTTGGTACTGGGGGGGGGGATTTTTTTTCCGGCATTAGTATCTGTATCTGTTGGTATGGAGTGGAGGCCATCGACTGTGGTTCCACTCCAGGAATGAATGGATTTGGTGTACGATTTCTGCCATTTCCTGCCAGTTTTTTTTCCCTTCCTGGCACTAAAAAACCTCTCCCTCTTGAGTGGCTGTAGCTACCCAGGTTTTCCCATGGCCTGGATGTTTTGTATCTTTTTGTCCCCTTTAGATGGTGTGCCTGGCAATTTAAGTTATAGCACAGTCTTTCCTGTACTGAAGAGGTACACATTTCAGGGTGAAAAAGCTTACAGGAAGGGAGTTTGCATTTTCCTGTTGTCATATGGGTATGGCATTTTCTAGGGTGGTCATAGTTGCACGTCCCGTCTGTTTTTCCAGATTTCCCATGTCTGCAGATACCAATTACATAGTATGTGCACAGGCTTGGTTTCCGTTTGCCTTGGGTTTCTGTGACTGTATTCCCTGTTGGTGCATGTTTACCTGTCTTATTCCTATCCTCCCTAGCACCACTATTGCTAGTGGAGTCCTCTTGTTTGCTATTTCCTGTGGTATTTCTAGTTTGCAATATTGGTTTTATCTTATCTTTGACTACACTTGTTTCCCCACTACGGCTCCTGTCATCTATGAGGTCATTTATATGTATTCCTTCCTGCGTATAATTCCCGACTACCTGGACAAAATCTCCAGCATCACCATTACTGTCTCTCAAGACAGCACCTCCAGCTTCACCATTACTGTCTCCCAGGACAGCACCTCCAGCTTCACCATTAGTCTCCCAGGACAGCACCTCCAGCTTCACCATTACTGTCTCCCAGGACAGCACCTCCAGCTTCACCATTACTGTCTCCCAGGACAGCACCTCCAGCTTCACCATTACTGTCTCCCAGGACAGCACCTCCAGCTTCACCATTACTGTCTCCCAGGACAGCACCTCCAGCTTCACCATTACTGTCTCTCAGGACAGCACCTCCAGCTTCACCATTACTGTCTCCCAGGACAGCACCTCCAGCTTCACCATTAGTCTCCCAGGACAGCACCTCCAGCTTCGCCATTACTGTCTCCCAGGACAGCACCTCCAGCTTCACCATTACTGTCTCCCAGGACAGCACCTCCAGCTTCACCATTACTGTCTCCCAGGACAGCACCTCCAGCTTCACCATTAATGTCTCCCAGGACAGCACCTCCAGCTTCACCATTACTGTCTCCCAGGACAGCACTATCAGCCCCACATTTACTGACTACCAGGACATCACCTCCAGCCTTACAGTTTCTGACTACATGGCCAGTATCAAGGGCAGTACCATTCAGCCCGGACTTTTTATGTTCCCATCTGTTGTAGAAAGCTTCCAGGTTTTCTATGAAAGCAGCTTTGATGTTATCCTCTTTCAATACCCTTGTGATTTTAGTCCACAGATTTATCTCATTTGGGCATACCCAAAAACACTTCCCTGTTTTAATACTTCTTGTAGCTAGTTCTTGGATATCTGCACAAGGGGCGTGACACCAATTTCCACAAAAATGACAATTTATCCATGTGGAAGCCCGTTTGTTTGATTGACTGCAGACTACACACAGCTTCATAATGATTTGAATTGTTGATTTACTGTAATTCTACTAGCAACCTCTTGAATACTCTATTAATAACCTCCTTAAATAAAGCTCTAGCTATTTGTATTTCTATTTCTAACTGTACTTGTATATTGGACAGATTACCGTGTACGTTCCTGATTTATATTTATTGTTTGTGTTTGATAAGGGCGCCTACAACCCCATCCGTTTACAGTCTGCTTTATTGTCCAACGAATCCGTTTGAAACCAGTCAAGGGTTCTGACCAGTCAAGGGTTCGGACCAGTCGAGGGTTCGGAACCAGTCTGATCTGATCAGTGGGTCACTTATTTAAAACATACTGGTCGGTGATTTGGGCTAACACATGAAGGATCTACTGGAAATTATCTACCCGAGTAATATGTGATTTGATTGATACAAAAGTATAACTTGCGTGTTGAAGACCCGGTGATTGCTGGCAACTCCTACAATGACGAACGGTCGAGCCTCAACCCTTGTTTATCAATCGCTGTATCTAGCTTTTCTAGTTTTTTTTCGTCTCCACCACAATAAATGCTATATTATCACTATAGTTGACTGGTGAAAATTTTGGAGGAAGGACGCTTTTTCTGTAGTAATAATTGCTTCTCGTTGTGTATATTGCGACCGCTGGTAACTACAGGTTATATGAAATTCACAGTAGTAATAATATCTATTTCTACAAGTACAAGGTACACAGGCCTAGCTGACATCAATGATATAATATTTAGAAAGCCGCTTGTGACGCAGAACATTTCGGACAAATTAGGTCATTTTGTCCCATGATGCGACCCACACCAGGCGACTAACACGCCCAATGTTTCTACCCTCGCCGGGAATCGAACCCGGACAACACCGTGTGAATTATTATTATAATCAAGGGGGAAGCGCTAAACCCGGAGGATTATACAGCGCCTGGGGGGGGATGTGGAAGGCATTCAGGCTTAATTTGGGGAACTGGAGCACAGATCCAATTCCCTAAATCAAGAGCCCCTCACCAACATCAAGGAACCTTCCTTGAGGGGTCACCGTATGAAGCGAGAGCTTTAGCCACCAGGCCACGGAGCAACCAGTACGCTGTTTTAGTCTGAACGTATAAAACCATCGTCATGCTGAGGGACAAGTTACCTTAAATTACCTTTCCACTTCCACCGTCTCCGGTATCTGTTCTCTGTATGAGATTGAAAGAAACATTTGTTGGTAAAATGTCTCCATCAGTAATGTATCTAGGTGTTGCAATGTCTTATTTTTCATCAATTTACATAGTTCATGTATATACAGTTTTCGATGTATATACAGTGAAAATCGTCGTACACCACTTCTGCAGGCCAGAGGTGGTAGTCAGATCTAGTCATCCATGGGTTCTTGATCCAAGGCAACCCTGAGACAAGACAAGCTTGTCGAGTTGTGAGACAACCAGCACCGTCGAGAACACCGACTACACATCACTGACCATAGCTAACTGCTACACCACATGAGTGTCAAAAGACCTGTTTCACCCCAGCCATGAGACATAGCGCACTCATCACAGAAATAATTCAATTCAGTTCAAGTTTATTCTCTATAAGGGTTACAATGTGGGGTTTACAGGTTTTGGGTATTGTGTGGTTTACATGTTATAAAATACTAATTACAGAGGGGGCCACTAGGACACCTAGCATGGCTAGGCATTTCGAACAGACTTAGATTAATTCTTAACATTAAATCCTTACAGATTATGGTATTAAGGCTAAGTGACTACATCATAATTTGTGAGTTTAGCAATGTGAATGCTTTTGTTTTGGCACAATACAAAGTGTCTATATGGGAGTAACATAGGCAAACTTATGACTAGTTAGGATTTATTATTTTAAGATTAAGATTAGTATTTCTGGGTTTATAGTCAGTGGGTGAGTGTAATTGTGAACCACCAGGTGGTTATCATGTAGTTAGTTGTAGGGGTGGATCAGGGAGATAAGATGTTTTTTAACTGTAGTTTTGAAAGTTCTGCAACATTGTAGAACCCATTCTCCTTCAGGAGCAGAGATGGATTATTGCAAGATGACTCCCTGTCAGGACCCCGGTCTTGCTGAACATTATACATACATAAGGAATAAAGTCATCCCTGGCACCATGACTGCAGCTCCTACCATATGAATGGAATTATTGGCCCCCATCATGGGCCCATTATCCTCCCATTAGTACCTCAGACAGTCCTTGATGACGAACTGACTTTCTTGGGTTATTTTTGATGTCTAAAACTGAATAGGTTTATATATACTGCCTGTTACGTCAGCCTGTATTAAAGTCTAATTATTTTCAATTACCTTCTATTTTTCGACAAATACAGCCAGAAAGATGTATTAGACAGGAGGTAAGACACATTTAACATTATGACTGATACAAGCCATAATATCTGTAGTAATTCAAGTTATATCAATGTTGTTTTCTCTTAATATATACTGCGTTTTATTAAAGTTTTATTGGCTGGTTTTGAAGCCTAATTCTTATACCTGGAGTTTACCTGGAGAGAGTTTCGGGGGTCAACGCCCCCGCGGCCCGGTCTGTGACCAGGCCTCCTGGTGGATCAGCGCCTGATCAACCAGGCTGTTGCTGCTGGCTGCACGCAAACCAACGTACGAGCCACAGCCCGGCTGATCAGGAACTGTCTTTAGGTGCTTGTCCAGTGCCAGCTTGAAGACTGCCAGGGGTCTGTTGGTAATCCCCCTTATGTGTGCTGGGAGGCAGTTGAACAGTCTCGGGCCCCTGACACTTATTGTATGGTCTCTTAACGTGCTAGTGACACCCCTGCTTTTCATTGGGGGGATGGTGCATCGTCTGCCAAGTCTTTTGCTTTCGTAGTGAGTGATTTTCGTGTGCAAGTTTGGTACTAGTCCCTCTAGGATTTTCCAGGTGTATATAATCATGTATCTCTCCCTCCTGCGTTCCAGGGAATACAGGTTTAGAAACCTCAAGCGCTCCCAGTAATTGAGGTGTTTTATCTCCGTTATGCGCGCCGTGAAAGTTCTCTGTACATTTTCTAGGTCGGCAATTTCACCTGCCTTGAAAGGTGCTGTTAGAGTGCAGCAATATTCCAGCCTAGATAGAACAAGTGACCTGAAGAGTGTCATCATGGGCTTGGCCTCCCTAGTTTTGAAGGTTCTCATTATCCATCCTGTCATTTTTCTAGCAGATGCGATTGATACAATGTTATGGTCCTTGAAGGTGAGATCCTCCGACATAATCACTCCTAGGTCTTTGACGTTGGTGTTTCGCTCTATTTTGTGGCCAGAATTTGTTTTGTACTCTGATGAAGATTTAATTTCCTCATGTTTACCATATCTGAGTAATTGAAATTTCTCATCGTTGAACTTCATATTGTTTTCTGCAGCCCACTGAAAGATTTGGTTGATGTCCGCCTGGAGCCTTGCAGTGTCTGCAATGGAAGACACTGTCATGCAGATTCGGGTGTCATCTGCAAAGGAAGACACGGTGCTGTGGCTGACATCCTTGTCTATGTCGGATATGAGGATGAGGAACAAGATGGGAGCTAGTACTGTGCCTTGTGGGACAGAGCTTTTCACCGTAGCTGCCTCGGACTTTACTCTGTTGACGACTACTCTCTGTGTTCTGTTAGTGAGGAAATTATAGATCCATCGACCGACTTTTCCTGTTATTCCTTTAGCGCGCATTTTGTGCGCTATTACGCCATGGTCACACTTGTCGAAGGCTTTTGCAAAGTCTGTATATATTACATCTGCATTCTTTTTGTCTTCTAGTGCATTTAGGACCTTGTCGTAGTGATCCAGTAGTTGAGACAGACAGGAGCGACCTGTTCTAAACCCATGTTGCCCTGGGTTGTGTAACTGATGGGTTTCTAGATGGGTGGTGATCTTGCTTCTTAGGACCCTTTCAAAGATTTTTATGATATGGGATGTTAGTGCTATTGGTCTGTAGTTCTTTGCTGTTGCTTTACTGCCCCCTTTGTGGAGTGGGGCTATGTCTGTTGTTTTTAGTAACTGAGGGACGACCCCCGTGTCCATGCTCCCTCTCCATAGGATGGAAAAGGCTCGTGATAGGGGCTTCTTGCAGTTCTTGATGAACACAGAGTTCCATGAGTCTGGCCCTGGGGCAGAGTGCATGGGCATGTCATTTATCGCCTGTTCGAAGTCATTTGGCGTCAGGATAACATCGGATAGGCTTGTGTTAGTCAAAGTGGCTAGTGTTGCTAGTGTGATGAAATCAGTGTCTTGTGTCATTTTCGGATCTGCGCGATGAAGGGTTAAAGTCGTTTCTGTCCCACGACCGAAACGACTGCAATGAACGTGTCGTAAATTTTATATTCCACATCATTAAGTTTATTTAGACACAGGTACACATAAGTACAATGATCATACACAGTATATATTACCTAGGATAACACAAAGTGACTGATTTCCACTGGGGTCTTTGACTTACTAGTTTTACATTATATATTTTTTCTACCGTCTCGCTGAAACATTATATGAAGTATATTTTAAAGTATGATGAATGAACAGATACCATGGATGAATTCCCTGGGTGTTAGCTTGCTCGTGGCTTGGTTGGTACCGTCCTCAGCTCACACACTGAAGGTCCGCGATCGATTCTCTGCACGGGTGGAAACGATGATCGTTTCCACCCTGGAGTTTACCTGGAGAGAGTTCCGGGGGTCAACGCCCCCGCGGCCCGGTCTGTTACCAGGCCTCCTGGTGGATCAGAGCCTGATCAACCAGGCTGTTACTGCTGGCTGCACGCAAACCAACGTACGAGCCACAGCCCGGCTGGTCAGGAACCGACTTTAGGTGCTAGGTTAATAAATCTAACAATATCTTATTCAAAATAATAGTTTTTTCTTGGATGGGATCCACAAAGATGGGTCCACAACAACCCCTGATTAGTTACCAGGGATACGCCACTGGTCCCGGGATTGAACCCGGGACTTCTTTTGTGAGCCGAACGTTCCTACCACTGAGCTACTTATCATCTCAATAGTCAACCTGCATCCTGCTTATTCTGTTTTCGGCTTTTAGTATTTTTACTTTATTTAGGGTACTTTACTATCTTATTTTATTCAATTAATTTCCATATAAAGAAATTTTGCTAAACTTTCACAACTAGACCCGCCTCCTCATGACGGAGGATAGATGATGTAAGAGTTATTAGTATGTAGTTTCAGAATGTTTATATATAGAGTTTTAATGCTTTTTTTGAGGTAACTATATTGTCGAGATGCCATCGTGATGCTCCTCTGGCGCCTACACTATCATAATAGTGTTTTTGTTCACCACCAAGTTTCTTGAGGAAGTCGACTGATGTGTCAGGAGGATTCTCCCGATTTTTGACATCTTGTTGGGATAAATGATGTTGTGGTGGGTGGAACGGTAGCCAGGAGACCCACCATTACGGCAACACATCAGATATCATCATCCAGACCTCTCCAGGTGACACATCCATGGATAATACTTGAAAATTAGAAGCGCATAGATCCTCCCTTTAAGCGTGTAAGTAGTCCCTTGACTATTATCCACACGACTTTTTAGAATTTTAAGAGTTTTAAGTCTTTATATCCTCTCAAGACCCCTCAGGGAGTCTCCTTGATGCCAATGAGGGATTCTTGATCCAAGGAATTGTGGTCGTCCTCCCTTTGGATCGAACCTGATTATTTTCCGTCCCCCCCCAGGGGGCTGTATGACCCATACGGGTTTAGCACTCCTTTCCCCAATGAATATAATAACTAGATATATTTCGGTCACTGTGTGATCTGAGAAAGGTATCCCAGTATCTTAAGCTCAGTCTCAACCTCTGCATGCAAAAGGAATGGTACAGGATGGTCTTAAAATTCTGTGGCAAAAAAATAGAAAAATGTGTGTATATTCATGTATGTTTGTGCATATGTTTGACTTTATGTATGTATGCCTGTGTGTATGCAGTCATGTATACATGTACTCACCTAGTTGTACTCAGGGGTCGAGTCCAAGCTCCTGGTCCCGCCTCTTCACTGGTCGCTACTAGGTCATACTCCCTGAACCGTGAGCTTTATCATAGCCACCCCTCTAGGGAGGTTCCTTGATTCCAGTTAGGGGCTCTTGATCCTAGGAAGTGGACCTATTCTCTTCCTTGGATTGAACCTGATGGTCTACAATTCCCCATGTACTGTATAGCTCCTTTGGGTTTAGCTCTTTCCCTTGATTATAATAATTTTCTTAATGTATGCATGTGGCTGTGTGTTGTCCCTGTTGAAGAGGTTAATCTTATTTACCTATTCTTAACCATTTATAACCTCATGTATTGTCATATCTCCTTTTTTCTGCCTGTCAGTCAGAATGGGAACTTCTAGTGTTTTCAGTCTTTCATCATAATTCATAACTCATTTTTTCTTAGCCCTGCTATCCTTTTTGTAGCTTTTTTGCCCTTTGAAAGTGGACCTAGGATAGTAATGATAGTGATAATATTGTACAGTATAAGAATGTATAAGCAAATAATTTGTGCATTTTTTGGTATCAGTTACACTTAAAGTTAAAAGATGAACAATTCTGTCTGTAATGTCTTTTACAGAGGAATTCAAGATGAAGGCCATAATTGATAATATTGAATGCCAAAGGGATTCTCCCAGATTTCGGTAAGTACAAATAAATTGACAATCTGCTGGTTGTCAAACTTTTAATTTTTCTTATAGAGTTTATAATTTTCCTCATTTACAAAGGTGGATTAAGTCAGTAAAATCATAATTAATCATACAATTTGTACTCTATATTCAAAGATGATGTTGAAGCTAATAAGTGGAAATGGTAATAATTTTTAGCAGAGCTAAAATGATTAATAGTATCCTTTTTTTCAGTTGACATACAAGTTGTTTGTATAGAAAGCAGGTTATGTTTCAAGTGTGCTCGTATTGCAGCTCAGCAGTTGTAAAACTTTAATTGGTTCCTAAGTGAAGATTTTTGTAATTTGTAAGTTGTAACCCTTCTGTATATATACATTCATTCTACAAATCTAATTGAATTTTCTTTAGGTTTTGCCAACTTCAACTGGTTTTGTCTAACTGTTATTATGTTCTTGTAATCTTGCTGTTTCTTACTTCCCTGACTCACTGTAGCAATTATTCTTTATGATTGACTGCTAATACCAATGACTAGTTCTTACCTTTTTATTTTCCAGTTTATATACAGTGTATCCTGCCTCACACTCTTTCCTGATGGAATTGTCACAGCACTGTGTGATCATACTAATTTATCACAATTTTTTCTTTAAAGTACAATACAGTGTTTTCTTTCTCAGTGCAGGCCAAAAACTGTAGAATTTTTTCTTTCAGAAGTTTTCTTTAATATTTTATGATTGCTGTATGTTTTCATCTTTGTGTTTTCTAGTAACTGTGATCCTTTTTTTCTGATTTACTTGTCTGTCAATTGCTGTATATGCTTTACTGATCTGTCTTTGATAAAGATATTAAATACAGTATACACTTTATCAGTAGCAGTCAGGGCATTTTGGTACCCCAAGTGCGATCATGCAAAGGTACTACAAGCCCCTCGTCACTAGCATCTACCCCATTTCCCCATGGTGCATAACTAATGTCAAAGTAAAACACACTGAACACTCAAGCTTTAAAACAGAAAGCACCTTTTTCTTTTATTGTTCTGAGGTTTAGAGCAAAAACTGCAAATAAATCCTGTGTAAGTAGTAATGGAACACTTGATAAATGTTCCAAAATACTACATATTGCAAAAAAAAAATTATGTACCAATTACTCTAAAATATGAGTCTACTACCCTAATGCCAAGATATTCTTTGTTTCCTTAGATTCTCACAAAATTTTGGCTTACCTCAAATGCGGTATTTTACCCTTATGTGGATGCTTTGGGTCCGGTTTGAAGAAGCAAAATGAAAAAAAACTGAACGTGATGTGTCACCCCATGCCACCATCCAGCAACCTAGCCTATACCATTTATGCCCAGAATAGCCATAGTACTTCAGTTTTTTATGAGGTGAATCAGTGATCCAGGCAAAGTCCTTGGTCCTATGACAAAGTTTCATTGAATGGCTCATCATATAATTTAACATCCTCATCAGTAGATATTTCCTTGCTAAATAAAATATTCATTTTCTTCCCCCATCTTTGATTTACATGAATGTACAATCTTTTTCTCAATTTACCTTGATCCATTATATTTTCTGTTTCCATTTGTTTATTTTGTACATCATCTAACTCTTCCAGTATTTTTGCTACGTGAGTTTTTAGGTCATTATTTTTTAATGGCTATTAGTTTTCTTTTTATTTTAAGAATATAAGAACATAAGAAAGAAGGAACACTGCAACAGGCCTACTGACCCATGCGGAGCAGGTCCATGCCCCCCCCCCCGGATTAGACCAATGACCCACCCCCCGGATTATCCCAATGACCCACCCAGTCTGGTCATCCCCACTCAAGGATGGAGCACTGTACCAGACCCAGCAGCACAAGCTAGTCAGGTCCAACTCACACCCACCCACACCCACTCATGTATTTATCTAACCTATTTTTAAAACTACACAACGTTTTAGCCTCAATAACTGTACTCGGGAGCTTGTTCCACTCATCCACAATTCTATTACCAAACCAGTGCTTTCCTATATCCTTCCTGAATCTGAATTTTTCCAACTTGAAACCATTGCTGCGAGTCCTGTCTTGGCTGGAAATTTTCAGCACACTTTTTACATCCCCTTTATTTATTCCTGCTTTCCATTTATACACCTCGATCATATCCCCCCTAATTCTACGCCTTTCGAGAGAGTGCAGATTCAGGGCCTCAGTCTATCCTCATAGGGAAGATTTCTGATACATGGGATCATCTTTGTCATCCTCCTTTGTTCGTTTTCCAGAGCATTTATATCCGTTCTGTAATACGGTGACCAGAACTGAGCAGCATAGTCTAAATGAGGCCTAACCAAGGATATATAGAGTTGAAGAACGACCTGAGGACTTCTATTATTTATACTTCTAGATATGAAGCCAAGAATTCTGTTAGCTTTATTGCAAACACTAATGCACTGTTGTCTTGGTTTTAAGTTACTGCTAACCAGATCTCCTAAATCCTTTTCGCAATCGGTAGTATTAAGATCTACATTATTTAGTTTATATGTGGCATGGTTATTTAACTGTCCAGCATTTAGAACTTTGCATTTGTCAATATTAAACTGCATCTGCCACTTCTCCAACCATTGCATCAGTCTATTCAAATCATCCTGGAGTGCTCTAATGTCCTCATTAGAACAAATTGGACGGCCTATTTTGGTGTCATCGGCAAATTTGCTTATGTCGCTATTTATTCCCTCATCTATGTCGTTTATGTAAATTGTGAATAACAACGGGCCCAACATTGACCCCTGAGGAACACCGCTTGTGACGTGCCCCCATTCTGATTTCTCCCCATTTATGCAAACTCTCTGCTGTCTATTTGTCAGCCATGCCTCTACCCAGGAAAAAATTTCTCCTCCTATTCCGTGTGCCCTAAGTTTCCTCAATAGCCTCTGGTGTGGAATTCTATCGAAAGCCTTACTGAAGTCCATATACACAATATCATATTCATTACCATATCTACCTCCTCAAACACCTTAGTGAAAAAAGTTAGTAAATTCGTAAGACAGGAACGCCCCTTTGTAAAACCGTGTTGAGAATCATTAATCAATCTGTGCCTGTCAAGATGGCTACGAATTGCTTTGGCAATTATTGATTCCATAAATTTTCCCACTATGGAGGTAAGGCTTATTGGTCTTTAGTTCGAAGCCAAGGACCTGTCACCTGCCTTGTAAATAGGTATTACATTTGCCATTTTCCACTTATCAGGCACTATGCCAGTTTGTAGTGATATGTTAAAAAGATTAGCCAGAGGTATGCTAAGTTCCTCTTTACATTCCTTTAACACCCTTGCAAACAGTTCATCAGGACCTTGGGATTTGTTAGGTTTTAGTTTCTCTATTTGTCTGAGGACCATGTCACTAGTTACCGCAATCGTACATAGTTTATCATCATCCTGTTCTATGTAATCTATTATTTCAGGAATATCGCTAGTATTTTCCTGGGTGAAAACTGAGAGGAAGAAGGTATTTAGAATTTCACACATATCCTTATCACTGTCAGTGATCTGACCAGTGTTACTCTTAAGTGGGCCAATCTTGTCCCTAATCTTACTTCTGTATACCTGAAAGAACCCTTTTGGGTTAGTCTTTGAATCCCTTGCGACCTTAGCCTCATAATCTCTTTTTGCTTTTCTTATTCCTTTCTTTATTTCTCTCTTTAATTGAATATATTGATTTCTTAACTGCCCATCCCCTCTTTTGATACGCCTATATATGCCTCTCTTTTGACCAATGAGATGTTTTAATCCATTGTTCATCCATTTGGAATCATTTTTGTTAGATCTAATTTCCCTACTCGGAACAAAAGTTGTCTGGGCAGCTAGAACTATGCTTTGAAAAACGTCATATTGGCAACCAAGATCACCTACCTGACCCATAGTTAGGACATCCCAATTTAGCCCACCCAAGTAATTTTTCAGTCCCATGAAGTCGGCCAAGCGAAAATCTGGGACAGAGATTTGATTGCAGTTATCTGGGTAATTCCATGATATATTGAAACTAAGTGATTTGTGATCACTTTCCCCAAGCTCATCATTAACCTCAAGATTATTAATTAGTGAATCTTTGTTGGCAAGAACCAAGTCAAGCAGATTGTTTTCTCTAGTTGGTTCTGTCACAACCTGTTCTAAAAAGCAATCCTGAACCATATCAAGAAAGTCACTAGACTCAAGATTTCCTGTCATATTGTTCCAATCAATTTGTCTAAAGTTAAAATCTCCCATTATCACAACATTTTCATATCTAGATGCCTTATGAATTTTGTCCCATAACAGCTTACTGCACTCCCTATCAAGGTTTGGGGGCCTATAAATCACACCCAAAATTAATTTGTCATGACCCTCGAGAAACTGAAGCCAAACCGATTCTGTGTTCGATGTTTCTAATCTTATATCATGTCTAAGACAACAATTTAAATTTTCTCTGACATACATCGCCACACCACCACCCTTTCTGTTGACTCTGTCAGTGTGGAATAGTCTTTAACCCTGTATGTTGCATTCAGAAGGCATTCCTCTATCTTTCAGGTTGAACCAGGTCTCTGTTATACCAATAATATCTATATTACCTACATTTGCAAGTAATTTTAGCTCATCTATCTTATTTCTTAGACTCCTAATATTTGTACTTTCCCTCTACTATCTCTCTTTGTTAGTTGATCAATTGATTTGCCATTACTAGGAACTTTATTTTGAATAGTGTCTTTTAAACATATCCCTGAGATATCCTGGTAATAACTGCTGTTTTTAACCCTAATGCTGCAGCCTGATTGTTTCCCACAAACACCCATCCCTCTATAATCTATCAGTTTAAATTCCTAGACAAGTCATCAATTACCCTCTCAATTGAATTGGCTAATGCAACCACTCCATCCCCAGAGAGATGAACCCCATCCCTTGCATACATATCACGTTTGCCAAAGAAAAGGTCCCAGTTATCAATGAATGGGATTGCAAGTTCCTTGCAGTACCTGTCTAGCCAGCGATTTATACCAATTGCCCTAGATATCCATTCATTGCCCACTCCCTTTCTAGGCAAGATGCTACATATGACTGGGATCCCTCCCTTAGACCTAACTATTTCTATGGCTGACCTGTACTTATCCAGCAGCTCCTCTCTCCTGCCCTTCCCAATGTCATTACCCCCAGCACTAAGACAGATAATGGGCTTGTTCCCATTACCTGCCATAGTATTATCCAACCTGCTGACTATGTCGCCAACACCAGCTCCAGGAAGACACACACTCTCTGTCTGACCTTTCTGTCTCTGTTACAAAATGCACGGCCCATATATCTTACCTGAGAATCGCCTACTATTAAAATATTCTTACCTTGATTAGCAGGGGAATCAGTGGTACCTTCAACCTCACTAACCACTGAAGTACACTCATCTTGGAGAACAGAGAATCGATTTTCTACCTTCACATCTTCTGTTAACTCTCCTCATCTTCCTCCTTCCTGAACTGTGAACCACTTGCCACTTAAAGCAGCTGCCACTATCACTTCTGGTGACCATTCCTTCCTTACCAGCTAAATCCTTCTCACACTCGCTCCCAAACTCATCTATGCGAAGCTTCAGCTTCCTATTTTCCTCCTGAAGAAGCAGAATCTCCTTCTTCAACACATGAACCTGGGATTCTAAAGCACTACAACAAGCCATGGTATGGGTAACAGCCCACGCTAACTCCCAAGAGCTTAGCGGTATGACCGCACTTGACCACTGACCTCAGCGTACTCATCCATATTAACTATTTTTGCTTCTTATGTATCTTGGTTTGCAAAAGTGCTTGACAATGTCTTTAATGTGTTCTTTTTTCTTATTTATGGTACTTTACAACCTCTGTATTTTTGTTGCTACCAGCATTTAGTAGTTATATTAACTGATTTATGAAGATAGTGAGGCTCAGGTTAGGGTGTGTGGAAGAAAGGGAGACTACTTCCCGGTAAAGGTGGGTCTTAGACAGGGATATGTTGTGTTTCTTTATATATATATATATATATGCTTCTAAACTGTTGTGTTCCCGGCACCTCTGCAAAAACTGATTACGTATAAGTGAGGTGAAAGTGTTGAATGATGATGAAAGTATTTTCTTTTTGGGGATTTTCTTTCTTTTTGGGTCACCCTGCCTCGGTGGGAGATGGCCAACTTGTTAAAAAAAAAAAATGAACTGATATTTCAATTTATTTCAAGTTCATCTTCTTGTACAGTATATCTTACTTGTTCTTTGAACAGAATTCCTGAGATAATACTATAGTGTTATACTTAAATGGATCCTGAGTCAAATATGTATACAAACATTACTACCAGAAGCTCTTGTTAGGACTCTACCCCCTTAATGTGTATGACTTTCCAGGTCAGTCAGGAGACCTTACTAGTTTCATAACTGACCTCTATGTCACAACAATCTACAATAATTATTGAGCGATGGAATTTGCCAAGTGCTCAATACGGCCTACTCTCATCATGAGTCATATGTTGATATTTCATCAAAGCACTGGATTTTTCATACTTTGACTGTCTAGGAGTTTTTTTTTTATTTCTGTTAGACTTAAAAGGACCCCATGTGCAGTATTCATTATAAATATTTCAATCTCAAGATTGTTCCAGGACATGGCCTAGTGTATGTGAGACACCTCAGCTCAGCCAGGAGGGCCTGCCAAAATGATAAAACTGCCAACTATTCCCATTGGGTGATTAGATTAAGAAGGGAAACAGACGTGTACCATATATGATTAAAAAAGGATGTGAAAGACCTTATAAGTAACATTACTTAACGCCATCATCAGGGAGAGCAAGTAGCCATAGTTGTAAACTGAGAAAGTAGAGATGCTGAAATGCTGCAAAGAATTTTTTCACAGTGTGATAAAACAATTGAATGAGTTATGAGGAAGATACAGCAGTCAGGGCTCCAGCTATGATACTCAACTTTTGGGAATACAGTATTAAAAAAAAGTTGATAAATTTATACTGATGTAACACTGCCAGTATATTATTGTTCCTGTAACCACAAATAGATAATTACAACACAGTACTACATACTGCATGTTGTGCAGCAGAACCTAGCACATGCTAACTTAATGCAGTACCCACCTTCTCTCGGACATTCTCTATGTGAATTTGCTCCCCAAAGTCTCACCTTCATGAAAATAAATTTTTTGTTAATTGATCATTTATAAAATGGGAACTGCTTGTATTTTTTCTATACTATTTGAAAGTAATTTGGATACTTTTTTTCATGAACTCTTCACGTCCTTTTATTGTAAAATTACTAACTCATCATATTGATTTTCTTCAGACAGGTGCTTGAGGAGAATGAAAAAGACTTGGATACTTTGGAAGGCAAACTGGAGAAGGTATGATGCTTGTTAGGTCTTTTTGAAATAGTATATAAATCAGCCAGTGTCATATTTCAGAGGTTGTATTTTTTGGTCTAAAACCCTTTTGTAAACATTTTAGCTTGAATTGATTAGGTTAGGTAGCTATTTTTAAGTTAAAGCTACAAATAAACGGTGGAAGACTGCGCTGCCTTGCTCTTAGTCAGCAGATTGGAAAAATTCAACAGAGTATACTACCCATATTTGTGCATGTTACTTAAGTTTTTTTATTTGTGATATTTAATATCAAGATATTAATTAACTCTTATAATTTTTGAGTGCAATTGTTGAATCTTGTTGCAGCAAAATTCTGCTGTGTGAAATCTCATTGTATGAGAGTTTAATGTACTTGATAACTCCTCCTGAAGTAATACTCTCATGTGGTAACTTGGAAGCTCTTCACTGATGTAATTGTGCTTCGCCTCATTTTTGAATAAGTGAT
The DNA here is from genome assembly GCF_038502225.1 of Cherax quadricarinatus. Lineage (NCBI taxonomy): Eukaryota > Metazoa > Arthropoda > Malacostraca > Decapoda > Parastacidae > Cherax > Cherax quadricarinatus. The sequence goes on from NC_091296.1 coordinate 56,668,658, forward strand.
TAATTTTTAAAGCAAACTAATAAATTGTACCAATATTTTTAACAAATTAGGAATTTTGAACCACTAGATGTTGAGTAGCTGGTGATAATATTTTTTAATCACTTGCTGACTCCCACAGAGGCAGGGTGACCTGAAAAAGAAACTCTTTCACCATCATTCATACTATCACTGTCTTGCCAGAGATACACAGATACAACAGTTCAGATGTCCCTCCAAACAGCAAATATATCTAACATCCCCTTCAGAGTGCAGGCACTGTATTTCCCACCTCCAGGACTCTAAGTCTGGCTAACTGGTTTTCCTGAATCCCTTCCCAAAATGCCTGCTGGATGTTCAAGCCCATTGAACACAAAACCACCTTTACCCCCTCTCTCCATCCTTTCCTAGGATGACCTTTAACCCCACCTTCCCTCCACTACAGATTTATACACCCTTCAAGTCATCCTATTTTGCTTTTTTTTTTTTATGGTGAGGCCTGGTAAATTATATAATAATTTTTATAATGCCTCCCCACTTAATGAAATTTAATGCCTTTTATCATTTCTTTTTGATGCTAGGTAGTGAAGCAATGTAACCAGATGGTGGCTGCCGGAAAGCAGTTTAATCAAGAGCAAGAGTAAGTACCTACGTATGTGTTTGTATCTTAGTACAAACATTGTATATTATTACCCTTGTTTAGGTATCAAATAATCCTAATTTATTCACTTGAATAAAAAAAAGCAGTTGGTTAAAATTGTACGAATTTCAAAGAAGACTCTGGAATGCTAAGAATAGCTTCGAATGTAAGGTAGTTTTTGCATTTGAAAGATACTTGAATTGTAGTTTTAGTGTCCAGGGACAAGAGGTTTGCATGAGGAGGTATTGATTATGGCTATAGTGTATAGTTGTGAAATTTTAGGTGGTCTAAATATAGATAAACAAAATATATGAATAGTGTACATAGAATAATAACTTAAGGTATAATTACCCTCACTATTTTTTGTGTGAATAAAAATTCAAATGGAAAACAAGCGTAATACAGCCTGTCCTCACCTAGCGATGTACTCGTTTACCAATGACTCAGACTTACAACGGGCTCTCTGACCAGTATGCACACCTAAATAATGTACATATATTAGAGCTGATTTCCTCTATTCTGTTTATTACAGTATACAGTACACTACTGTATAAACATTTAAAAATATACCAAAAATGTTATAAATGGTACAAATGTGACATTACCCCACTACCATTATAGTATGCTCCTCACTTAATGACGAATTTGTTTACCGACGTGGTCTCAGGCACGGAGCGCCATCATTAAGTGAGGAGAGACTGTATAAGAGGGGCCTGGAGATGTGACTAATGAACAGAGAAAATGTTATATTTAGTGCTTGGAATGTTTGCAGTGTTAATTCTGGACCCCATTTCGAAATTGGCCTTTCTTGAATTTTGTATGACATTTTCAAAATTACCAATTTCTGATCGCTATTGGGTAGTTGAAATAGGCAGATGGGCAGTTTCTTGTACTCAGTCAATAGAACAAAAGGAATTCTAGTGAAATAGCATGAATATAATTGACTGGAACAATGGAATTGGCCCAAAGTGGGCGAAATTGCCAGTATGTATCACCGAGACTGCTACTTTGCGAGAGCGTAATTCCCACCTCCATCAAATTTCGAACTTTTGTTATCATTACCATTGGTAAAAGATTCTCTATAATTCCAAAGGAAAAATATTTTTTTTTTAAATTCTTCGACACAGTGCAAATTTACGAGCAGGCGTCTCGACAATGAAAGGGTTAAAGGAGGGGTTTGGGATATTGGCTGTTTAGAGTGACATCTAAACTGTCATATCTGGGCATCTCTGCAAAGACAGTGATTGTGTGAATGATGGTGAAAGTGTTGAATGATACAAATACAAATACAAAATTTATTTCACTGCAGGGGTTACAATGTGTGACTACATTTTGTAATTTGTTAGATACAAAGAAAGCCACTGTCATGACGGGGCATTTTGGGCAGACTAATCTTAGTACTAAAGACTACTTGTGTGTAGACAGGTTTGGAGTGGTAAATTTTAATTGTTCATTATTTTACCTTATTACTATTGTGAGGTAGTTTTGGGTCACCCTGCCTCAGTTTTAGATGGCTGACATGTTGAAAAAGTAAAATGTCTGGAACTGCTATCAAAGATGCAAATAGAAATACCACATAAGGATAAGCCATTACTGTAGGCAAAAAATTTGAAATGAGTACCAAATTATGAGCCTATATATATCCTCTCGCAGTGGGAACGTTGAGAGGGGTTAGGTATTGGAAGGTGAACATGGTAAAGCATGGGATTTATTGGACCTTATAGTAAGTTTTCAGAAGCCAGAGCAGGTTTTAATGCCCCTTGGCTCTGTTGTATTATGTCTTAAAAGAGTAACTGAGTTTTATATGCTTGTTTGTGTGTGATTATGAAAATTTGTTACTCTTCATTTCAGACAACTGATTCACATTTTATGGGACCTAGCAGGGTATTTTGGGAATGACACTAATGTGCAGTCAGCTCTGAACAGAATGTTAGCTGCCCTTGGAGAAGCTGCCAAATATCATACAATATTGGTTGACCAGGCTGCACGGGCTGTCACGAAGAACCTTGCAAGCTTTATTAAAAAGTAAGACTATACTGTAGTATTTTACCTCATGCAAAATTTATTATTGCTTTATTTGTTTTTAGACCATTACCATATATTTTTAAAATAAGTTTGATACTGTACCTAAAATGCTGGGGCAAAAACTCAAGGTGCATACAAGAATAACATTGAATGTACTTAAGTGGAACAAAAAGTATCTTAGGGGAAGGAAGCAAAGAGTGGTTGTCATGAAAGAGATGTCAGAATGGGGAAGAAGAACTAGCAGGGTTCCACAAGCATTGGGATTAGGACCAGTACTGTTTCTTGTTCATGTTAATGACAGTCCAGATGGGATTGATTCAGGTATATCCCTGTTTGATGTTGATGTAAAACATATGGGGACAAAAACAAATGAGGACAAGGAAAGGCTCCAAAGGGATCTGGACAAATTGCAAGTGGTCAGATGTTGTTGCTTGAATTCAACCCCCAGTAAATGCAAGGTCATGAAGATTGGGGATGAACAAGAAGACTGGACATGGGGTATAGACTAGGGGACAGAGGCTGCAGACTTGACTCAGAGATAGACCTAGGGGATGAACATAATGGTCAGTATAATGCCAGAGGCTCACATCAACTGAATAACCTCTGCAGCCAATGCTCATCCAGTAAATCTAAATGTAGCCTACAGCAGTCTCAACAGTCATTCTGGGCCCTTTATACAACATCTTGAAGTATGCAGCACCAGTATGGAACCTGCACCTGAAGAAAGCATATTAAGAAACTGGAGAAAGTGCAGAAGTAGGCATCAGAGCTTAGTCCTGAGCTAAGGGGCATGAGCTACAAGGAGAGGCTAATGGAATTGGACCTAACAACATTGGAGGATATGATAACAGCATGCAAGATATTCTGGCGAATTGATAAGGTAGACAGGCACAGGCTGTTGAAAGGCAAGATCTATATATATAAAGCTGAAGGGGGTGGGAGAGTTTCAGTGGAGAGGAATAAATGGGATTAGGTCAGGGGTTTCAAATAGTTAGAGCTAAAGAAGGAGTAGCAATAATGTTGAAGGATAAGCTATGGCAGGAAAAGAGGGAGTATGTATGTGGAGTAAAATAAAGGTTGGATGTGAAAAGTGGGTTATAGTAAGCATATATGCACCTGGAGAAGAGAGAAGTGTAGAGGAAAGAGTGAGAGATTTTGGGAAATGTTGAGTGAATGCATGGGGAGTTTTGAACCAAGTGTGAGAGTACTTGTGGTTGGGGATTTCAGTGCTAAAGTGGGTAAAAATGTTGTGGAGGGAGTAGTAGGTAAATTTGGGGTGCCAGGAGTAAATGAAAATGGGGAGCCTTTAATTGAGCTATGTGTAGAAAGAGGTTTGGTAATAAGTAATACACATTTTATGAAAAAGAGGATAAATAAATATACAAGGTATGATATAGCACATAATGAAAGTGGTTTGTTAGATTATGTATTGGTGGATAAAAGGTTGATGGGTAGGCTTCAGGATGTACACATTTATAGATGGGCAACTGATATATCGGATCATTATCTAGTTGTAGCTACAGTTAGAGTAAGAGGTAGATGGGACAAGAGGAAAATGGCAACAACAACAACTAAGAGGGAGGTGAAAGTGTATAAACTATTGGCAGAAAGGTGGGCTGGTGCAAATACATGTACGAGTAGTGAGGCGGAGGGTTGAAGAGGGTTGGAATAGTTTTAAAAATGCAGTATTAGAATGTGGGGCAGAAGTTTGTGGTTATAGGAGGGTGGGTGCAGGAGGAAAGAGGAGTGATTGGTGGAATGATGAGGTAAAGGGTGTGATAAAAGAGAAAAAGATAGCTTATGAGAGGATTTTACAAAGCAGAAGTGTTATAAGAAGAGTAGAGTACAGTGGACCCCCGGCTTACGATATTAATTCGTTCCAGGAGGTTGTTTGGGTGCCGTTACCGAATGAATTTGCTCCCATGAGGAATATTGTAAATTAGATTAATCTGTGTCAGACCCCCAAAAATACACTTAAAAAAGCACTTACAAAAATACACTTACATAATTGTTCGAGTTGGGAGCTGATCATAAGTCAGGGATCCACTGTATATGGAGAGTAAAAGAAAGGTGAAGAGAGTAGTGAGAGAGTGCAAAAGGAGAGCAGATGATAGAGTGGGAGAGGCACTGTCAAGAAATTTTAATGAAAATAAGAAAAAAATTTGGAGTGAGTTAAACAAATGGATTTGTCAGTTAAAAATGGAGTAGGAGAGTTAGTAGATGGGAAGATGGAGGTATTGGGTAGATGGCGAGAATACTTTGAGGAACTTTTAAACGTCGACGAAGAAAGAGAGGCGGCAATTTCATGCACTGGCCAGGGAGGTATACCATCTTTTAGGAGTGAAGAAGAGCAGGATGTAAGTGTGGGAGAGGTGCGCGAGGCATTACGTAGAATGAAAGGGGGTAAAGCAGCTGGAACTGACGGGATCTTGACAGAAATATTAAAAGCAGGGGATGATACAGTGTTGGAGTGGTTGGTATTTTTGTTTAATAAATGTATGAAAGAGGGGAAGGTACCTAAGGATTGGCAGAGAGCATGTATAGTCCCTTTATATAAAGGGAAGGGGTACAAAAGAGATTGTAAAAATTATAGAGGAATTAGTTTACTGAGTATACCAGGAAAAGTGTACGGTAGGGTTATTATTGAAAGAATCAGAGGTAAGACAGAATGTAGGATTGCGGATGAGTAAGGAGATTTTAGAGTGGGTAGGGGATGTGTAGATCAAGTGTTTACATTGAAGCATATATGTGAGCAGTATTTAGATAAAGGTAGGGAAGTTTTTATTGCATTTATGGATTTAGAAAAGGCATATGATAGAGTGGATAGAGGAGCAATGTGGCAGATGTTGCAAGTATATGGAATAGGTGGTAAGTTATTAAATGCTGTAAAGAGTTTTTATGAGGATAGTGAGGCTCAGGTTAGGGTGTGTAGAAGAGAGGGAGACTACTTCCCGGTAAAAGTAGGTCTTAGACAGGGATGTGTAATGTCACCATGGTTGTTTAATATATTTATAGCTGGGGTCGTAAAAGAAGTAAATGCTAGGGTGTTCGGGAGAGGGGTGGGATTAAATTTTGGGGAATCAAATTCAAAATGGGAATTGACACAGTTACTTTTTGCTGATGATACTGTGCTTATGGGAGATTCTAAAGAAAAATTGCAAAGGTTAGTGGATGAGTTTGGGAATGTGTGTAAAGGTAGAAAGTTGAAAGTGAACATAGAAAAGAGTAAGGTGATGAGGGTGTCAAATGACTTAGATAAAGAAAAATTGGATATCAAATTGGGGAGGAGGAGTATAGAAGAAGTGAATGTTTTCAGATACTTGGGAGTTGACGTGTCGGCGGATGGATTTATGAAGGATGAGGTTAATCATAGAATTGATGAAGGAAAAAAGGTGAGTGGTGCGTTGAGGTATATGTGGAGTCAAAAAACGTTATCTATGGAGGCAAAGAAGGGAATGTATGAAAGATAGTAGTACCAACACTCTTATATGGGTGTGAAGCTTGGGTTGTGAATGCAGCAGCGAGGAGGCGGTTGGAGGCAGTGGAGATGTCCTGTCTAAGGGCAATGTGTGGTGTAAATATTATGCAGAAAATTCGGAGTGTGGAAATTAGGAGAAGGTGTGGAGTTAATAAAAGTATTAGTCAGAGGGCTGAAGAGGGGTTGTTGAGGTGGTTTGGTCATTTAGAGAGAATGGATCAAAGTAGAATGACATGGAGAGCATTTAAATCTGTATGAGAAGGAAGGTGGGGTAGGGGTCGTCCTTGAAAAGGTTGGAAGGAAGGGGTAAGGGAGGTTTTGTGGGCGAGGGGCTTGGACTTCCAGCAGGCGTGCATGAGCGTGTTTGATAGGAGTGAATGGAGACGAATGGTATTTGGGACCTGACGATCTGTTGGAGTGTGAGTAGGGTAATATTTAGTGAAGGGATTCAGGGAAACCCGTTATTTTCATATAGCCGGACTTGAGTCCTGGCAATGGGAAGTACAATGCCTGCTCTCTAAAGGAGGGGTTTTGGGATATTAGCAGTTTGGAGGGATATGTTGTGTATCTTTATAGGTATATGCTTCTAAACTGTTGTGTTCTGAGCACCTCTGCAAAAACAGTGATTGTGTGAGTGAGGTGAAAGTGTTGAATGATGAAAGTATTTTCTTTTTGGGGATTTTCTTTCTTTTTGGGTCACCCTGCCTCGGTGGGAGATGGCTGACTTGTTAAAAAAAAAAAAATATTCAACTGATATTTTGAATTGATTGAATTATTTTCCACAATCTGCTTAGGTTTTGCAATGTTATCTGATACATTCCCACATTAAGCTAAATTTTTAAATTCCTTCCACAGAGAATTGCGCTCTGTGAAGGATTTACGACACTATTTTGAGAAGGTAAGCGGTGAAATGGATAATGTACTACAGCGTTCGTCTAGTGTGTCCCGTTCCCGTGCTAATGATGCAGATGACATAAAAAACTTGGTCATAGCCACTCGCAGAGCCTTCCGTCATACAAGTGTGGATTATGTACATGCTATTTCAATAGCACAAGGCAAAAAACGCCATGAGGTGGTGGATGCTGTGAGTATGAACATTACATGTATTTTTTTTTTTTTTTTTTTTTCAAACAAGTCGGCTGTCTCCCACCGAGGCAGGGTGACCCAAAAAAGAAAGAAAATCCCCAAAAAGAAAATACTTTCATCATCATTCAACACTTTCACCACACTCGCACATTATCACTGTTTTTGCAGAGGTGCTCAGAATACAACAGTTTAGAAGCATACACATATAAAGATACACAACATATCCCTCCAAACTGCCAATATCCCAAACCACTCCTTTAAAGTGCAGGCATTGCACTTCCCATTTCCAGGACTCAAGTCCGACTATATGAAAATAACCGGTTTCCCTGAATCCCTTCACTAAATATTACCCTGCTCACACTCCAACAGATCGTCAGGTCCCAAGTACCATTCGTCTCCATTCACTCCTATCTAACACGCTCACGCACGCTTGCTGGAAGTCCAAGCCCCTTGCCCACAAAACCTCCTTTACCCCCTCTCTCCAACCCTTTCGAGGACGACCCCTACCCCGCCTTCCTTCCCCTATAGATTTATATGCTTTCCATGTCATTCTACTTTGATCCATTCTCTCTAAATGACCAAACCACCTCAACAACCCCTCTTCTGCCCTCTGACTAATACTTTTATTAACTCCACACCTTTTCCTAATTTCCACACTCCAAATTTTCTGCATAATATTTACACCACACATTGCCCTTAAACAGGACATCTCCACTGCCTACAACCGTCTCCTCGCTGCTGCATTTACCACCCAAGCTTCACACCCATATAAGAGTGTTGGTACTACTATACTTTCATACATTCCCTTCTTTGCCTCCATAGATAACGTTTTTTGACTCCACATATACCTCAACGCACCACTCACCTTTTTTCCCTCATCAATTCTATGATTAACCTCATCCTTCATAAATCCATCCGCCGACACGTCAACTCCCAAGTATCTGAAAACATTCACTTCTTCTATACTCCTCCTCCCCAATTTGATATCCAATTTTTCTTTATCTAAGTCATTTGACACCCTCATCACCTTACTCTTTTCTATGTTCACTTTCAACTTTCTACCTTTACACACATTCCCAAACTCATCCACTAACCTTCGCAATTTTTCTTTAGAATCTCCCATAAGCACAGTATCATCAGCAAAAAGTAACTGTGTCAATTCCCATTTTGAATTTGATTCCCCAAAATTTAATCCCACCCCTCTCCCGAACACCCTAGCATTTACTTCCTTTACAACCCCAGCTATAAATATATTAAACAACCGTGGTGACATTACACATCCCTGTCTAAGACCTACTTTTACCGGGAAGTAGTCTCCCTCTCTTCTACACACCCTAACCTGAGCCTCACTATCCTCATAAAAACTCTTTACAGCATTTAATAACTTACCACCTATTCCATTTACTTGCAACATCTGCCACATTGCTCCTCTATCCACTCTATCATATGCCTTTTCTAAATCCATAAATGCAATAAAAACTTCCCTACCTTTATCTAAATACTGTTCACATATATGCTTCAATGTAAACACTTGATCTACACATCCCCTACCCACTCTGAAACCTCCTTGCTCATCCGCAATCCTACATTATGTCTTACCTCTAATTCTTTCAATTATAACCCTACCGTACACTTTTCCTGGTATACTCGGTAAACTTATTCCTCTATAATTTTTACAGTCTCTTTTGTCCCCTTTCCCTTTACATAAAGGGACTATACATGCTCTCCGCCAATCCCTAGGTACCTTCCCCTCTTTCATACATTTATTAAACAAAACTACCAACCACTCCAACACTATATCCCCCCCTGCTTTTAACATTTCTGTCATGATCCCATCAGTTCCATCTGCTTTACCCCCTTTCATTTTACGTAATGCCTCACGTACCTCCCCCACACTCACATTCTGCTCTTCTTCACTCCTAAAAGATGGTATACCTCCCTGACCAGTGCATGAAATTACTGCCTCTCTTTCTTCCTTAACACTTAAAAGTTCCTTAAAATATTCTCGCCATCTACCTAATACCTCCATCTCCCCATCTACTACTCCCCTACTCTGTTTTTAACTGACAAATCCATACTTTCCCTAGGCTTTCTTAACTTGTTTAACTCACTCCAAAATTTTTTCTTATTTTCATTAAAATTTCTTGACTGTGCCTCTCCCACTCTATCATCTGCTCTCCTTTTGCACTGTCTCACCACTCTCTTTACCTTTCTTTTACTCTCCATATACTCTGCTCTTCTTATAACACTTCTACTTTGTAAAAACCTCTCATAAGCTACCTTTTTCTCTTTTATCACACCCTTTACTTCATCATTCCACCAATCACTCCTCTTTCCTCCTGCCCCCACCCTCCTATAACCACAAACTTCTGCCCCACATTCTAATACTGCATTTTTAAAACTATTCCAACCCTCTTCAACCCCCCCACTACTCATCTTTGCACTAGCCCACCTTTCTGCCAATAGTCGCTTATATCTCACCCGAACTTCCTCCTCCCTTAGCTTATACACTTTCACCTCCCTCTTACTTGTTGTTGCCACCTTCCTCTTTTCCCATCTACCTCTTACTCTAACTGTAGCTACAACTAAATAATGATCTGATATATCAGTTGCCCCTCTATAAACATGTACATCCTGGAGCCTACCCATCAACCTTTTATCCACCAATACATAATCTAATAAACTACTTTCATTACGTGCTACATCTTACCTTGTATATTTATTTATCCTCTTTTTCATAAAATATGTATTACTTATTACCAAATCTCTTTCTACACATAGCTCAATTAAAGGCTCCCCATTTACATTTACCCCTGGCACCCCAAATTTACCTACTACTCCCTCCATAACATTTTTACCCACTTTAGCATTGAAATCCCCAACCACCATTACTCTCACACTTGATTCAAAACTCCCCACGCATTCACTCAACATTTCCCAAAATCTCTCTCTCTCCTCTACACTTCTCTCTTCTCCAGGTGCATACATGCTTATTATAACCCACTTTTCACATCCAATCTTTATTTTACTCCACATAATCCTTGAATTAATACATTTATAGTCCCTCTTTTCCTGCCATAGCTTATCCTTCAACATTATTGCTACTCCTTCTTTAGCTCTAACTCTGTTTGAAACCCCTGACCTAATCCCATTTATTCCTCTCCACTGAAACTCTCCTACCCTCTTCAGCTTTGTTTCACTTAAAGCCAGGACATCCAGCTTCTTCTCATTCATAACATCCACAATCATCTCTTTCTTATCATCTGCACAACATCCATGCACATTCAGACTTCCCACTTTGACAATTTTCTTCTTCTTATTCTTTTTAGTAATCTTTACAGGAAAAGGGGTTACTAGCCCATTGTTCCCGGCATTTTAGTTGACTTTTACAACACACATGGCTTACGGAGGAAAGATTCTTATTCCACTTCCCCATGGATTTATTATTTTATTTTATTTTATTATCACACTGGCCGATTCCCACCAAGGCAGGGTGGCCCGAAAAAGAAAAACTTTCACCATCATTCACTCCATCACTGTCTTGCCAGAAGGGTGCTTTACACTACAGTTTTTAAACTGCAACATTAACACCCCTCCTTCAGAGTGCAGGCACTGTACTTCCCATCTCCAGAACTCAAGTCCAGCCTGCCGGTTTCCCTGAACCCCTTCATAAATGTTACTTTGCTCACACTCCAACAGCACGTCAAGTATTAAAAACCATTTGTCTCCATTCACTCCTATCAGACACGCTCACGCATGCCTGCTGGAAGTCCAAGCCCCTCGCACACAAAACCTCCTTTACCCCCTCTCTCCAGCCTTTCCTAGGCCGACCCCTACCCCGCCTTCCTTCCACTACAGACTGATACACTCTTGAAGTTATTCTGTTTCGCTCCATTCTCTCTACATGTCCGAACCACCTCAACAACCCTTCCTCAGCCCTCTGGACAACAGTTTTGGTAATCCCGCACCTCCTCCTAACTTCCAAACTACGAATTCTCTGCATTATATTCACACCACACATTGCCCTCAGACATGACATCTCCACTGCCTCCAGCCATGGATATAAAAGGAAAAGTAATAAGACCAAGAACTATTAAGATAAAATCAAAGAAAACTCAGATGAGTGTGTATAAATAAATGTGTACATGTATGTGTAGTGTGACCTAAGTGTAAGTAGAAGTAGCAAGACATACCTGTAATCTTGTATATTTATGAGACAGACAAAAGACATCAGCAATCCTACCATCATGTAAAACAATCACAGGCTTTCGTTTTACACTCACTTGGCAGGACGGTAGTACCTCCCTGGGTGGTTGCTGTTGGAGTGTGAGCAAAATAACATTTATGAAGGGATTCAGGGAAACAGGCAGGCCGGACTTGAGTCCTGGAGATGGGAAGTACAGTGCCTGCACTCTGAAGGAGGGGTGTTAATGTTGCAGTTTAAAAACTGTAGTGTAAAGCACCTTTCTGGCAAGACAGTGATGGAGTTAATGATGGTGAAAGTTTTTCTTTTTTCGGGCCACCCTGCCTTGGTGGGAATCGGCCAGTGTGTTAATAAAATAATAACTTTAATTTTAGTTGAAAATCATTATAGCTGTGACTTACATAAGGTCTAGCAAAAAAATTTTTATTTTGTTTGTTTAAAATCTATTTGTAAAAGTTGTAAATGATAGTTAAATTATTGTTTTAAGAAGTTTCAGTCTCCCCCCTATGTCTATATGCAGCATGTCATTTCAAGAGCTGAATTTAGGCAGTTTCTCTTACTTGTTTATGTGACCCTTCTTACTAGTAAATATATGAATGATACATTTTCTGTAAGTATTTTATACAGCCTGAAGAAATTATGTATAGTTTGCGATGCATGAAATTTCCTCTTTCAGCTTTTATCGTATTTGAAGGCCTACAGTACCTTCTACCACCAAGGCACTGATCTCTGTGATGATCTCAAACCCTCCCTAGACAAGATTAGCCAAGAGGTAATATTATTAACTCAAAAACCTGTACACTTTTTGTTCTTTACGTGGTGTTGATTTTTTATCCTTTTTTTTTATCCCAATAGTAATTATCAGACATTTGATCTGTGAGAGCTTGAGAGTATGTTCGTACTGAGCCATAATATTAGAGTTTTTTAAGTTTATATATTTAATGATATTAGATTATACAGTTTGAATTTAATTAGTTGCTGTTAATTTTTTTTTAGACATTACATGATTTAGAAGTACTGTTATGTTAAATGTTTAATAAGAAATATGAAAGTGGGTTTCAAAATAGTTAAAATAATTTTATAAAGTAGATCGGTGTAAATTACTAATTTAAAGGAGATTAAAAATGATGTGCAAGGTGATGATAGTAACAAAAAGTATAGACCGTGAGAAATTGGATATTAGATTTGAAAGTGAGAGTATGGAAGAAGGGAATATATTTAGTACAGTGGACCCTCGACCAACGATGGCATCGTCTAACGTTAAATCCGACTAACGATACATGTTAACGCTAACATGTTGCCTCGACTAACGCTAAAAAAACTCGACTAACGATATTCGTACTCGGGTACCAATTAATATCGTTAGCCGAGGGTCCACTGTATTTGGGAGTAGATGTGTCGGAAGATGGGTTTTTGAAAGAAGGGGTGAACCATAGAATAGATAAAGGGAAAAATAAGTAGGTGGCATATTGAGGTGTAGAGAGTAAAAAAGGACATTTGTGGAGGCAGAGAGACGAATGAACCAAGAGTATAGTGGTATTATTTCTTTTGTATGGGTGTGAGGCATGTTTTTTTTTTTTAACAGCAGTTTTGCAGGCATCAGTTGAGTTAAATTCTTAGCAAAGCTTAAAATTCCTCACACTATATGTCTTGTAGTGCAAGAGAAAACAGGTTATTATACCTGTAAAATATTGATGAGACTGGTTTCAGATCTGTTGAGTGACATAGTCTAGTACATGAGCAGGAAGGATTGTAATTAAAGCAAAAGCTCTCAGTGAAAAGCAGGATTGCAGTAAATTCACTGAAAGATAACAATAAGAAAAAAAAAAAGGGTCAGAGGCCTTTCAACTCCCTCTCTTCAAGTACAAGAAAATTTCCAATAGACCCTAAACTTTTATCAAGTGGAAACTTTGCAGATTTCTTTGAACCATTCCTGATTGGCCAGGCAATGCTGGTTATGTGGTACTAATACCAGCAGCCTGGCTGACCATTCCATCAGCCATGAGGCTTGGTCTGAAACTGTCGTGAGGGCAGCAGTTCTGATAACCATCAACAAGTACACAATAATTATGTATAATCTTTTTTGTTGTTGAAAAGTAAGCTTTATTGCATTGCACATTTTTAAATTCTTATTTATAATTGATTATGCTGTACTATATATATATTTTCTTTAAGGTGAATCTGATGAGACATGAAGTAAATGACCTAGAAAAAACCTTAGAAAACCGCCACACAGATGTCACAGATAAAGATCTGGTATTATCCTTGGAGCAGATGGACACATCCCAGCCAGTTACTATGCATGGCTATTTATTCAAACGAACAACCAATGCTTTCAAGACCTGGAATCGCCGTTACTTTACTCTTCAAAATAACCAATTGGTTTACCGCAAGCGGTCAGGTAAGGTAGAATAAAAATATTTTTATATAGTGTAGATAAGAAGTCATGAAATTACTATATTTTTTTAAATTTTTTAATAAGTTACACAGCTCATGCGTGCATTCACAAGCCCCACCCCACACACACAAAATACATATTTTTTTAATACACCAGCCGTCTCCCACTGAGGCAGGGTGAGTGATGCGTTTAGGTATCTGTGGAGATAAAAAAACGTTATCCATGGAGGCAAAGAAGGGTATGTACGAGAGCATAGTGGTACCAACACACTTGTATGGGTGTGAAGCATGGTCTGTAAATGCTGCAGCGAGGAGGTGACTGGAGGCAGTGGAGATGTTGTGTCTAAGGGCAGGGTGTGGTGTAAATATACAGAGAATTCGTAGTGTAGAAATTAGGAGGCAGTGTGGAATTACTAAAAGTATTAGTCAGAGGGCTGAAGAGGGGCTGTTGAGGTGGTTTGGTCATCTAGAGAGAATGGAACAAGGTAGAATGACATAGAGAGCATATAAATCTGTTGGGGAAGGAAGATGAGGTAGGGGTCATCCCCAAAAAGATTGGAGGGAGGGGGTAAAGGTTGTTTTGTGGGCTAGGGGCTTGGACTTTCAGCAAGCATGTGTGATCGTGTTTGATACGAGTAAATGGAGATGAATGGCTTTTGGGACCTGATGAGCTGTTGGAGTGTGAGCAGGGTAATATTTTGTGAAGGGATTCAGGGAAACTGGTTAACTGGACTTAAGTCCTGGAAATGGGAAGTACAATGCCTGTGCTTTAAAGGAGGAGTTTAGGATATTGGTAGTTTGGAGAGTTGTCTAAACTGTCGTATCTGAGTGCCTCTGCAAAGACTGATTATGTGTGAGTGATGGTGAAAGTGTTGAATGATGAAAGTTTTTTTTCTTTCTTTTTGGGTCACCTTGTTTCGGTGGGAAACAGCTGATGTGTTTAAAAGAAAAAATAACATACATCAGCTCTACTTGTGTTAAGTATTATTTGTAAGATATACAGGAGGTCTCCATCTTACAAACAAGTTGCAGTCCTAATTTTTTTGACTTAAAATGAGTTGTTTATACAAGAAACAAAGAGTGCAAAGGTTAGTTCTGTTTCACTCATGTTTGTATTTCGGCTCAGCAGTTATAGACTAACTGGCTCCTGAGGGCTGTGTTTGGAAATGCAGATATATATAACTTGTGGCATTGGTAAGTTAGAAATTTCTTGTATATAATCATTATATGGAAAAAGTATGGTTAGTTGCATTTGTGATTTAGGAAAAGGCTTATAACATGGTGCTTCTGGTAGAAATGTGACTAATCATTGCAAATTCATGGCATTGGTGGTAAGTTTTTGAAAAATAACATGGTGCTTCAGAGAGCAACATGACCAAGAATTCCAGATGTGCTGAATAAGTGGAAAGTTATTGAAAACATGAGGAGCTCATTGGAGAGTAAGGCATACAGGTTAGGTTGTAGAAGAATGATGAGCAACAGTTTACATCAAGAGTAGGGATTAGATAAGTATATGGGAGGGAGGGGGTAAAGGAGGTTTTGTGGGCAAGGGGCTTGGACTTCCAGCAAGCATGCGTGAGCGTGTTAGATAGAAGTGAATGGAGACAAATGGTATTTGGGACCTGACGAGCTGTTGGAGTGTGAGCAGGGTAATATTTAGTGAAGGGATTCAGGGAAACTGGTTATTTTTATATAGCTGGACTTGAGTACTGGAACTGAGAAGTACAATGCCTGCACTTTAAAGGAGAGGTTTGGGATATTGACAGTTTGGAGGGATATGTTGTGTATCTTTATATGTATATGCTTCTAAACTGTTGTGTTCTAGGCACCTCTGCAAAAAGCAGTGATTATGTATGAGTGAGGTGAAAGTGTTGAATGATGATGAAAGTATTTTCTTTTTGGGGATTTTCTTTCTTCTTGGGTCACCCTGCCTCAGTGGGAGATGGCCAACTTGTTAAAAAAAAAAAAAAACTTGGGGCTACAAATAAATTTAACACTTGTGTCCTGCAAGATGATGAGTCTGTTGTAAAGAGGTTGACAGAATTGCTGTGTATTAATAATAATGTGTAATTGTGATACAAGATAGAGAAATTGGAAAGATTGGTGTAGGATTTTCGATGTATGCTTGTGTATGTGTAAAAGTGTTTAAAATGAATGAAGTCAGAGGTCGGGGAATAGATAGAAGACAGAATGGAAGAAATGTGAAGGAGGTAAACTTAATCAGTTATTTGAGAGTAGATGTTACAGTAGGCAGGTCACTAAAGGATGACATATAATGCAATAGAGGAATGAAAGGAAGCTGCATAAGTACCGACATATTTTTGGAAAGAAATAAGTATATAATGGATGTAATAATGAGAATTTGCCAGAGTATAGTTATGCTGACACTGGTATAATTGTCAAGTATTGTCTTTTAAAAGGTGTGTTGGTATAAAAAGTGTAATTCAGAGAGTGAGAAATGGTTTCTTTCCATTGATGTAATGTATTAAACATCCAGCAGATATAAGTGAGCATTTTAGATCTGACTGGGTTTTGATATTGAATATACTACTTTGATGTGATCAAGTAATATTCAGAAGAGGATTCGGGAAAACCAGCTAATTGTATTTTAGTTTAGGTAAGGGAAGTATAGTGCCTGCACTTAAAAAATTGGTTGTTCATGTTTTAGTTCCAGGGGTCATCATCCAATTTGTGCCTTGGAAAAACAGTTGCAGAGTAAGTGATAATGCATGTGTTGTTTTTGGATTAAGATGGGAAATTACCAACATGTTAGAAAAAAAAAAAAACTCATCACCAGCTCAAAATTGAAAAGGAATTTTTTATTTCTTGGCTGATTTGTGCCAAAACAAATTGAATCCCCCACACTTTTACCAAATGATCATACACAGTAAAATATTAATGCTTTTGATATAATAAATAAGTGAATATATAATTTTGCCTATCTTGCAAACTTTGTAATTCACAGTTCATTTACTGCATAAGTAAAACAAAAAATAAAGAGTTTTGGACAAGGAAATTCCATTAAGTATATTTAAAAAAGTATGTGGCTACTTTTCTCTTTTGGGGTCACATGGAGTTTATGGTGTGTGGATAATTGGCCATTAGGACTTGGCTGGAGAATTGATTGTGTACAGTAACAAATTTTATTTTTTCATCTCTAGATTTTTGTTTTCTACTTCGAAAAAATGCTTATTCTGATGGACCTTGGTTATAAGGCTGTCAGCTTATTGTTGCTGCACATGTAATTAGCTATTTGTTCATGTGAGTGTGGGGGTGAGCTCTAGTACTTGGCCCTGCCTTGTAATTTACGACTGATGAAAAATCACCCTTTCACGTTGTTTTTAACCGCTTTTTTTTAGTCCTCTTTTACTGTCGTTAATTTCATTTATCTTCTCAATTGAGTTTCTACTCAGAAACATTTTGTGGCACTGCATGTTTATTATGATGAGGTGTACACTTCAGCAAATTATACTGGGATGTTACTTCACTTATTATTGGAAATAGTTTTTTCAGTTAGTACACTTTTATAGGATAATAATTTTTCTAAAATAATTAAAATAACCTCACTTATTACTACAAAGCACTGATGGAATCTATGCTCATTATCATCTCATGTTCTCTACACTTTAATATCTCCTCAATGATTTGCATTTCTGAAGTTATTTAAGTGTTATTTGTTGCAATAATTACACAAAATAATATAAAACAGTTTAAGATTGGTTATATGCAAAGTTGTTGATGAAAATTATGTATTGTGAGGAATATAATATTCTGTGAGATTTTGATTTAGAATTTGAGAGTTTTGATAGGAATTTACGTCTGAGCTACCTGTCTAATGTCATTTCTATCTGCACAGTAGCCTGATTCTCATCTATTAATGTAGTTTTTCTCGTACTCTTCCAAGGTATTCGAAAGTCTGTCAGGAACTCAGGAGGAAGTAATCTACTCAATAGTCGTTTGACGCGAGCGCACGGAGGTCTGTGTTGCTATTTCTTCTGTGTAGCTCTCATTTCCTCTAAGGTTTAATATTAATATTTTGCCCGTGACTCTTAGTGTGAGTGAGGGGTTTATGAGTTATTACACCAACCACACTTAGAGCAGCACGTACCTAACACTGTAGTCAATGTCTTGCTTCTTCTAGTCACAAGTAACCCACACTTAGGAGAGGAATTTTTAAACTATGTTGGTCCATCCTGGACCATTAACAGGTCATTATTGTGACTTGGAAAAGTTCAGGATGGAAACATTCTTTAAAGATTCCTGTCTGAACTGTGAGTTATTTGTGAATTGTTCAAGCCATGGTTTTGCGACTTTAATTCATCTTTGTTTCTCTTGTAATACTCTGCACTATTTACAAGAGAACAGTGTAAATGCACGTTCTACACTATAAGAACAGTTCTTACTTTCTTGCACACATTTTCAAATTTGAAGGCTGCAAATAAAAATAGGATAGTACAGTTTTCATTAAGAAATGTTTATCTACTGTTTGTGGGCTGTTTGCGAATTGTTTTAGTCATCTTATTTGTAATTCTGGCTAATAAAACACAAATTAGTAATTGGGGAGACTAGGGGAATGTTAAAATTAATGGAAAAAATATTGGAGTTCATATTCATTTTCTGTTATGGCTGAGTATCTGTTGCAAATGTTGGTGGATAAAGTTACTAAAGGAGTAGTTGGGCTACATAGTCTTCTGCAATAAGCATTAAACAGTGCCAAAACTGTATTCTCAAATAATCTCACATATAATTTATTTTGAATCATAGCTTGTGAAACTTGCAATATATCTGAGAATACACATATGTCATTGTTTAATGTAAGTGATAATACACATGCTTGTAACACGCACTGTATCCTATGCTGTACTTATGTCTTTATTCCTGGTGCATGAAAGATGCTGTAAGTTGCCTGGCTATTAGCTTGTACTAAACGTTATTGTTAGAAGTACAGCTATAGGCTTTTTTTAGGGACTGAATTGCGTATATCCAGTAAGCTCTCTTATGAAGCTCCACTGTGTAATGCATTATTTTGGCAAGTACAGTTGAAAATAGAAGGAAGGCAGGTAGAGGTCGTCCCCGGAAAGGTTGAAGGGAGGGGGGTAAAGGATGTTTTGTGGGTGGGGAGCTTGGACTTCCAGCAAGCTTGCGTGAGCGTGTTAGATGGGAGTGAATAGAGACGTATGGTTTTTGGGACCTGACGAGCTGTCAGAGTGTGGACGGGGTAATATTTTGTGAAAGGATTCAGGGAAACTGGTTAGCCGGACTTGATTCCTGGAAATGGAAAGTACAGTGCCTACACTTTAAAGGAGGAGTTTAGGATATTGGCAGTTTGGAGGGATGTCTAATCTGTCGTATCTGAGCACCTCTGCAAAGACAGTGATTATGTATGAGTGATGGTGAAAGTGTTGAATGATGATGAAAGTTTTTTCTTTCTTTTTGGGTTTTTCTTTCTTTTTGAGTCACCCTGCCTCAGTGGGAAACGGCCAATGTGATTAAAAAAAAATTGAAAATGTCCATCCAAAATTGAATAGCACATGGAAAGGTCTTAGGAGAACTGGCTATTCAATCTTGGATTAACTTTTTCAGTTGTATTTGCCAAAAATTTGCAATATATAGAATAGCTCTAGAAGAGTTTACTATGCACCTGTACTTCTGTTTATTATGGTATGGTATTCAAATTTACATCATACACCATACTGCCAGCAGTTATTAACAAACTAGCCAAAAATTTTAACATGTTATTTTTTCTAGATATCCTTCAGAATCTTACTATAACTAGTCTTTTATATGGTTTTTGTTTAAATTCATAAAGATTATTGTTTGCTTTTGTTCTACAATAAAAATTAATGACTGTATAAACTAAAAATGCAGTATTCTTTCAAATTTCTCAAGTTATCTTGCACTACAGAATAAAGAGGACATTATAGACTTACTAATGAATACTTCACATATTATTTAAGAAATTGATTCCATGCACATGTTATATTTTGTTTACTTAGAAATTAAATTACCAGTAGCAGTGAGCTTGGATATCAACAGGTGTTTGTGAGCATGTTAGATAGGAGTGAGTGGAGGCAAGTGGTTTTTATTACTTGACACTGCAAAAACAGTGATTATGTGTGAGTGAAGTGAAAGTGTTGAATGATGATGAAAGTATTTTCTTTTTGGGGATGTTCTTTCTTTTTGGGTCACCCTGCCTCGGTAGGAGACAGCCGACTTGTTAAAAAAAAAAAAAATGCTGTTGGAGTATGAGCAGGGCAACATTTATGAAGGGATTCAAGGAAACTGATTAGTTGGAGGTGGGAAGTACAGTGCCTGCACTCTGAAGGAGGGATGAAGATATTACATTTTGGAGGGGCATCTGAGCTGTAATGTTGGTGCACCTCTGGCAAGACATTGATGGAGTGACTAATGGTGAAAATTTTTCTTCTATCTTTTTGGGTCACCCTACCTCAGTGGGTGACAAGCAGTGTGTTATAAAAGTAAAATTGATTTGATAATGTCTTTCTCCTTAGGTAGTAATTCCTACAACTATCATGTTCAGAAACAAGGAGGCTAGAAAAGAGTACAGTATACAGTTTACCAAACAGGCAAATTTTGCAATTGTGAAGAAACTTTTTAACATACCATTGTCTGGAAAATAATTTAATGGTATATTTTCATTATCATATAGGAACTTTCAAGAGTGGATACATTGTATTTTTTAATATCATTTGTTGAGAAATGGCATTACCAGCTAAGTTTAAAGAGTTTGTACTTAACTTAGAAAGACAGCTCATCGCCTGCACAGCCGCCCCTGCAGACGAGGTTTTGAGAAGCTGTCGAAGTCATCTCTCAACGGGCTGTAATGATTTATAATTTGTAAGATTATAAATTACCCCTAGGGGTGTTATGTCAGCATATTTCATTCACTGATGGCTGACAAACTTACTTGTGTGGACTCAAAAGTCCGCACCTAACTGCCGACTATAGGTTGATTACAAACTCCTTGCAACTCAAGAACTGCGCAGTCCCCCGTACTACAAGAAATTCGTAACCTACCTTGCTCTTGTAGCATGAGCTATGGTGTTCTTCACACCTTCGACAGATATCGGTGACTTGATAGAAGCTGAAGTGTCCTTGGATGTCCACGTCTTCCATAGTCTTGGAATACGCACACTGGTACACTGTTCCACAAGATTTGTCTTTATTGTTCACAATCTTATCACTAAAGAAGCTGATCACACTTCTCTTAAGTGTTTATTGTGTTTTATGAGACACTTTGTTCACACTAACGCACAGATCGTTCTTTGTTGGTTATCCTGGCGTCAGTGTCATTCTCAGTAGAGTAAAAAGTAATCTGAAGACGCCACAGCGCCCCACGCCGTTACTCCCCTAGCACAAAGGAAAAGCTGACCTAGTACTTTTGCTTCCTTGCCACTTCCTCGATGAAGCAAAGCAGAATGTTTGATTCTTGCTGTCTTAAGCATAGACAACAATGTCCACTATCTTTACTATGGTAATAAAGTGGGAGCAGGATTTTCCTTAATTGTCCTGCTAAAGTAAGAGATGTACTGTCTCTTATTAAAATACACTCTGCAACACAGGACCGCACGGAGCGTTGAGCCACGTCACATACTGGTACTGCATCTGGGGTCAATTACTCGCTGTAGCAGTAAACAAGATATTTGCCCCTTCTGAGAGAGCTGGGCCCCTCAGGGCTGAAAGGGGCTGAAGGGGCTGAAAGGGGCTGATACCCCCCTCCTGGAGAAATTTTCTCCACATCATTCAGTATTATAGATGAAAGAGTAAATCCTAAATGCTGTTGTGAATGTTTCAACTTTGTGTAAGTATTGAACACATTTCAGGGCATAAGAATTTTTCATGATTTCATGAGTGTGATTACCTATTTGTAGTTGAAGAAATAGTTAGGATCACATTGTCTTGTATTTTCAGCTTGTCATAGGTTTTTTTTTCTAGTGGTTGTAGCTCTAATTTTCTACTGTTAAATCAAACAACTGTTCCACCATTATTTAGGAAGAAAAATTTTCTGGTGTCTTTTTGGTTGTTTTTCTCATTTTGCGATTGTGTCCTCTTGTTCACCTGGTTTATATGGTACTATACTTTAACCCTTAAACGGTCCAAACAAATCCACGTTCAGATTCGTAGTGCTACAAAAGTAGATCTACTTTTTTATACATATTTTCAAATATAACAAAAAAAAATGTGGATAAAAGTTTTTTTTTACACATTTTCAGATGTAAAACAAAAAAGATCTACATTTTTTTACATACTTTCAGATGTTGAAAAAACGTATATATACGTTTGGACCGTTTAAAGGTTAAATTGTACTAATTAGTCATTTTTGTCTGTTCTCTTACATATTTTTGTGGTCTTGTACAGTGTTATCAAGTCTCCTTTTCTATCAGTCTTTCTTCAAAACTTTTTTTTTTTTAGCACTGGAAGCAATTTTGGAGCATGTTTCTGAACATTTTTTTTTTCTCTTATCCACATTTGTTTTAGATGTATATGCCATGTTAATATTGCATATTCAAAACAGGTTTATTTGGCATGTCTCTATCCATATTTCTAAATGCTATTTTGCAATTTACCAGTGTAACATGCTTAATTAGTTGTTTTTTTTATTAACATGTTGGCTGTTTTCCACCAAGGCAGGGTGATCTGGAAAATAAGAAACACTCATTATCATTCACTCCATCACTACAGTTATAAAACTGCAACATTAACACACCTCCTTCAGAGTGCAGGCACTATACTTCCCACCTCCAGGACTCAAGTCCAGCCTGCCAGTTTCCTTGAATCCCCTAATAAATATTACCTTGCTCACACTCCAACAGCACGTCAAGTCATAAAATCTTTTATCTCCAGTCGCTCCTATCTAACATACTTAAATGAAGAATAATTTCAAAAACTCTAGAGGTAATGTTAATTGTGTTGTCTGCTCATTCCTGGCAAGACAGCAGTGAATGGTGATGAATGTGTTCAATTTTTTTAAAGGCTCCATCTTGGTGGGAGATAGCTGATGTATTTAAAAATGTGATGAATAGACATTTAATTTGCTTTCTAATTCAGGGAGTAGTGACTCTCGACAATATCCAGTTGTTGTACTGAGGCAAAGTGAGGCCTATCAAATTTCTCTAGTATATTGAGATAAGTTGAATATTTGTCCATCTCCTGTGTAGTCAGTATGGCAGCTAGTATTACTTCCACATGTATAAATGCAACTCCTTTCATGTAAAGTACTCTATATCTGATTTCTGGCATTATTTTCTATTAGTATCAAAACAGGGCATCTTTCCTAAGTCAAATATGTTTGTGTACAACACATGGATATAAGTCAGCAATAATGTTCTTATTGTTATAAGTTTTGTATCAAGACTCCAGTTGATATTAGGATCTGCACTCACTAAATTGTTTTCCAGGCCATGCAAACTTACCCATATAAATTCCCTTCTGAGTTGTGAGTCCTCTTGCTCATCTGTTATAATTTCACTGGCACTAGCCTCATGCATTTCAATTTATTTTCCATTTGTCACCTCTTGGTATGAGTCCAACACTTATTCAGCTGCTTCTTCCTGCACATGAGAAGATTCATTACCCCTCACTTACACCACCTGCTGTAATAAGACATGCTCAACTAGCATGGTTCTGCCTGATGGTCTGATTCATAGATTAATTAATGACATGTTAGTGCTCCTGTCTAATCAAGCTTGCAGTGCGGCCAAAATCATCACCTTGGTTAATCATCATCTCACACTTTTCAGTGCTGTTTCTCTCCTTAGATGACATGCTGAATGACACTGTTGAAGGGTGGCAGAACTAAAGTGTGCTGCCCAAAATTTTGGAGAAAAGACAATTTGCAGAACAAACTTTTATTAGGACAGTGTTTTAATAAAAATCTTTGAAGGTTGAAATGTTGTCCCAATGAAAGCTTGTTCTGAAGTGTGTCTTTTCATCAATAAAGGATGGTAGTGAGGTATAGTAAAGAAAAACAGAGTAAACAAGTCATGTGTGAAGATGGTGTCCAGGTCACATTAAGCTAGCGTGGTGAGGAACATATTTGTTTGCTGGTACATTTAAAATTTATATGCAGATGAAAGCCTCATACAGTATTGACAAAATAGGTAGACACCGTGAATACAAAACCCTAAATATCAACACATTTAATCATGAATGTATAGGGAATGAAATATGCTGTGCTGTATTATTGTACCCACAGAACAAGTGGTATTGATCAAAAAAACACTGCACTAGCCAAGGAGTTGAACCCATGCTGTTTTGGCCCTCGTCATGTGTTCTCTCTCACCATGAGGTGGGCCAAAATAGCATGGGTTCAACTCCTTGGCTAGTGCAGTGTTGTTATTGATGCTGTACTGTGTTTTATTTCTTCTAAACTTGCCTTCTTCATTTATTATGCACTTTAATGGGGAAAGGGTCAGTTCAAGATACTGGCAACTCAGGGCACCATGCGGTAAGGGGTGCTGGATCATATATTTGGAATTTTTCCATATACAATAAGGAGGGAAAAATGGGAAAGTAAATTATTCAGTATTTTGTTTTTACATGAAATGTACACAATATACCAGTTTGTGAGCATTCTTTAACATTGAGTTTCACTACAGTGTGTTTAGCAATATATAAATGTAAGATATGAAATTTTGCATGCTGTCCATATATTGCCCATAAAACAATGTCTTATTATTCAGTGTTTTTAACAAAGTGGGGTGAAATTACCAGTAATATAGATGTTCTCTCTTGGTTATATTAATGAATTTTAAACTGATGCTGTGCTTCAAATATTTTAATTTATCTGCATATCATAATAAACTATTTCTACACTTGTAGTTTTTCCTCATGGTAACATTTTTTAACTGTACTTGTGAGAGCACCATAGTTCAGCTTTCCTGGTGTACCAGCAATCCTGCGACCTTCTCTGCACTTCGAAGTCATGGTGCAAGGTAGTAATATCCAATATTATGGATGGTCAATGAGGTGAGGAGGAGAGGAACGTGTCAGTATTATGTATTTTTTATTTTGTACTATAGTAGTACATCGTCACATATATCTGGAGTGGGCTTCACAAGGGGGCAGTACATATCATAACCATTGGAAACTTGAATACAATAATATTGATAATGAATATATTAAAAAAGACACAGCTCTACTCTTCTAATATAGATAATCTCTGACAGATACAAACACACACAAATGTACAGTAAATTATAATTAATTTAGAGGTAAATTAATAATATTAATGATATGCAGAATAGCCAACGTGAAAAAATAGTGAAATTCCAAAGGCTTTTGTGATTTCTCACATTATCATGAAAATGCTTGGAATGTCTATTTTTTCACAGTGGCTATTTTTGCATATTGTGATATCACCTGCTTACTGTCACCTTATTTCATATTAATGATATATAAAATAGAGTTTTAACATTATTGTTTTAGTTTGTTACTATTATTACTTTCATTGAAACACACAAGTATTTGTCTTTGCAGTATTTAAAATAAATGCTTACCCTTGCAGGAGAGGAGGTAACAGTCATGGAAGAAGACTTACGTTTGTGCACTGTTAAGCCCGCCATTGAGGTAGACCGCAGATTCTGCTTTGAAGTTGTCTCCCCTATGAAGTAAGTATTAAAAGTGTAGTAACAGGTTTTGTTTATAAGATGGGTGTGTATATGTGTAGCTGTGGTTACCTGTTTGTAATAAAAGGTATAGAGCTAGTGCTTGATATGCAGACACTCCATCTGAATCTACAATTAATCGATAGTACAGGAGGGCCCCATTCATATGACTAGGCTCAATACAGCTAGGTATAAAAAAATTATAAAAAATAAATAAATACAGCCTCTCCTCGCTTAATGACAGGGTTACGTTCTTGAGATCACATTGTTAACCCTTTCAGGGTCCGTCCCGTAGATCTATGGCTTCACATTGAGTGTCCAAACCATAGATCTACGCCAAAATTCTAGCGCCGTCAAATTTAGCGCGAAAGTGCTCATAGGCCTACATGTGAGAGAACGGGTCTGTGTGGTGGGTGTGCGCCATAAACAAAAAATCTAGGCGCCTGCATAGCATTGTGGGAACGCCGGCTCAGTTACCCTTGTTCACCATGCCTCGTCGCAAGTCAGCTCTCACTCCCCGGAAAATTGGGACTCTCCTCTTCCTATCTGATAGTTCTGACACTGATGGAAGTGGAAATGAAGACGAATTCTACGGCTTTGATCAGTTAGTGACCGAAAGGAATGACCAGGATATCGATAATAGTGCAGAAAACCCTGACGATCCTCAACCTTCTACCTCTGGTGTGGGCACTCGTGACTCACGGTCGGTTGTGCCTCAGCGCAAGAGAAAACTAATATTTTCGCGTGGCCAGGCCTCTGACTTTAGTAATGATGATGATAGTGACGTGGATTGTGATTTTATTGCGCTCGACAATCATTTGAGTAGTGATAGTGAGGAATCATATTCACCAGTGAAGCGTCGGTATGTTCGCCACCGCATGTGCTCCGGTAGTGTACCCTATGCTATGCCCAGGGGACGGAGTACATCCCGGAGTACATCCCAGAGTACATCCCGGAGTACATCCCAGAGTACATCCCGGAGTACATCCCATGGCCCTACACCAGTTTTAGGTAGTGATAGTGAGGATGATGTGGCTACACTTGGCATGGATAGACCACAGGCATCAGTGGATGGTGGTAGTGGTGATGGTAGTGGCACCGCCATGCGTGACTCACCAGCCCAGGCTGGGACCCATGCTGCTGACTCGTCAGTTCAAGGACAAAGCGGAGCGTCAGCCACCAGCCCAGCACAACCACAACCACCCGCACAACCAGCCTATGATGTCCAGTATCCACCAGCAAACCATATGTGGGATTGGCAGCAAAATTCCAATTTTGTTCCCAAGCCTCACCACTTTGATGACTCTCAAAGTGGAATTCTACCTACTTGTCCCCTTGGATCCACAGCCAATGAACTGGAATTCTTTGAATTATTCTTTGACTAGCCATTGATGGAAACTATTGTCAGGGAAAGTAATAAGTATTTTGAGTACACCATGGCAAATACGATCATATCACCACAGTCAAGACTACACAGGTGGAAAGAGACAACTGTTGCAGAAATGTATTTGCTTTTTGCAACAATAATGCTTGTGCCTCATGTCTATAAGCATAATATAAAAGCATACTGGTCCACAGATCGGCTAATTTCTACCCCGGTCTTCAGTGAAATCATCCCAGTGAACAGGTTTATCTTACTCTTACGTATGTTGCACTTCTCTGACAAAACGAGGCCTGACAGAAGTGACAGGTTATATAAGATTAGAAATGTTTTCATGTATCTCAAACAAAAGTTCAGCATATACTTTTATCCATTCAAGAATGTTGTAATTGACGAGTCTTTGATTTTGTTCAAAGGTAGACTGTCATTCAAGCAGTATATACCGAGCAAGAGGAAACGCTTTGGTATAAAACTGTTTGTACTCTGTGACTGTGACAGTGGCCTGGTGTTGGATATTGTTGTATACACGGGAAGTAAAACATTGAAAGATACCAAGATGTTATTGGGTATCTCAGGTGATGTAGTGAGAAACATGATGGCACCTTATCTTGGTAAGGGGCATACATTATATACCGATAACTGGTACACAAGCCCATTACTCAGTGATTTCATGCGAGTGAACAAGACAGATGTGTGTGGCACAGTGCGTTCTAATCGTAAACATATGCCCAGGCTCAACGCAGGTGCTCGTGGTGATGACGTGCAGGTGTTTACTGCCAATGACATCATGGCATTACGGTGGCATGACAAACGAGATGTCACATTGTTGACAACCATTCACCGTAATGAAATGCAAGACAGTGGCAAAGTTGATCGAGTGACTAATGAACGTATTCGAAAACCAGTGACAGTGATTGATTATACACAAAACATGCGCTTGGTTGACAAATGTGACATGCAGATT
This sequence comes from Cherax quadricarinatus, assembly GCF_038502225.1. Taxonomy (NCBI): domain Eukaryota; kingdom Metazoa; phylum Arthropoda; class Malacostraca; order Decapoda; family Parastacidae; genus Cherax; species Cherax quadricarinatus. Next base: position 56,696,436 of record NC_091296.1, read on the forward strand.
GGTTTTGTTGACTGTGTTCGTAAGAGTTACGAGTGGTACATGAAACTTTTCTTCCATCTCATGGACATTTCAATGCTCAATGCATATAATATGTACCAAATAAAGACTGGCAACAGACCACTGTATGGTGAATTTTGTTTGTCTGTTGTCAGACAACTCATAATGAAGTACCAGGTAAGAACACCTGCTATACAACAAGGTCCTCGAATTACTCAGGATATACCCAAGCGTTTGAGGAGGGAAGGTGATCATTTCATAATACAGCTTCCTTCAACTCAGAAGAAATTTGCTCAGAAGAGATGCATCGTCTGTGCACAAACAAAACGACGGCAACAAAGACGCAAAGACACTAGGTTTATGTGTGAGGAATGTAAGGTGCCTCTGTGCATGGTGCCTTGTTTCAAGGAGTTCCACAAGCTCCAGCAGTTCTAAAACCATGTCCAGTGATTGTAAATATGTAAATATATGATAGAACATTAGTATTATACAAGATTTGTGCATGTTTATTGTAATAAACAACAGTGGTAAACAATAATATGATAATAACTTTAGTGCGGTTATTGTGTTCAATACAGTGAGTTTATATATATATACATTATATACAGTATTGGTCTCTCAGGTCCCAAATGTTAGTAGGAAAAGAAAAAAATTGGAAAAGGAAAGAAAAAACTATAAAAACCGCTAAATAATGTAATGCGCGTATGTGGAATTCGTCGATGTTGCCGCCACCACATCATTTTAGCACTGTATCTCGGTAAGTACTGATCAGAAATTTTTTTTTGTCTTATTACCTTCACAAAAATATGCTCTTTAATTCTGTAAGAAAAAATAATTTTTTTTTTTTTTTCAAAATTTCTTGGACACTGGAGCATCACTTCAGATTTTGGCCTTGGACCCTGAAGGGGTTAAACGAATTCATCGCTAAGTGAGGCACTTACTATAATGGTAGTGAGTTTGTGTCAGTCATCTTTGATATTGTTTTAATGTCACCTTTGCACCATTTATAACATTTCTGATACATTTTTAAATGTTTATACAGTAGTGTACTGTATATTGAAATATACAAAATAGAGGAAATGAGCTCTAATGTACATTATTTAGGTATGATTACTGGTTAGAGAGCCCGTCGTAAGTCCGAGGCATCGGTAAACAAGTACGTCACTAAGTGAGGAGAGGCTCTATACAGTACATACAATACAACCTCTCCTTATATACTGATGGAGTTCCATTCTTAAGGCTACGTCAGTAAATGAATTCGACGCTAATCGAGGAACCCCCCGTTACTAATGCTTCAAAAATGTCACCACCTGAAATTAAAACATCAGTTTTATGTTTGCTGTGAAAATCCTTTCAATCCGTTCATTATTAATGGTAATACAACATGAAATAGGTCAATAACCTACTTCCGAGATATTCCAGGAAATGTGCGCACAGCTGATTACTTGGGAAATTTTTTCTTGAGAAAATCGCACTTTTTTCAATCTGCATAGGATAAGAGTGATCTTCTGTGGTTACCCTTCAGGTGCAGAGCATTTTCTGTAATGGTCACGGTAACTTTTTTTTTTTTATCCTTCCCCGCCCTCTGTCGCCCACCCTTCAATACATTTCCATATAATGTCAGTTTTTATTAATTTGGGTGTCTTTATCATGCTTCTACATTACATGTATTTATGTTATACCTAATATTATTCTGGAATAAATATGATAGGTAGATAACCTTAATTGATAGTAATAGTATAATTATACAATATTTTATAGCGCTGTGAGACACACAACTCTCTGTCATGGTGAATCATCAGCTGCTGAAACACTTTTGGCTTCTCCCTGTGCTACAGGTAGCTCTGCCCACTTCATAACAATACCAGATGGTAAATTAAATATGTATATTAGAAAGAGATAAATAAATAAAAAGGTAACTCCAACTTGATAACTTTGTTTTAATTTGCATAACTCTTGCAATATCTTGGGATATTGGCAGTTTGGAGGGATATGTTGTGTATCTTTATATGTGTATGCTTCTAGACTGTTGTATTCTGAGCACCTCTGCAAAAACAGTGATAATGTGCGAGTGTGGTGAAAGTGTTGAATGATGATGAAAGTATTTTCTTTTTGGGGATTTTCTTTCTTTTTTGGGTCACCCTGCCTCGGTGGGAGACGGCCGACTTGTTGAAAAAAAAAAAAAAAAAAAAAAAACTCTTGCATATTACAGAAAACAATAAAAAAATAAGATACATATTCAGTACATTCATTACTTACCTTAAAATATTTGTAGTCTTAATGTAGGGTGAGAGGTGAGTATTTATTGTAGACAGAGAAAGATGAAGAAAAAGGAATGGAAGAAGTACAAAAGAAGAACACTGTAAAGGGGTTAGCTGGTGTGTTCGTCTGTGTGTTTACATTCTCTGCATCTCTCATGGCATCTTAAGAAATGATTAAACTCAGTGACGAAGGTATGTTGATGGTAATAATAATAATAATTATAATGGTAATCGCTCTGGAGTGCTTTAAATGTCATATGTATTTCGTATAGGTTTGGTAGCTGACGTTTAACCCTTTCAGGGGTCCAGACCCCCGATCTGAAACTTAGACACAGGGTCCAAGAATTTAAGAAAAAAAAATTTTGTTATTTTTTCTTATGAAATGGTAGAGAATCTTTTTCTGAAGGTAATACAGCAAAAAGTATGAAATTTGATGGCAATTAATGAAATTACGCTCTCAGGAATTTTGCTGCATCATTGATATTTATGCATCAGTGATTTTGCCCACTTTGACTCCCATTTTAGGCCAATTACATTATTCCAGTCGACCAGATTCTTAGCTATTTTGCTAGTAGTACTTCTGTTTTATCGATTGAGCACAAGAAATTGCCCAGTCAACTGTTTCAACTACCCACTAAAGTAATCAGTACTAAAACCAATCAAAATCATCTTTATTTCTGTAATATATCTTCCATTCAAATGAGACTAAGGAACTGCAAATACAACTGTAAAAAACATATGAAAAAACATTGCAAAGTAGTTGTTTTAATCCAGAAATATGGTCGCATTTTTTTCTCATTATGCACTGCGTGCCGCAGGATTGTTTTATGCGGTGCATACTTAGCACATAGATGTATTCTCTCATATCTAGGCCCAGATTTACTGCTCTCAGGTAAGTCATTAAGTGAGTAGTACCTGTATTTCTATACTATTTTCACATAGTTATTTACTTTTTCAGATGTCATATGCTTCAAGCTGAAAGTGAAGAGAGTTATGATTCATGGATAACCGCTCTTCAGCGTGGTATTGGGCAAGCCCTTCAAAGCTCACATAACTCTATCCAAGATAACAGACAAGAAACTCCTGGCTCCTCTCCTCATCCACAGAAAGGGTCCCTGACTCCTGCCACACCAGTTGACTCCTCCAACTCTTCCTCTCCTGCAACCACACCCCAGGCACCTACTGCACACAAAGCTCAGTAAGATTTATACTCGCATTATTATTTGTGTAGCTGAATTGTATTCAGTACTACATTAACACAATCCTTTTTGAATCTTCCTTTCCTTTGCAGTTTAATAATAAAATCTCTGTCAGTTGTTAGTTCTGATGTAATCTGATTTTTTTTTTTTTTTTTTTTTTTTTTTTTTTTTTTTTTTTTTTTTTTTCAGATTGTGGCAGGAAATAATGAGCATTCCTGGAAATGATCACTGCTGTGACTGCAATTGCAGCAATCCTCGATGGGCCTCTATAAATCTAGGAATTAGTCTGTGTATTGGTAAGTTGTCAGAGCATAAGTGGTGTGTTTGTATTGATTTTTCTGACCTGTATATAAAGATGCAATAAAGTGTATTAGATATTTAAGATATTAAATATTGGAATTTACAGAATGTTCGGGTATTCACCGTAGTCTTGGTGTGCACTATTCCAAAGTACGATCCTTGACATTAGATGCTTGGGAACCTGAAGTTTTGAAGGTAATGGCAGAGTTGGGAAACACGGTTATCAACAGCATCTATCTTGCTACTTATGTACCAGGTGAAGGCACTGGTCCCCCTGAAGCAAAACCTGATAGCCAGAGGTAATATTTTTTATTTTGTGCTTATTAAAATCAACATTCTGTTCACAAAAGTTAGAATCTGATATTATTTGTTATTGGGAAAAAACGGCAATTTGATTTCATGTGATACTAGGTGAAGCCACGTAATTTGAGTAAGTGATCGTTTGTCATTCAAGTTATTCTTTAATAATATGTGTCACAGTTAGTTTTCTACATCATTTCATGTATTATTTAATTAGTGTATGCTTTCTGAAGAAACTGTTGTCCTTTTTGCAAATTATTTCTCAAGTGTTAAATGTTGTATTGATGTGATACTTCGACTATCATATATATATATATATATATATATATATATATATATATATATATATATATATATATATATATATATATATATATATATATATATATATGAGGTGGTTCGGACATGTAGAGAGAATGGAGCGAAACAGAATGACTTCAAGAGTGTATCAGTCTGTAGTGGAAGGAAGGCGGGGTAGGGGTCGGCCTAGGAAGGGTTGGAGGGAGGGGGTAAAGGAGGTTTTGTGTGCGAGGGGCTTGGACTTCCAGCAGGCATGCGTGAGCGTGTTTGATAGGAGTGAATGGAGACAAATGGTTTTTAATACTTGACGTGCTGTTGGAGTGTGAGCAAAGTAACATTTATGAAGGGATTCAGGGAAACCGGCAGGCCGGACTTGAGTCCTGGAGATGGGAAGTACAGTGCCTGCACTCTGAAGGAGGGGTGTTAATGTTGCAGTTTAAAAACTGTAGTGTAAAGCACCCTTCTGGCAAGACAGTGATGGAGTGAATGATGGTGAAAGTTTTTCTTTTTCGGGCCACCCTGCCTTGGTGGGAATCGGCCGGTGTGATAATAAAAAAAAAAAAAAAAAATATATATACAGTGGACCCCCGCATAACGATGGCATCGCATAGCGATTTTTCCGCATAACGATTACTTTTATCGCAAAATTTTTGCCGTGCATACCGATTAAAAACCCGCATACCGATTTTCGTCCGAGACGCGTCCAATGTGCCCTCACATGTGCCGGCCGTCCCATTGTTTACCAGCCAGCCTCCGCGGTAACATCCAAGCATACACTCGGAATATTTCGTATTATTACAGTGTTTTCGGTGCTGTTTCTGGAAAATAAGTGACCATGGGCCCCAAGAAAGCTTCTAGTGCCAACCCTGTGGTAAAAAGGGTGAGAATTAGTATGGAAATTAAGAAAGATTTTGAAGGGTTTGGGGCTAACCCTGAGAAGCCTATGCCAGTTGTGGAATCCATTGTGCCTACTTCAAAGATTAAGGAAATGTGTGCACAGTGGGTTGAACTGCAAACCTTTATAGATGAAAATCACCCTGACACAGCTGTTGCAAGCCGTGCTGGTGACTATTTCAATGACAATGTTATGGCCCATTTTAGGAAAGTCTTGAAGGAACGGGAGGTACAGAGCTCTATGGACAGATTTGTTGTGCGACAGAGGTCCAGTGACTCTCAAGCTGGTCCTAGTGGCATTAAAAGAAGAAGGGAAGTAACCCCAGAAAAGGACTTGCTACCTCAAGTCCTAATGGAAGGGGATTCCCCTTCTAAACAGTAAGAAGATAATGCTCTCCCCTCCTCCCATCCCATCAATCATCACCAGATCTTCAATAAAAGTAAGTGTCATGTAATTGTGCATGCCTTTTTCAGTTTGTGTGTATTAAAATTAACATTTCATGTGGTAAAAAAAATTTTTTTTCATACTTTTGGGCGTCTTGCACGGATTAATTTGATTTCCATTATTTCTTATGGGGAAAATTCATTCGCATAACGATTATTTCGCATAACGATGAGCCCTCTTGCACGGATTAAAATCGTTAACCGGGGGTCCACTGTGTGTGTGTGTGTGTATGTATGTATGTATGTATATATATATATATATATATATATATATATATATATATATATATATATATATATATATATATATATATATATTTATATATTTTTATTTTTTTATTTATTTTTAGCAAAAATATGTTTGTTTTTTTTTTTTTTTTTTTTTTTTTTTCAACAAGTTGGCCGTCTCCCACCAAGGCAGGGTGACCCAAAAAAGAAAGAAAATCCCCAAAAAGAAAATACTTTCATCATCATTCAACACTTTCACCACACTCGCACATTATCACTATTTGCAGAGGTGCTCAGAATACAACAGTTTAGAAGCATACACATATAAAGATACACAACATATCCCTCCAAACTGCCAATATCCCAAACCCCTCCTCTAAAGTGCAGGCATTGTACTTCCCATTTCCAGGACTCAAGTCCGACTATATGAAAATAACCAGTTTCCCTGAATCCCTTCACTAAATATTACCCTGCTCACACTCCAACAGATCGTCAGGTCCCAAGTACCATTCGTCTCCATTCACTCCTATCTGACACGCTCATGCACGCTTGCTGGAAGTCCAAGCCCCTTGCCCACAAAACCTCCTTTACCCCCTCTCTCCAACCCTTTCGAGGACAACCCCTACCCCGCCTTCCTTCCCCTATAGATTTATATGCTTTCCATGTCATTCTACTTTGATCCATTCTCTCTAAATGACCAAACCACCTCAACAACCCCTCTTCTGCCCTCTGACTAATACTTTTATTAACTCCACACCTTTTCCTAATTTCCACACTCCAAATTTTCTGCATAATATTTACACCACACATTGCCCTTAAACAGGACATCTCCACTGCCTCCAACTGTCTCCTCGTTGCTGCATTTACCACCCAAGCTTCACACCCATATAAGAGTGTTGGTACTACTATACTTTCATACATTCCCTTCTTTGCCTCCATAGATAACGTTTTTTGACTCCACATATGCCTCAACGCACCACTCACCTTTTTTCCCTCATCAATTCTATGATTAACCTCATCCTTCATAAATCCATCCGCCGACACGTCAACTCCCAAGTATCTGAAAACATTCACTTCTTCCATACTCCTCCTCCCCAATTTGATATCCAATTTTTCTTTATCTAAATCATTTGACACCCTCATCACCTTACTCTTTTCTATGTTCACTTTCAACTTTCTACCTTTACACACATTCCCAAACTCATCCACTAACCTTTGCAATTTTTCTTTAGAATCTCCCATAAGCACAGTATCATCAGCAAAAAGTAACTGTGTCAATTCCCATTTTGAATTTGATTCCCCAAAATTTAATCCCACCCCTCTCCCGAACACCCTAGCATTTACTTCCTTTACAACCCCATCTATAAATATATTAAACAACCATGGTGACATTACACATCCCTGTCTAAGACTTACTTTTACCGGGAAGTAGTCTCCCTCTCTTCTACACACCCTAACCTGAGCCTCACTATCCTCATAAAAACTCTTTACAGCATTTAATAACTTACCACCTATTCCATATGCTTGCAACATCTGCCACATTGCTCCTCTATCCACTCTATCATATGCCTTTTCTAAATCCATAAATGCAATAAAAACTTCCCTACCTTTATCTAAATACTGTTCACATATATGCTTTAATGTAAACACTTGATCTACACATCCCCTACCCACTCTGAAACCTCCTTGCTCATCCGCAATCCTACATTCTGTCTTACCCATAATTCTTTCAATTATAACCCTACCGTACACTTTTCCTGGTATACTCAGTAAACTTATTCCTCTATAATTTTTACATTCTCTTTTGTCCCCTTTCCCTTTATATAAAGGGACTATACATGCTCTTCGCCAATCCCTAGGTACCTTCCCCTCTTTCATACATTTATTAAACAAAAGTACCAACCACTCCAACACTATATCCCCCCCTGCTTTTAACATTTCTGTCATGATCCCATCAGTTCCAGCTGCTTTACCCCCTTTCATTTTACGTAATGCCTCACGTACCTCCCCCACTTACATTCTGCTCTTCTTCACTCCTGAAAGATGGTATACCTCCCTGACCAGTGCATGAAATTTCTGCCTCTGTTTCTTCCTTAACATTTAAAAGTTCCTTAAAATATTCTCGCCATCTACCTAATACCTCCATCTCCCCATCTACTAACTCCCCTACTCTGTTTTTAACTGACAAATCCATACTTTCCCTAGGCTTTCTTAACTTGTTTAACTCACTCCAAAATTTTTTCTTATTTTCATTAAAATTTCATGACAGTGCCTCTCCCACTCTATCATCTGCTCTCCTTTTGCACTCTCTCACCACTCTCTTTACCTTTCTTTTACTCTCCATATACTCTGCTCTTCTTATAACACTTCTGCTTTGTAAAAACCTCTCATAAGCTACCTTTTTCTCTTTTATCACACCCTTTACTTCATTCCACCAATCACTCCTGTTTCCTCCTGCCCCCACCCTCCTATAACCACAAACTTCTGCCCCACATTCTAATACTGCATTTTTAAAACTATTCCAACCCTCTTCAACCCCCCCACTACTCATCTTTGCACTAGCCCATCTTTCTGCCAATAGTCGCTTATATCTCACCCGAACTTCCTCCTCCCTTAGTTTATACACTTTCACCTCCCTCTTACTTGTTGTTGCCACCTTCCTCTTTTCCCATCTACCTCTTACTCTAACTGTAGCTACAACTAAATAATGATCCGATATATCAGTTGCCCCTCTATAAACATGTACATCCTGGAGCCTACCCATCAACCTTTTATCCACCAATACATAATCTAATAAACTACTTTCATTACGTGCTACATCATACCTTGTATATTTATTTATCCTCTTTTTCATAAAATATGTATTACTTATTACCAAATCTCTTTCTACACATAGCTCAATTAAAGGCTCCCCATTTACATTTACCCCTGGCACCCCAAATTTACCTACTACTCCCTCCATAACATTTTTACCCACTTTAGCATTGAAATCCCCAACCACCATTACTCTCACACTTGATTCAAAACTCCCCACACATTCACTCAACATTTCCCAAAATCTCTCTCTCTCCTCTACACTTCTCTCTTCTCCAGGTGCATACACGCTTATTATAACCCACTTTTCACATCCAATCTTTATTTTACTCCACATAATCCTTGAATTAATACATTTATAGTCCCTCTTTTCCTGCCATAGCTTATCCTTCAACATTATTGCTACTCCTTCTTTAGCTCTAACTCTATTTGAAACCCCTGACCTAATCCCATTTATTCCTCTCCACTGAAACTCTCCCACCCCCTTCAGCTTTGTTTCACTTAAAGCCAGGACATCTAGCTTCTTCTCATTCATAACATCCACAATCATCTCTTTCTTATCATCTGCACAACATCCACGCACATTCAGACTTCCCACTTTGACAATTTTCTTCTTATTCTTTTTAGTAATCTTTACAGGAAAAGGGGTTACTAGCCCATTGTTCCCGGCATTTTAGTTGACTTTTACAACATGCATGGCTTACAGAGGAAAGATTCTTATTCCACTTCCCCATGGATATAAAAGGAAAAGTAATAAGACCAAGAACTATTAAGATAACATCAAAGAAAACTCAGATGAGTGTGTATAAATAAATGTGTACATGTATGTGTAGTGTGACCTAAGTGTAAGTAGAAGTAGCAAGACATACCTGTAATCTTGCATATTTATGAGACAGACAAAAGACATCAGCATATAAGTGTCATTGTAAAATTTAGACATTTGAATGTTTGAAGGAAGTAATTTTTTAAATGCTTTGGGGAAGGTTCATATGTCAAGGATAGAAGATATAGAGAAATATTTTTCCAACAATACATGTTTGGCTCCTAGTGGATTTTAAACCTGAAAGCAGTTTTGTAAAATAAAATCCAAATATCTTTTGGTACATTAAGGCTGGTACAGTATTGTGGAGAAGGATTGACATGATTCAGTAGAAGTTATTACATATTACTATACAGGAGGACCCCAGGTTAGGTTTTGAGCTACTGCTGTAAAGGTAAAATTGCTGTAAAGTGAATCATAGCCCTTTTTCACTTTGAAATGAATATAAAAGCTGATAACATGGGATCATGACAGAAATGTTAAAAGCAGGGGGGGACATAGTGTTGGAGTGGTTGCTATTTTTGTTTAATAAATGTATGAAAGAGGGGAAGGTACCTAGGGATTGGCGGAGAGCATGTATAGTCCCTTTATATAAAGGGAAAGGGGACAAAGAGATTGTAAAAATTATAGAGGAATAAGTTTACTGAGTATACCAGGAAAAGCGTACGGTAGGGTTATTATTGAAAGAATTATGGGTAAGACAAAATATAGATTGCGGATGAGCAAGGAGGTTTTAGAGTGGGTAGGGGATGTGTAGATCAAGTGTTTACATTGAAGCATATATGTAAGCAGTATTTAGATAAAGGTAGGGAAGTTTTATTGCATTTATGGATTTAGAAAAGGCATATGATAGAGTGGATAGGGGAGCAATGTAGCAGATGTTGCAAGTGTATGGAATAGGTGGTTAGTTACTAAATGCTGTAAAGAGCTTTTATGAGGATAGTGAGGCTCAGGTTAGGGTGTGTAGAAGAGAGGGAGAATACTTCCCGGTAAAAGTAGGTCTTAGACAGGGATGTGTAATGTCACCATGGTTGTTTAATATATTTATAGATGGGGTTGTAAAAGAAGTAAATGCTAGGGTGTTCAGGAGAGGGGTTGGATTAAATTATGGGGAATTAAATATAAAATGGGAAGTGACACAGTTACTTTTTGCTGATGATACTGTGCTTATGGGAGATTCTAAAGAAAAATTGCAAAGGTTAGTGGACAAATTTGGGAATGTGTGTAAAGGTAGAAAGTTGAAAGTGAACATAGAAAAGAGTAAGATGATGAGAGTATCAAATGATTTAGATAAAGAAAAATTGGATATCAAATTGGGGAGGAGTAGTATGGAAGAAGTGAATGTTTTCAGATATTTGGGAGTTGACGTGTCAGCGGATGGATTTATGAAGGATGAGGTTAATCATAGAATTGATGAGGGAAAAAAGGTGAGTGGTGCCTCAATAGATGTTATCTATTGAGGCAAAGAAGGGAATGTATGAAAGTATATGGGTGTGAAGCTTGGGTTGTAAATGCTGCAGCGAGGAGGCGGTTGGAGGCAGTGGAGATGTCCTGTCTAAGGGCAATGTGTGGTGTAAATATTATGCAAAAAATTCGGAGTGTGGAAATTAGGAGAAGGTATGGAGCTAATAAAAGTATTAGTCAGAGGGCTGAAGAGGGTTTGTTGAGGTGGTTTGGTCATTTAGAGAGAATGGATCAAAGTAGAATGACATGGAGAGCGTATAAATCTGTAGGGGAAGGAAGGCGGGGTAGGGGTCGTCCTCGAAAAGGTTGGAGGGAGGGGGTTGGACTTCCAGCAAGCGTGCGTGAGCGTTTTAGATAGGAGTGAATGGAGACAAATGGTATTTGGGACCTGATGATCTGTTGGAGTGTGAGCAGGGTAATATTTAGTGAAGGGATTCAGGGAAACAAGTTATTTTATATAACCGGACTTGAGTCCTGGAGATGGGAGGTACAATGCCTGCACTCTAAAGGAGGGGTTTGGGATACTGGCAGTTTGGAGAGATATATTGTGTATTTTTATACGTATATACTTCTAAACTGTTGTATTCTGGGCACCTCTGCAAAAAGATTGTGTGAGTGAGGTGAAAGTGTTGAATGATGATGAAAGTATTTTCTTTTTGGGGATTTTCTTTCTCTTTGGGTCACCCTGCCTCAGTGGGAGACAGCCAACTTGTTGAAAAAAAAAATGTTTAAATTATCACATATTAAGTGAGCAATACACCCAGGCCTAAATAATGCATATACAATACACATTACTTACCTTAAAATATTTTTATCTTTAGCTTACAATGAGTGGTGAATATATTTCTTGTAGGAAGTCTGAATAAATGAAGAATGTGTGTAATTGAAAAACTGTTGTACAGTGGACCCTGAACATTCGATACTAATCCGTTCCTGAGAGCTATCGAGTGTTGAAAATGTCAAAAGTTGAATTAATTTTCCCCATAAGAAATAATGGAAATCAAATTAATCCATGCAAGACACCCAAAAGTATGAAAAAATAAATTTTTCCACATGAAATATTAAGTTTAATGCAATAGAATAATTACAATAACAACAATAACAATAGAATAATAACAATAGAATAATTGACACTTTCCTTTAATGAAGATCTGATGATGATTGATGGGATGGGAGGAGGGGAGAGTGTTGAAATTGTTACTGTTTAGAAGAGGAATCCCCTTCCATTAGGACTTGAGGTAGCAAGTCCTTTTCCGGGGTTACTTCCCTTCTTCTTTTAATGCCACTAGGACCAGCTTGAGAGTCACTGGACCTCTGTTGCCGTTCCTTTAAGATTTCTCTAAAATGGGCCATAACTTTGTCATTGTAATAGTTACCAGCACGGCTTGCAATAGCTGTGTTAGGGTGATTTTCATCCATAAAGGTTTGCAGTTCAACCCACTTTGCACACATTTCCTTCATTTTTGAAGTAGGCACAATGGAGTCCACAACTGGCATAGGCTTCTCAGGGTTAGCCCCAAACCCTTCAAAATCTTTCTTAATTTCCATACTAATTCTCACCCTTTTTACCACAGGATTGGCACTAGAAGCTTTCTTGGGGCCCATGGTGACTTATTTTGCAGAAACAAGCACCAAAAACAGTGATAATATGGATAATATGGAATGTACCGAATGTATCCTTAGATGCGCGCACACTGGCTGTCTTGTAAACACTTGCACACACGGGGCAGTTCAGGCCACACGTGGACACATCTCGTATGAATCGTATCGAATGTCAGGTTTTCCATCGAATGTCGAGGCGAAATTTTTGAGTTAAAATGCATCGAATGTCGGATTTATCGAATGTTGATGCCATCGAATGTCGGGGGTCCACTGTACAGTGGTCCCCGCTTTTCGTAGTTCCCGGCAATCGTAAAATTCGCCAATCATAGGGGTATTTTCGTATAAACATGGACTCACTTTTCATAGGTTGACTCGCGAGTCGTAGTTCGTCCGGGACGCATACCCACGGCGTGAGCCAGGGCGGCAGCCAGTCTGGCATTGTTTACCAGTGAGCTAAGGTCCCCTCACGTGCTCCAGCGAAATATTTCATAATATTCCATTTATTTTAGTGCTTGCAAGTACTAAATAAGCTACCATGGCTCCAAAGAAAGCTCCTAGTGCCAAGCCTGTGGTAAAGAAGATGAGAAATACAACTGAATTTAAGAAAACCATCATTGAACAATATGAAAGTGGTACAAGTGTGGCCGAACTGTCCAGGATGTATAAGAAACCCTACACAACCTTATGTTCTGTAGTGGCCAAGAAAAAGGAAATAAAGGATGCTGTTGTTGCAAAGGGAGTAACTATGCTGACAAAAATGAGATCACCAGTACTGGAAGAGGTTGAGAAGTTATTATTGGTGTGGATAAATGAGAAACAATTAGCAGGAGATACTCTTATGACTTCGTTTATTTGTGAAAAGGCTAGGCAGTTGCATGAAGATTTGGTAAAGAAATTGCCTGCAAATAGTGGTGAAGTGAGTGAATTTAAGGCCAGCAAAGGCTGGTTTGAGAGATATAAGAACCGTACTGGCATACACAGTGTGGTAAGGCATGGTGAGGCTGCCAGTTCGGACCACAAGGCAGCTGAAAAATATGTGCATGAATTCCAGGAGTACATAGAGGCTGAAGGACTGAAACCTGAACAAGTGTTCAGTTGTGACGAAACAGGCCTCTTTTGGAAGAAAATGCCAAAGAGGACCTTCATTACACAAGAGGAAAAGGCAATGCCAGGACACAAGCCTGTGAAAGACAGGCTGACGCTAATGTTCTCTGCTAATGCTAGTGGGGATTTCAAAGTGAAGCCATAACTAGTGTACCATTCTGAAAATCCCAGAGTGTTCAGGAAAAACAACGTTATGAAGAGTAAATTGTGTGTGTTTTGGAAATCTAATAGTAAGGCATGGGTCACGAGGGAAATTTTCGTCGAGTGGTTCAATGAAGTGTTTGGCCCTAGTGTGAAGGAGTATCTCCTGGAAAAGAAATTGGATCTCAAGTGCCTGCTAGTAATGGACAATGCACCTGCTCATCCTCCAAACTTGGATGACCTAATTTTCGAGGAGTTTGGGTTCATCACAGTAAAGTTCTTGCCCCCGAATACCACTCCTCTCCTCCAATCTATGGACCAGCAGGTTATTGCAAACTTTAAAAAACTCTACACAAAAGCAATGTTTCACAGGTGCTTGACTGTGACCACAGACACTCACTTGACCCTAAGGGAATTTTGGAGAGAACACTTCAGCATCCTCCACTGCATAACCCTTATAGGTATGGCTTGGGAGGGAGTGACTACCAGGACTTTGAACTCTGCCTGGAGAAAATTGTGGCCAGATTGTGTCGACAAGAGGGATTTTGAAGAATTTGGGACTGACCCTAATGAGCCTATTTTTTTTTTTTTTTTTTTTTTTTCAACAAGTCGGCCGTCTCCCACTGGGGAGTTCCATGGGGTTGGATGTGAGTTTGGAGGATGTGGAAGAATTGGTGGAAGACCACAATAAAGAGCTCACCACTGAGGAGCTGCAAGAGCTTCAGCAGGAAGAGCAACACATCGCAGCTCAGAATCTTGCTGCAGAGGAGGAGGAAGAGAGATGGAAGAAGGTGCCTTCTTCAGAAATTAAAGAGATTTTTACTATGTGGGGTAAGATGGAAAGCTTTATGGAGAAACATCACCCTAACAAGGTTGTTGCAAGCCAGGTTGGCAACATGTACAGTGACAAAGTCTTGGGCCATTTTAGGGAAGTGTTAAAGAGACGCCAGAAACAGAGCTCTCTCCACAGTTATTTTGTGAGACAGGACTCCAGTGACTCTTAAGGTGGTCCTAGTGGCATTAAGAAACAGAGAAGAGAAGCAACCCCAGAAAAGCAAATGGTACCTGAGGTGTTGATGGAAGGGGATTCCCCTTCCAAACTATAAACAATCCACTCTCTCTCCTCCTCCAGTCTCCCATACACTAAGAAGAATCTCCAATAAAGGTAAGTGTTATGCTGTTAATGTTTCATTCATCATTTCCCATTGTATTGTTTATGTACTACATGTATATTTCATGTTAAAAAAAATTTTTTTTAATACTTCTGGGTGTCAGGAACAGATTAATTGTATTTACATTATTTCTTATGGGGAAAATTGATTCGTAAATCGTAAATTTCGTTTATAGTAACGGCTCCAGGAACGGATTAATTACGAACGAGGGATCACTGTATTAGCAAAGGGTACAGTGGGGCTCTTCTGTATTAGATTTTTTCTTTTAACATGCTGGCCATCTACCACCAATGCAGGGTGACTCAAATAAAGAAACACTTGCCATCATTCATACTATCATTGTCTTTGCATAGACACACAGATATGACAGTTTAGATGTCACTAAACAACAAAACAGTGCAGGCATTGTACTGCCCACCTCCAGGACTCAAGTCCGACTTACCGGTTTCCCTGAATCCCTTCACAAAACATTATCCTGCTGACACTCCAGCAGCTCGTCAAGTCCCAAAAACCATTCGTCTTCATTCACTCTTATCTAACACGCTAGCACATGCCTGCTGCATGTCCAGGCCCCTTGCACACAAAACCTCTTTTACCCCCTCCCTCCATCCTTTCCTAGGACGACCCCTACCTCTCCTCCCCTCCACTACAGATTCGTACACCCTCCAAGACATTCTGTTTTGCTCCAACCTCTCTAAATGTCCAAACCAACTCAACAGCCCCTCTTCAGCCCTCTGACTAATACTTTTAGTAACTTCACACCTCCTGGAAATGGGAAGTTTAGTGCCTGCACTTTAAAGGAGGGGTATGGGATATTGGCAATTTGGAGGAACTTCTCAACTGTCATATCTGAGCACCTCTGCAAAGACATTGATTATGTATGAATGATGGTGAGTGTTGAATGATGATGAAAGTAATTTTCTTTCTTTTTGGGTCATCCTGCCTTGGTGGGAAACTGCCAATGTGTTAAAGAAGAAAAAACCTCCTCCTAATTTCCATACTGCGAATTCTCTGCGTAATATTTGCACCACACATTGCCCTTAGACACGATATCTCCACTGTCTCCAGCCGCCTCGCTGCAGCATTTACAACTCATGCTTCACACCCATATGAGAGTGTTGGTGCCACTGTACTACTCTCATATAGTATTCCCTTCTTTGCCTCCATGGATAACATTTTTTTTTGTCTCCACAGACACCTCGATGCACCACTCACCTTTTTTCCTTCATCAGTTCTATGGTTAACCTCGTCCTTCATAGACCCATCTGCCGATAAATCTACTCCCAAATATCTGAAAACGTTCACTTCTTCCATACTACCTCCTGCCAATGTGATATCCATTGTCTTTGCCTAACTTGTTTGATACCATCATCACCTTACTTTTATCTGTGTTCACTTTCAACTTTCTTTACACACCCTCCCAAACTCATCCACTAACCTTTGCAACTTCTTTTTTAGATATCTTTCTTTCAACACACTGGCTGTATCCCACCGAGGCAGGGTGGCCCAAAAGGAAAAACAAAAGTTTCTCCTTTTCTTTCTTTCAACACACCGGCCGTATCCCACCAAGGCAGGGTGGCCCAAAAGTAAAAACGAAAGTTTCTCCTTTTACATTTAGTAACATATACAGGAGAAGGGGTTACTAGCCCCTTGCTCCCGGCATTTTAGTCGCCTCTTACAACACGCATGGCTCACGGAGGAAGAATTCTGTTCCACTTCCCCATGGAGGTAAGAGGAAATAAACAAGAACAAGAACTAGAAAGAAAATAGAAGATAACCCAAAGGGGTGTGTATATATATGCTTGTACATGTATATGTAGTGTGACCTAAGTGTAAGTAGAAGTAGCAAGACGTACCTGAAATCTTGCATGTGTAGAGACAGAAAAAAAAAGACACCAGCAATCCTACCATCATGTAAAACAATTACAGGCTTCAGTTTTACACTCACCTGGCAGGATGGTAGTACCTCCCTGGGTGGTTGCTGTCTACCAACCTACTACCTAGGTTTTTTAAATATCTATTGCTGAAATGTAGGTTCAAAATAAAATTTTTCATGAACAGTGTTTTTTTGAGATTTCTTTTAAACCGTATAGTATTACTCAGCTTTTAATATCTTATGGCAGACTATTCTACATTTTTAGTACCTTTATTTCCTGAAAATTCCTATTGAGAGTTAGTTGAATACAAATATTAAAGATGTATTTGTTTGTAGCTTACTGCCTGTTGATTCTTTTGTAGCATTCAAGAAGAGTGTTTGGCCTGGGTCTACATAACACTTTAGGGCCTTGAAGATGTAGAATGAACATGAGAATTTATTAAGGGTTTTTATATTTTGTAGACTTAGTGATTTGAATAGTAATAAGGTATCTGTATGAGTTTTAATCATTATTATAAAATGTTAGGTGAGGGTTTAATAAAAAAAAGTTGAATTATGGGATATACATTGTTACATTGTATGGAGAAACTTAGTAAAACATTACAAAAAACAAATAAATAGGTTGTAGAGCCTTCAAGAGGTTCCTTGATGTAGGTGAATCTATCTAAGGAACTGGAGCTACCCTTTCTTTCCTTATATCAAACTTGATTTCCTCCTATTCTCCAGGTATTGTGTGGTCCCTACTTGTTTGGGTTTTTTTTCATGATGTATAATAATAAGTAGAAGATGGAAGATATAATTTGTACACCAAGGTGAGCTGACTTCCTGGATATTCTTATTAATTATGGGTAATTGTATTTATTTATTTATTTATTTATTTTTTATTTTTTTTGCATTATTAATATATTTTAAACATTTTCTCTTTAATACGTAGATCGGTTCGTGAAGCATGGATTAAGGCAAAGTACGTTACACGTCAGTTTGTGAAACCACTGCCTTTAATCCAGGAATCCAGTTCCCCTTTACCAAACTCCAGTTCTCAAGAGAAAGTAAGTGTTATTTTTTTAAATTTTAGTACTGGAAATGTATAGTAATTTTTTTTTTCTTTCTCACCTGCTGTCTCCCACCAAAGAAATGTATCCTCATGTGTTGTCGAATTCACCATTAGTGAGTTTACACTTGTGCTAATGAAAAATGTAAGACTGATATTTTGAGGTATGTGGGGACTGCAATTTTTATGTCTGCCAACGTGTTGAAAATTGTAATGAGTAGGCGAAGCTTGAAGAAAAATTGCAGACCGCTCTTACAGTTTTCTCGCTTAAGAAGTATGTACATACAGTCTCTATAGTCAACGGGAAAGAAACTCTGATACATAACTTCAGTTTATGTGGTGCAACATACACCATTCGTGAGAAGCTCTGCTTTAATATCCCATGACGTTTTGACACACATCATTTTAACGTATACTGTACACTATTTACTATTACACGTACAGTATTACAGTACACCATTATTCTTTGTATTTCATTGGTAGCTGATGTATAATGCAGAATGTTTAACATGTGCATTTGAGCTAAATATTTTTTAAATTTAGAATGAGATGTGGGGTTTCTAAGAGTATTATCTAGAGTGCCGAGGAGGGGTTGTTGAGGTGGTTCGGACATTTAGAAAGGATGGAATGAAATAGAATGACTTGGAGGGCGTATAAATCTGTAATGGAAGGAAGGCAGGGTAGGGGTTGTCCTAGGAAAGGTTGGAGGGAGGGGATAAAGGAGGTATTGTATGCACAAGCATGTTAGATAGGAGTGAGTGGAGAAGTAGCATTTATAAAGGGATTCTGGGAAACTGGTTAGCCAGACTTGAGTCCTGGAGGGGGAAGTACAGTGCCTGCACTCTGAAGGAGGGGTGAAGATATGGTGCAGTTTTTTTAACTGTAGTGTAGGTGTGCTTCTGGCAAGACATTGGTGGAGTGAATGATGAAAGTGTTTCTTCCTTTTCAGGTCACCCTGCCTCGGTGGGAAACAGCCAATGTGTTAATTAAAAAATAAATAGTTTTACATGTTTTTATTACAGTGTTTGTCAAATTTTGGCCTGGAATCCATGACCCCTTAAAGCTCCTCATAAAATTAGAATAGATTTGCATGTGAAATATATGAAAAATTAAGGACTTTACCTGCAAAAAGTTGGAGTTAACCTGTATGGTACACAAAACTTATCTATATTCAAATACTGTATGCAGTATATGGTACATCACTAATTAATTATTAATGCAGAATATTGGCATGAACACATTTCTGAAATAAAATAACTTTGCAAGATCCTTATCAATGAGGTATTCCTGTACATGTTGCGGAGTTTCACGATGTGTGTGGAAGCAACATTACATACACAATGCTTGTCAAAGTTTGTAGTGTGCTGTAATTGATTAGACTACGCAGAATGCCAGATTATACCTAATAAAATTATTTAAATTATATATTCTATTTTAGGTGAATCATTACAGTTATCTTCAGATTACAGATTTTGCCATCTCATGTATGATTTCCTAATTACATTAATAAATCCTGCCATTTAGTACACTGCATCATATTTAATGAAATGAAGTTATAATTAATTCACCCTGCCTCGGTGGGAGACGGCCGACTTGTTGAAAAAAAAAAAATGTAATGCTAACTGTTGGCTATTTTTAGGTTCATTCAGGAAAATCTTGGAGCATCCCTCGTCGGAGGCGACAGATACGGCGAAGGAAAACTCTGCAAGCTTGTCAAATAAATGTTGAGGAGACCTCTAGCATTGATGACAATAGTAGTAGCCAGGAAGAATCTCACACTGAAACCCAGAATGTGTAAGTTTCTGAAGCATTGTAACAAATTTGTCTACTGAGGAATGAATTCAGACTTAAGTTTGATGTGAAAGAATTTAAAGTACGCAGTGAATAATGATAATATACTCTAGAAATGTAGAATTGATGTTATGTACCTGATATAAAGAAATGATGCATTTCAGTTTTGCCGGAGGAATCCATAAATTATTTTCTCTAATCAGTTTTCATCCACGTGACTTAATTTATAGTGCTGTGACCTTATCAGTTTAAGCGCTTAATTTGATTTCATTATTCTTCTTTTAACAAAGATAGTAAGGAATTATTATGAACAGTAATAATAATAAAAATAATAATAATAAACCATTACTACAAAATATTTAGTAGTGACAGCCCAGTAGCAAGCAGCTCCAGTTCCAGTGATGTATTGCTTCTGGACATTGCTCCTTCTCTTCCCAATCGGACAACTGAAGACTTTTCTAGTTTAAGTGATGACTGCTCTACAGATGGAGAAGGTCCTAATGGTCATGGTAATTGGTATTTATCAAATCATGCTCATGTTAATACTGGTAAATATATTTTTTTTTTTAACATTCTTTATCCCGCTGAGGCAGGGTGACGTAAAGAAAAATGAAAGTTTTCTCTTTAAATTTAGTACTTTATACAGGAAAAGGGGTTACTAGCCCCTTGCACTTGGTAAATATGTACTTGCAAAAATAAGTTTTAAAGATACGTAATTGGATGTTTTTATTGTAACCTAAATGTGAAAATTCCAGAAAACATTCAGTAACATTTATTTTATCTCATAATTCATTTTAAGAATTGAACAATGAGGAAATATTTTGTAAATTTATCCTTTTTTTTTTTTCAGTTACTCCAGAGTCAGCATCAAATTTGACTCCAAATATGGTATTGTTTCGAGCCTGTGAAGCTCATAATTTGGCAATGATGAGTCATAGCATAGCACTAGGTGCTGAAAAGAACTGGCATAACCCAGATGAAAGTGGACGGACTCCAATGCATCAGGCAGTTATAAGTGTTCGTATTAGTCTCAGTTTTTATATCTAGAATTTTTTAATCATCATGGGGTGCCTCTGCCTATTAATAAAATTTTCAGCTTTCTTGGGCCATCCCTGCCTACCAATAAAAGTGTCAAAATTGTATAATTTTAAGCAGTCATCTTTTGGTAGATTCCACCTTATATCTTCATGATCATTTGGAAAAATGGTGAGTGGTGCATTGAGGTATCTGTGGAGACAAAAAATGTTATCTATGGAGGCAAAGAAGGGAATGTGTGAAAGTATAGCGGTACCAACACTCTTATATGGGTATGAAGCTTGGGTTGTAAATGCTGCAGTGAGGAGGCACCTGGAGGCAGTGGAGATGCCCTGTCTAAGGGCAGTGTGTGGTGTAAATATTATGCAGAGAATTTGGAGTGTGGAAATTGGGAGGAGGTGTGGAGTTACAAAAAGTGTGAGTCAGAGGGCTGAAGAGGGGTTGTTGAGGTGGTTTGGTCATTTAGAGAGAATGGATCAAAGTAGAATGACTTGGAGAGCATATAAATCTGTAGGGGAAGGAAGGAGGGGTAGGAGTCATCCTTGAAAAGGTTGGAGGGAGGGGGTAAAGGAGGTTTTGTGGGCAAGGGACTTGGACTTTCAGTAAGCATGTGTGAGCGTGTTAGATAGGAGTGAATGGAGACGAATGGTTTTTGGGACCTGACGAGCTGTTGGAGTACGAGCAAGGTAATATTTTGCGAAGGGATTCAGGGGAACCAATTAGCCGGATTTGAGTCCTGGAAATGGGAAGTACAATGCCTGTACTTTAAAGGAGGGTTGTGAGATATTGACAGTTTGGAGGGACTTCTAAACTGTCGTATCTGAGCACCTCTGCAAAGACAGGGATTATGTGTGAGTGAGGTGAAAGTGTTGAATAATGAAAGTATTTTCTTTTTGGAGATTTTCTTTCTTTTTGTGTCACCCTGCCTCGGTGGGAGACGGCCGACTTCTTGAAAAAAAAATCTTCATCATCACTCCTACAGTGTCTTCACAGTTCTTACCTATGTGTGTGTTTATCCATTCAGTGTTGACTGTGTTTTCCATGTGCTTTTTTTTTTATATATCTTATGTCATTTTTTTTTTATTATTATTACATTTGCTGTCATTGCTCACTTCTAATTCTGTCATTCCTATGTAGTCATAAACAAAGTGGGGGATCATTTCCTGTGTATTAAGATTTGTTATAGTTTCACTCTTAACTTCTTTATACTTTACAAAGATTTCAGGTTTTCTTGAATTCTTGTATATTGTAGTTTATCAAACTATCTAAGTATTTTATGATTGCTTTAGTATTTCAGGACTTATCCTTTCTCTCATTAACAGGTATTTTACCTGTTATCTTGGCTTAGCTATGCAATATCTAAACTTATTTGATGCTGTAGCCTATGATTCCTCTGTATTTACTTATTTTTCTTACTCTTTCTTTGCTTTTCATATTTTATTTACAGTACCTTTTTCTTTGTTTTGGAAGGTTGAATTTTCATAATTTTGTATTATACTCATAGCCTCATAACCCTTCATAAGGCCAGTGGAAACCTGACTATAAGTACCCTTGCCCTATTTTCACTTGTTCCTGCCCCTGATAAATCATGTAACCAGACTTCGTATTATATATAAGCTTCATTTCATGTACATTTTTCTAGTTTGCTTAAGAGAGCCACAGAGTGAGGCTAAGGATACACTATTCGTGTTTATTTAAAGAATTCTTTAGCATTTAAACTCCTGGATCTTTATTCAGATTACAATTGGCACTATTCTTGATATAGTTCGACTCATTTCATTTACCTATTGATTCACATGAAAAGTAATTAATTTTAACTAGGCATGCAAATTGAATTTCTTGCAATAATAATCAATTCATTTGAATTCTGGAAAGGCCTAATGCTATATTTGTTTTATAATCTCAAGTGTGAAGCATGGGTTGTAAAATGCTGCAGCGACGAGGAGGCTGGAGGCTGTGGAGATGTCGTGTCTAAGGGCAGTGTGTGGTGTAAATATTATGCAGAGAATTCGTAGTGTGGAAATTAGGAGGAGGTGTGGAGTTAATAAAAGTATTAGTCAGAGGGGTTGTTGAGGTGGTTTGGTCATTTAGAGAGAATGGAACAAAGTAGAATGACTTGGAGAGTGTATAAATCTATAGGGAAAGGAAGGTGGGGTAGGGGTTGTCCTAGGAAAGGTTGGAGGGAGGGGGTAAAGGAGGTTTTGTAGGCGAAGGGCTTGGATCTCAGTAAGCATGCATGAGCATGTTAGATAGGAGTGAATGGAGACGAATGGTTTTTGAGACCTGACGAGCTGTTGGAATGTGAGCAGGGTAATATTTTGTGAAGGGATTCAGGGAAATTGGTTAGCTGGACTTGAGTCCTCGAAGTGGGAAGTACAATGCATGCACTCTAAAGGAGGGGTTTGGGATATTGGCTGTTTGGAGGGACATCTAGACTGTTGTATCTGAGCACCTATACAGAGACAGTGATTATGTATGAATGATGGTGACAGTGATGAATGATGATAAAAGTTTTTTCTTTTTGGGTCACCCTGCCTCAGTGGGAAATGGCTGACGTGTTAAAAAAAAAAAAAATCACAAGTTTGGGCTTTTTCTAGTCTGCCTATGACATTGATCATGTTTTGTGCAAGAAATCATATAGTATACATGATATTGTAATTCAATATCCACGTATTTTTGGTTATGCATGGTTGCTCTTCTTTGGGATTATAAAAGGTTTTCGTTGCATATTTTAAGACATTTACTAATTACAGATTTTGGTACATTAGCTAAGGTTGGAAAATCTTACAAACTTATACAGTACTTACATTCAGTATAATTGAATTTTTCTGTGTGTTACTAAATAGTTCTTATTTCTACAGTAGTTTCTTATCAATTTAGGAGGCTTGGTCTGAGACCGAGCTTAGGGGTGTTGGTCCTCGAACCTTGAACAGGTATAATGGCTAAGCTGCTGCTGCTTCTTTCAACAAATCAGCCAGGAGAAGGAGTTACTAGCCCCTGGCTCCCGGCATTTTAGTCGCCTCTTACTACATGCATGGCATATGGAGGAAGAATTCTGTTCCACTTCAGTAGGGAAGCTATTTCACATATTTCATACAAATATAAAGAGCTCTCTAAAATATTTAAGATATACAGTGGACCCTCGCATAGCGCTATTAATCTGTTCCTGAGAGCTCAATGTTATGCGAAATTATCGTTAAGCGAATTAATTTTCCCCATAAGAAATAATGGAAATCAAATTAATCCGTGCAAGACACCCAAAAGTATTAAAAAAAAAAATTTTTACCACATGAAATATTAATTTTAATACACACAAACTGAAGAAGACATGCACAGTTACATGACACTTACCTTTATTGAAAATCTGGTGATGACTGATGGGATGGGAGGAGGGGAGAGTGTTGATGGTCTTAGTGTTTAGAAGGGGAATCCCCTTCCATTAGGACTTGAGGTGTCAAGTCCTTTTCCGGGGTTACTTCCCTTCTTCTTTTAATACCACTAGGACCAGCTTGAGAGTCACTGGACCTCTGTCGCACAACATATCTGTCCATAGAGGCCTGTACCTCTCGTTCCTTTATGACTTTCCTAAAGTGTTTCACAACATTGTCAGTGTAATAGTCACCAGCACGGCTTGCAATAGCTGTGTGAGGGTGATTTTCATCAAAAAAGCTTTGCACTTTAAGCCACATTGCACACATTTCTTTAATCTTTGAAGTAGGCAACTTCTTCAATTTCTCTATCCCCTCCTCCGGAGCAGTTTCCTTGGGTGTGGCCTCTTACTGTTGAAGATGATCTAGCAGCTCATCAGTGGTTAGTTCTTCATTGTCTTCCTCCACCAACTCTTCCACATCCTCCCCACTAACCTCACCAATATGAGCACTAGTTCCAGGCATTTTTTCCTATTCACCTGGGTGTTAGTCAACTGTTGTGGGTCACATCCTGGGGGGCAAGATTAAGGACCCCAATGGAAATAAGTTAGACAGTCCTTGATGATGCACTGACTTTCTTGGGTTATCCTGGGTGCCTAACCCTCTGTGGTTAATTGTTTCTCGGTAATTGTTTCACGTTAAGCCACACCAACAACACACACTCCACATCTTCGAGTAATACAGCTGATGGTGGTGCAGCAACAACAACAGCTGACTGTCGTGCAGCAACAGCTGACCATGGTGCAGCAACAGCTGACCATGGTGCAGCAGCAGCTGTGGAGCCTGTGGTGCAGCAACAGCTGACCATGGTGCAGCAGCAGCTGTGGTGCAGCAACAGCTGACTGGTCCAGTAACAGCTGACCGTGGTGCAGCAGCAGCTGACTGGTACGATAGTATTTATCACCCTTTTTACAACTGGGTTGGCACTAGAAGCTTTCTTTGGGCCCATGGTGGCTTATTTAGAAGTTACAAGCACTATAAATAATGGAATAATACAAAATGTATCGAATGTATGCATGCAACCGGCCACCCTGGCTTGTAAACAGGCTGGACGGACAGGTTCGGGATGAGTCATGTTCAGAAACGGCTGATGGTGGTGCAACAGCAGCTGACCGTGGTGCAGCAGCAGCTGATCCAGCAACAGCTGACTGGTCCAGCAACAGCTGAATGTGGTGCAGCAGCAGCAAACTGATCCAGCAACAGCTGACTGGTCCAGCAACAGCTGATCGTTGTGCAGCAGCAGCTGACTGATCCAGCAACAGCTGACCGTGGTGCAGCAGCAGCTGACTGATCCAGCAACAGCTGATCGTGGTGCAGCAGCAGCTGACTGATCCAGCAACAGCTGACTGGTCCAGCAACAGCTGATCATGGTGCTGCAGCAACTGACTGATCCAGCAACAGCTGACTGGTCCAGCAACAGCTGACCATGGTGCAGCAGCAGCTGACTGTGGTATGATAGTATTTCTCACCCTTTTTACCCCAGGGTTAGCACTAGAAGCTTTCTTGGGGCCCATTGTCACTTATTTTGCAGATGAAATCACCAAAAACGCTGTAATAATATGAAATGTTCCGATTGTATGCTTGGTTGTTACCGCGGAGGCTGGCTTGTAAACAATGCCACCGGCGGAACATGTGAGGCTGGCTCAGGCCGCACATTAGACACGTCTCGGACCAATAGCGTTGAGCGAGTTTTTTAGCAGTATGTGAGGCAAAATTTTAGCGATAAAATGTATCGGTATGCGGATTTAACGTTATGTGATGCCAACGGTATGCGAGGGTCCACTGTACAGTGTTTCAATCAGTCATGGTTTGACGAATAATGGTGTACAGTGGACCCCCGCATAACGATGGCATCACATAGCGATTTTTCCGCATACCGATTACTTTTATCGCAAAATTTTTGCCGCGCATACCGATTAAAAACCCGCTTACCGATTTTCGTCCGAGACGCGTCCAATGTGCCCTCAGCCAGCCTCACATGTGCCGGCCGTCCCATTGTTTACCAGCCAGCCTCCGCGGTAACATCCAAGCATACACTCGGAATATTTCGTATTATTACAGTGTTTTCGGTGCTGTTTCTGGAAAATAAGTGACCATGGGCCCCAAGAAAGCTTCTAGTGCCAACCCTGTGGTAAAAAGGGTGAGAATTAGTATGGAAATTAAGAAAGATTTTGAAGGGTTTGGGGCTAACCCTGAGAAGCCTATGCCAGTTGTGGAATCCATTGTGCCTACTTCAAAGATTAAGGAAATGTGTGCACAGTGGGTTGAACTGCAAACCTTTATAGATGAAAATCACCCTGACACAGCTGTTGCAAGCCGTGCTGGTGACTATTTCAATGACAATGTTGTGGCCCATTTTAGACAAATCGTAAAGGAACGGGAGGTACAGAGCTCTATGGACAGATTTGTTGTGCGACAGAGGTCCAGTGACTCTCAAGCTGGTCCTAGTGGCATTAAAAGAAGAAGGGAAGTAACCCCGGAAAAGGACTTGCTACCTCAAGTCGTAATGGAAGGGGATTCCCCTTCTAAACAGTAAGAAGATAATGCTCTCCCCTCCTCCCATCCCATCAATCATCACCAGATCTTCAATAAAAGTAAGTGTCATTTAATTGTGCATGCCTTTTTCAGTTTGTGTGTATTAAAATTAACATTTCATGTGGTAAAAAAAAATTTTTTTCATACTTTTGGGCGTCTTGCACGGATTAATTTGATTTCCATTATTTCTTATGGGGAAAATTCATTCGCATAACGATTATTTCGCATAACGATGAGCCCTCTTGCACGGATTAAAATCGTTAACCGGGGGTCCACTGTATATGTATATGAACAGACTAGTTGTCTTTTTTAGATATTTTGGTTTTGGATGGGGATTCCCCTTTTTTTTCCCAAGCCTCTTAGGATAATTCTTTCCCTAATGCAAAATGGCACAGGAATGAGGATGATGTATTATACTTATAGTTTAACCCATAAACAGTCCAAATGTTTCAACATTTGAAAGTATGTAAAAAAAGTAGATCTTCCTTTTGTGTTCTTACATTTGAAAATGAGTAAAAAAACTTTGATCTACTTTTTTTTTTTTGTTTGAAAATATGTAAAAAAAACGTAGATCTACTTTTGTAGCACTACACATGTGAACGTAGATCTGCTTGGACCGTTTACGGGTTAAGATTAAAAATTTTTTTTTTTTGACAAGTCAGCCATCTCCCATCGAGGCAGGGTGACGCAAAAAGAAAGAAAATCCCCAAAAAGAAAATATTTTCATCATCATTCAACACTTTCACCTCACTCAGACATAATCACTGTTTTTGCAGAGGTGTCCAGATACAGCAGTTTAGAAGCATATATGTATAAAGATATATAACATATCCCTCCAAACTGCCAATATCCGAAACCCCTCCTTTAAAGTGCAGGCATTGTACTTCCCATTTCCAGTACTCAAGTCCAGCTATATAAAAATAACTGATTTCCCTGAATCCCTTCACCAAATATTACCCTGCTCACACTCCAACAGCTCGCCAGGTCCCAAAAACCATTCGTCTCCATTCACTCCTATCTAACATGCTCATGCATGCTTGCTGGAAGTCCAAGCCCCTCGCCCACTAAACCTCTTTTACCCCCTCCCTCCAACCTTTTCGAGAACGACCCCTACCCCGCCTTCCTTCTCCTACAGATTTATACACTCTCCATGTCATTCTACTTTGATCCATTCTCTCTAAATGACCAAACCACCTCAACAGCCCCTTTTCAGCCCTCTGACTAATACTTTACTAACTCCACACCTCCTAATTTCCACACTCCGAATTTTCTGCATAATGTTTACACCAAAGATTGCCCTTAGACAGGACATCTCCACTGCCTCCAACAGCCTCCTCACTGCAGCATTTACAACCCAAGCTTCATACTCATATAAGAGAGTTAGTACCACTATACTTTCATACGTTCCCTTTTTTGTCTCCATAGATAACGTTTTTAAGATTAAATATTTAAATCAAATTTAATTACAGTCTTACTCCATTCACTTAGTCATAATTTTTGAGTCAGTTTTGTACTGTAGATGCATCACCAACCTATAAATTGTTATCAGTATAAGAGTCTCTATTTGTAGGGTTCTGTAATGGCTGTGCAACATCTTCTAATAAATGGGGCACGACCCAATGAACAGGACTCTTCAGGATGTACACCATTACACCTGGCAGCATTATTGTCAAATATTGGCCAAGTAAGTGCTATGATAATGAGTGTTTGTGCCAAAATTGTGGAATGTTATAAATAATTTGATAATATTGGTTCTCTTATAAATAGGAATATGTTGACTATTATCATTATTATTTTTTTTTTTATCACCAGCTGTCACCCACCAATGTATTGTGATCCAAAAAAAGAAACACATTCACCATCATTCATTCAGTAGCTGTCTTACTAGAAATGTGCAGACATCACAATACAAATAACCGTCTGACCAGTGATGCCCTCTCTCCTCAAGAGTGCAGCATTGCCCACCTTGCCAGTTTCCTCAAATTCCATCATAAATGTTATTACCTATTTTTGTTGTGTTAATAGAAATCAGTCAGGACATCTGGTAACATAAGCTGTACTTGTATTGCTTGATGTCCTGGTAAACTGATTGAGAAGTCATCACACTTTTGGCAAGACAGGGATTGAATGAATGATGGCATATGTGTTTCTTTTTTTGGGGGAGGAGGGGGAGGGTCACCCTGTCTTGGTGGGAGACAGCTGTTGACGTAAGGAAAAAAAAAATAAATTTTTTTATGGTGTTTATGTTATAGAATCATTAAAATTGCTTTGTTACAGGTTTGCTTATTGTTGAAGCACAGGGTGGACCTAAATTTGTGCAATAATGAAGGTCTGAAGGCTATTGACATAGCCCTTGAAAGCAGTGAACCAGATGTTGTAACTCTGTGAGTAGAAATTAAGTTGTACAGCAGGGCCCCACTTATACGGCAGGTTAGGTTCCAGGCTACCGCCGTAAAGCGGAAACCGCCGTAAAGTGGAACACCCTTTTTTTCCACTTATAAATGCATACAAACACTAGATAACAAGTTTACACTAACATATATTAAGTTAGCAATAGAACCAGGCAGCAGGGTAATATTTAGTGAAGGGATTCAGGGAAACCGGTTATTTTCATATAGTCGGACTTGAGTCCTGGAAATGGGAAGTACAATGCCTGCACTTTAAAGGAGGGGTTTGGGATATTGGCAGTTTGGAGGGATATGTTGTGTATCTCTATACGTATATGCTTCTAAACTGTTATATTCTGAGCACCTCTGCAAAAGCAGTGATAATGTGTGAGTGTGGTGAAAGTGTTGAATGATGATGAAAGTATTTTCTTTTTGGGGATTTTCTTTCTTTTTTTTGGGTCACCCTGCCTCGGTGGGAGACGACCGACTTGTTGAAAAAAAAAAAAAAAGTACAATACACACATAGTGCACTCATTACTTACCTTAAAATATTTATAGTCTTAATCTAGGGTGAGACAAGTAGTATTTATTGTAAGAAATCAAGTGTGGTATGTATGGTAATCAGCCAGGCTACCTTACCAGGCCACCCCACCCACACATACTATTCTATGATATTTAAGCATCCCAGAGCGATAAAATGTATATACAGTTCACTCATTACTTACCTTAAAATATAGGGTGAGATGTGTAGTATTTATTGTAAAAAATCAAGTGTGGTATGTATGGTAGTCAGCCGGGCTGCCATACCAGGCCAACCCACCCACACATATATTCTATGATATTTAAGCATCCCAGAGCGATAAAATGTATATACAGTTCACTCATTACTTACCTTAAAATATTTGTAGTCTTAATGTAGGGTCAGGAGTAAGTAAATGAGATAAAACGAATAAATGAGAGAGAGAAAGAATTAGTACATGAGAGGGGACAGGCGCAGAGTTATGTAAACAAACCAGGCGAACGTAAGTTTTGTAAACAAACGAAGTGTACACGTCTGGTTTGTGTACAAGTTACATTGTGTACAGGTTGTCTCTACATTGATACGGTAGAATTAATAAAGAAGAACACTCCCATTCTCATGTAACATCATTTTGAGAAGAAATGAAGCTCTGAGTGAAGGCAATGAAAATAAGTCACACTGACTTTTTTGGGTTATCCTAGGTTCTCTACACATATGTTGTTATGTATGATAATCTATGTAACTGTATTTGTGTATACCTGAATAAACTTACTTACATACATACGAAAGGAATAATTTTCTACAGTTACCCCCAGTAACACATTTTCTCTTATGTTAGATTAGAGAAAATGTTATTCTTGCCGTCACTTGTACAAGTTATCTGGCTCCCACATCTTATATTTATGTTTATTTATTCTATTGTGGGGTGTATTTATCATCTTTTTATGTTATGTATCGTGTTTATTATATAATTTTGAAAAAAATATCATGGATGGATTAATGAAAATGTGTATATTAACGTAATATACGACATTTAATGAGACTCGGTGAGTATTGTTATTATTATTATTATTATTATTATCATTTCTAATATGGCGTCACTTGTGCAAGTCGTCTGCTACCACATCTCACATTTATGTTTATTTATTCTACTGTGGGGTGTATTTATCTTATTTATATGTTATGCATCGTGTTTATTATATAATTTTGAAAAAAATATCATAGATGGATTAATGAAAATGTGTATATTAACGTAATATACGACATTTAAATAACTCTATGATTATTATTATCATTACTAATATGACGTCTGGAGACATAAGACACTTACCGATTTTAATGTGTACCTGCATGCCAGCACAGTATGTAAGTTTATTTAGGTACAGGTATACATAAGTATAATTATCAGAGTATATATAAAATATGAAATAACTTTTAAAAACATTTGAAATTTTGGAGTTTCCAGACAAAATGGAGAGACTTAGTGCTTACTGAGCTCACGGAGAATGTAAACAAACAGGGTGGGGCACGGTGACCATATTAGAAAATCAGGTGAGGGGAGCCGTATAGCGAGTTTTGGTCATAATTTGAAATGACCGTATTAGCGGAACGCCGTAAAGTGAAACGCCGTAAAGCGGGGCCCTCCTGTATATTCAAATATTCTGTTTACTTTTATAACAGTGTTGCTTTTTTTATTGTTTGAAGTTATAGCTAGACTAACAACAGCACTTAATACATTAGTTAAAGTAACAGTTCTGGCCACTTTGATTGGTAAGATGCATTTTTTACTTTGATGGTTCTTGAGTTGCACCATATTCTGATGTATAACCATGTTTTATAGCTGAATTGCTAGGCTCCAATTAGTATTTTTGCATTGCATTATGAAACTGTTAAATCCTTGCTAGTATATCTAATTACCCTCTAGCTGGACTTGATAGGGGAGTGTATTTGAAAAAATACACTTATGCTTGTGAGTGTAAATGAAAGCATTACTTATGTCTGTGAGTGTAAATGAATGCATTACTTATGCCTGCTAGAAAAACTGTTAATAAGGTTGTATATCAGTGATTTCATTGGTGTCACACTAAAAATATGCTTCTCCTGGCTATAAATACAAGTATGCCTGGTTATGGCTGGCTCACCAGGTTCCAGGTACACCATGGTATTCATCATATTCATCAGCTTTAAACATCAGATGAAAAACTGTATAGATTTTTTAGTTGCTTAGGAATATATAGATGACTGTTAGTGTGGTCTCAGAATGCAAGTTAGTTCCAGATGAAAGCTGTAACACAGATGAGAGTAATATACCAGAAAGATTTCACAAAATATGTGGATGTTTGTTGAGAGTGTAGAAAAAACTATTGAGTTTCCAAGCCCATAGGATGATTACCACATGGCAGCTAAAAGTGTACAATTATAGCTCCCATCATCCACATTACTGCCAAGTCTGCCTCATTTTTTGTTATAGTGTCAGACTCCCAAAGTGCATTGCAAGCACAGGTCTTTGATTCCTTATATCTTGTCCTTTTCTTGTTGATGCTAGCTTTGTTATGTTCGAGCTTCAGTAAGAATGAAAAAGTCATCTGTGTAGGGGTCCCTGTCTATCCTGGTACTTGGACTCCTCTGCATGTTACACTGTCAGAATTTCTCAGTCTCCTGCAGGTTGTCAACCCCTAACTTTATTTTGCAATCCTGACAGCATCTGTGAAATCACTGGCAATGATGGTCTAAATGGATGACCAATGTGCTTTTATTCAAAGCTCAATGAGCTTCATTTTATCATATTCCATTCTGGGAAACAGTACTTGTTTAACTTGACATTGGTCATATCAGTTTTTAATCATGGTCATTTCACTGATGGGAGCCCTTCACCACTCTGCATTGCTAGGTTGCTCTGACTATCTCATTTATGAGAGATGACACAGAAATTGTGTCTTACTATCCCTTCAGTGCCCTGCCTTTCTTACTGTCTCTCCTCTCTGAAAGTCCCACTTTTAATGACTTTTTCTACCAATGAACTACTGCATCTAATGAATTTCTTATTCCATCTTCATCACGTTATTCCTACCTTTTTAACTTATTAAGTTAGCCAACACCTTCAGCAAGCAGTAGGGAATGACCCTCGTGGATTTAGGGCTTTCAGTGACTACAATAATGCAGTAATAATCATAATAATAATGGTGACTTTTAAATGTTGAGGAAGAAAGGGAGGCGGTAATTTCATGCACTGGCCAGGGAGGTATACCATCTTTTAGGAGTGAAGAAGAGCAGAATGTAAGTGTGGTGGAGGTACGTGAGGCATTACGTAGAATGAAAGGGGGTAAAGCAGCTGGAACTGATGCTATCATGACAGAAATGTTAAAAGCAGGGGGGGATATAGTGTTGGAGTGGTTGGTACTTTTGTTTAATAAATGTATGAAAGAGGGGAAGGTACCTAGGGATTGGAGGAGAGTATGTATAGTCCCTTTATATAAAGGGAAAAGGGACAAAAGAGATTGTAAAAATTATAGAGGAATAAGTTTACTGAGTATACCAGGAAAAGTATATGGTAGGGTTATAATTGAAAGAATTAGAGGTAAGACAGAATGTAGGATTGTGGATGAGCAGGGAGGCTTCAGAGTGGGTAGGGGATGTGTAGATCAGGTGTTTACATTGAAGCATATATGTGAACAGTATTTAGATAAAGGTAGGGAAGTTTTTATTGCATTTATGGATTTAGAAAAGGCATATGATAGAGTGGATAGAGGAGCAATGTGGCAGATGTTGCAAGTATATGGAATAGGTGGTAAGTTACTAAATGCTGTAAAGAGCTTTTATGAGGATAGTGAGGCTCAGGTTAGGGTATGTAGAAGAGAGGGAGAATACTTCCCGGTAAAAGTAGGTCTTAGACAGGGATGTGTAATGTCACCATGGTTGTTTAATATATTTATAGATGGGGTTGTAAAAGAAGTAAATGCTAGGGTGTTCGGGAGAGGGGTGGGATTAAATTATGGGGAATCAAATTCAAAATGGGAATTGACACAGTTACTTTTTGCTGATGATACTGTGCTTATGGGAGAGTCTAAAGAAAAATTGCAAAGGTTAGTGGATGAGTTTGAGAATGTGTGTAAAGGTAGAAAGTTGAAAGTGAACATAGAAAAGAGTAAGGTGATGAGGGTATCAAATGATTTAGATAAAGAAAAATTGGATATCAAATTGGGGAGGAGGAGTATGGAAGAAGTGAATGTTTTCAGATAATTGGGAGTTGACGTGTCGGCAGATGGATTTATGAAGGATAAGGTTAATCATAGAATTGATGAGGGAAAAAAGGTGAGTGGTGCGTTGAGGTATATGTGGAGTCAAAAAACATTATCTATGGAGGCAAAGAAGGGAATGTATGAAAGTATAGTAGTACCAACACTCTTATATGGATGTGAAGCTTGGGTGGTAAATGCAGCAGCGAGGAGATGGTTGGAGGCAGTGGAGATGTCCTGTCTAAGGGCAATGTGTGGTGTAAATATTATGCAGAAAATTCGGAGTGTGGAAATTAGGAGAAGGTGTGGAGTTAATAAAAGCATTAGTCAGAGGGCAGAAGAGGGGTTGTTGAGGTGGTTTGGTCATTTAGAGAGAATGGATCAAAGTAGAATGACATGGAAAGCATATAAATCTATAGGGGAAGGAAGGAGGGGTCGGGGTCATCCTCGAAAGGGTTGGAAAGATGGGGTAAAGGAGGTTTTGTGGGCAAGGGGCTTGGACTTCCAGCAAGCGTGCATGAGCGTGTTAGATAGGAGTGAATGGAGATGAATGATACTTGGGACCTGACGATCTGTTGGAGTGTGAGCAGGGTAATATTTAGTGAAGGGATTCAGGGAAACCGGTTATTTTCATATAGTCGGACTTGAGTCCTGGAAATGGGAAGTACAATGCCTGCACTTTAAAGGAGGGGTTTGGGATATTGGCAGTTTGGAGGGATATGTTGTGTATCTTTATACATATATGCTTCTAAACTGTTGTATTCTGAGCACCTCTGCAAAAGCAGTGATAATGTGTGAGTGTGGTGAAAGTGTTGAATGATGATGAAAGTATTTTCTTTTTTGGGATTTTCTTTCTTTTTTGGGTCACCCTGCCTCGGTGGGAGACAGCCGACTTGTTGAAAAAAAAAAATAATGGTGATAATGACACTAATTTCAACAAAGTCCTTTATTGGTATATCATTTCACCCACAGGTGGCCCTTTTCAAGCACATTCACCTATGGGTGAAATGTACAAGTAATGGACATCACAGCATTTTGTATCTTAATCTCCATTTGACAAAGTATTTTATTCCTCACTGCCATCAGATTACGAGTGGCCAGTCTTA
Source organism: Cherax quadricarinatus (assembly GCF_038502225.1). NCBI lineage: Eukaryota > Metazoa > Arthropoda > Malacostraca > Decapoda > Parastacidae > Cherax > Cherax quadricarinatus. Next base: position 56,731,440 of record NC_091296.1, read on the forward strand.
GTGAGCACATAGATCGCGATGGTGGTGAAGATAACAATATGCTCACAGATTTCTTGCGAGATTTCCAAGAGAAGATGTGTATCCAAGGCTACAGGACTCGCCAAAATGAAGACACATTGAACTAAATAAATGAAGTTGTACATTAGAATTATAAACTAGTATTGTATTCTTAAAGCTAGAGGAATTAGTTATATCTTCTTAATCTTGTTTGCCTTCTGCATCTAAAGCAGTGCCACCTGAAGTGATGAGAGTGACTTTACTGTGTAGTAGATATTACATCAATGTTAAATTTTATTACTTTTAGAATTAAGATTTTCACATCAGATACAGTGGACACTCATAATTTGTGTGGGTTATGTTTCTGAAAACTATGCTGTGAATGATTTCTATGACTTTTGGAATGAAAAACATGGGGAAAAAATAGGGTTGCATTCATCAGACCTCTATTGCTAAGACTCGGGGTATGCAAGTTATTGGCATAGTCTAAGAGTTTATTTCTTTTAAAACATTATTGGTATAGAATAATAAGTTGATGAATTAGACATGGGTGCAACACCTGGATGTCTTTATTTTGAAGAAGTTTCACCAACCAGTGCCTTCTTCAGTTCACTGGAGCTTATTAAATTGGAGACAGCATATTCCTTCCACAGAAAGTGGGAAGCATGAACATGAATTACCTTCAAATCCATCAGCACTTTAAACATCATACAGTATTTTTTGTTGCACACTCATTCTTGTTTTAAATAGGGTAAAGAGTGAAAAGAAAGAGTTTTATCTAATCTTCCTTTTCCTTGCTCCTTGTCACTATAGAAGTATGTTGATGTAGTTGATGTGGTCCTTATCTGTGGCCTTCGTCTTCGTTACACATATGTACATCATAAATGCTACACAATTTTCTATTTTTAATAGTTTTCACACTGTATTACCGATGGCCAATATATTCAATAATTATATAAATGCAGCCAGCATGCATAAATGATAATTAAGGCAGAAGAATGTGTAATTGTGTTACAGTAGTAACCTGCCAGCTGTAATAACCACCTCCACCTCCTGTCTTTACTCTAACCACAATTTTCTTAGAAATTGTAAGAGTTTCATACCTAAACTGGCACCTCTAGCATAAGTTTTATTTATTTGGATGCCATGATTAATATCCAGAGGCAAAGCAAGGTGATATGAATGAAAATGGGACACAGAACCACAGAGAGTCTATTGTATGGTACGTATGTATCCAGACTAACAACTAGTTTGCTTACAACAAGCAGTTATGTTAGGTCTCCCCCACACCAAAATAGCGACTGCCTAAGGGATGGAGGAACGCTCCAAAACGGTATTGCACTCCATTAATTCTGCCCTGATGCACCTTAATGGTAATGGCTCAGTGCTATTGGAAATTAAAAAGTAAATTTAAATCACAGAATACTGAAAACATGAGCTATGATCACACAACTTACGGGTGTCCACTGTATAAAAAAAAAACTAATTTCTAGGAGGCTTTATGGAATGGGATACTGTACTATGTCTCAACAAAATATTAGTCAACCATGTTGGCTAATATACACTCAAATGTAAATACATTATAACAGTCTCAGATTTTATATATATTTTTATTGTTTATCATAATGATTTATATCAAAATATTTCCTATAATTACTCCATGTGGTGGGTATTAACACCCACAAGATTCTCAGTTCAAGAATTCCTACTTGCCTTTTCACTGTACAGTTTTCCTGTTGATAGGAGATATAGACACACACAAAATATATTACACTTTTAAAGATTTTTTTTTTTATAGCCAGTATTATTTCTTTTGAAAATCAGTGGCAATGTTTTGTACTGCTATGTGATAACCAAAATATGGACTGAAGTAAGTGTATGTTAGCATTAAATATTCACTGATTTGCTTCAACTGAATCTATATAATTTATATCAAAGAAACTGTGAATGTGTTTCAGAACCCAGGAAAGGCTAGAAGGCACTATAATGTGAAAATATTTAAAATGCTGTATAGTATTCTTATTGCTAAATTAACAAAGTTTATCGACATAAATATGAAAATAGATTAAGGAAATTCTTTTTTATGCCTAGGAAGTACTAGCCAGAGAACGTGAAAGAACTCTTAAGAGTGATGGGTCCACCACAAGCAAGTTAAAGATTTTAATGCTCAGTGACAGCATAGTGATATATGTATTAACCCTTAAACTGTCCAAATATAGATCTGTGTTTGCACGCATAGTGCTCCTAACGTAAATCTACGTTTTTTTTTACATAATGTAAAATCGAACGTAGATCTACATTCAGAGCGCTACACGTGTGAACGTAGATCTGCGTTTGGACTGTTTAAGGGTTAATGTGGGACAAAGATAGCATGTATTTATTACATCAGATGGAAATTGTGATAGACTTAAATTTATTTAATGATACATATATGGAGCAAACTGTAAAAGCTGAATATGTATCATATTATCAGTGTGCATGCTGTTGAACTGTTACATGCATTAGCAAAATGCATGCATCTCTTTGGAAACACATTTGATAAGTGAAGGTGCTACATACAGTATTGTGATTGTCAAACTGTTCCTTGGCAATTTTATCATTTCTCTTGTAGTTAATGTTCTGAAATGTGAAAGCATTTCAAGACTTATGGAAAAATGAAGTACACTGTGGGAATATCATTCAGGGAATCTGTTTGTTCAGTGTCCATACTTTTTGGTTGATTTGGATTAAATTCTTTTTGTATGGGTATTCATTCTTTGGCATATTTTTAATTGGACACCATACTTTTAAACATAGTCAGTTCCTTATTTATTAAGTAATCATTGAACTGATTGCAGCAAGAACTAGCATTCAAGATTGCTATTAGACAGTTCACATTTGTTTAATTTATGGATGTTGATTCATGAAGTCCTAGTTGCCATGTATGGTTAGTGTGAGTGATGGTGAAAGTGTGTCTTTTTCACCTTGCCTCAGTGGGAGATGGCTGGGTGTGTTTAAAAAAATATATATATACATGTATCTATATATATATTACTTAGATAAACAGACCAGGCCATGGGGGCATTGACCCCTGAAACCCTCTCCAGGTACTATAATACCTGTGGATATGTAGTTAGTTATGCTATACTAAATTTGATAAATCACAAATTCCATGAAACAGATTGCTGAAAATTTCAGGACATCTCAGTTATAAGACTAACTGCACTTCAGGGTGAGTGTTTTATATTCAAAGTTTTTAAAATTTCCTATTTATGGTCATCAATAGTTAATTTTTTTTTTTTTTTTGAATTGGTAGTCATTAGCAAACTATATTAATGGTATAGCTCACAATAAAAGTGATTGCTTTAAATGTGATGCACTGCAAATTTTTAATATCACCAAGTGTGACTGCACAGGTATTATGTCAGCCATCATCGCCATCTTGGTTGTTCCATTGTAGATTTTGTCATTAAGAAAACACTGTTTTTTTTTCTTCACACTTGTTTATGCATGTCATTGTGATATGGTGATGGTAAGACCAGTTAATAATGATATTGTGTAGGAATATATGCCTAAAGTACCTAAATATTTTTTTTACTATTTTGTTCCCCCCATGATAGTTAACCTAAAAAAAAAAAATATTCACCATCATTCATTTAGTATCTGGTTTCCTAAAACTGTGCAGACATCACAGTTCATATTGCTAAGACATTATAATGATGACCCATACCCAAGACTAATAATTAGGAATTTTTTCTTTTAGATCTAAGTAAGAAAAATCAAGCCTCTGTAACTTGATTACAGAATTTGTGCTTTCAGGCAAGAATGATTTATCTTATATTTCAAATTACAGTACCTATATAATGGATTCATTTATTAAATAGAATGCTTATAAAACAAGAATAATTGTTATAGCTTAGTATGAAAGACCTTCACAGTACTGTGTAACTACTACAGGAACAGACCCTATAATATGGTACCCCAACAGTCTTTCACAGTACTGTGTATCTACTATAGGAACAGACCCTACAATATGGTACCCTAACAAAGACCTTCACAGTACTGAGTATCTACTACAGGAACAGATCCTACAATATGGTACCCCTAACATCTGGAATTCTCTCCAAACAATCAGTATTCAAATTAAGACTGTATTGAAATCCATAAAGAACACCAAGCCTTAAGCTCAGCAAAGACCACGTCTCAGTATTATGCTGTGCTAATTCTTACAGTATACACCACTTGAAACTGATGGTCACTGGCCAGTCAACACAGCCACAGGCTTTAAAGGATTATATGAGAGTTGCCTGTCAATAATTATAAGGTTCAACACGGATGTATTGACTGTTATAAATACGTTTCGTCCCTGAAGCATACAAGCACCAACTAGAGTACATACCTTGAAACCAATGCAGCCAAGACCTTTCTGTTGTTTGATCATATTCTACATCTCCCAAGCCCTTTGAAAGTAGGCCTGAACCATCTACATCTTCTCAACCATCTGTGTCTTCCATACCATCATCCTGTATATCTCCTACATCATCTGTGATATTGCTGGACCTTTACAGCTCCTTTGACTAAATAAAAGTTATGCTAAGTTACCACTGTACAGCACAGGAATCCAACTGTAATCTCATCTATTCAGAAGAAAAAGTAAGAAAAATTACTTGTTGTATTGTACAATTAACATTTTTTATCATCAGGTCCAAGTCAGACCGAAACATCATCATAAGCTTCCCTCTCCTATGTGCAAGTTATTTGTGTGTTGTTCCAGCCATGGTATTTTGCTTTTTTGTTTTTTTACTGTACTCTATTATAATGTTACAGATTATTCATTATATGTCCTATAGTACCATCAGTGCAGTAGACTTAAGTTCGCTGCATTGGGTATTTACTTCCTGTAGTACGTACATCAATGCAACGGATGTAGTCTATTGCATGAGTCACTTCCAGACGAGATTTTCGTTAAAGCAAACACCCTCTTCTTCCTATTAATTTGTTACACTGAGGATCCACTGTATAAGGATGGCAAAATAGGCAGAAAAGGTGCTTATAGACAATATGTGGCACTATGTGGATGTTTAACCATTGATTTGAGCAAAAATTTCATGTTAAACAGCAAATAAGTGTGTTTAAATATACAGCAAATAACAGAAAAGCTAAAATCATGAAAATTTATACATATCTTCATGAGAGCAGCTGAACAAGAGTGCTAAAGCTATTACCAGTGACAGGCAGCCATCAAGCCCTGAAAATCTTGAGTGAATTATGCAGATCAGGCATTTTAGCTGAAGACCTGTTCCAGAGACTAGCCCAGATGTCAGATGTAATATTCCCTGCACTCGCTCATTCCTGTATATCTTCATTTAGAAGCAGAATTAAGGATGATACAAGATTAAATAATTATGAATACATTACAGATATGTGAGCGTGTTAGGAGTGAATGGAGACGAATGGTTTTTGGGACCTGATGAGCTGTTGGAGTGTGAGCAGGGTGTTATTTAGTGAAGGGATTCAGGGAAACCGGTTACTTATATATAACCGGACTTGAGTCCTGGAAACGGGAAGTACAGTGCCTGCACTTTAAAGGAGGGGTTTGGGATATTGGCAGTTTGGAGGGATATGTTGTGTATCTTTGTACGTATATGCTTCTAAACTGTTGTATTCTTAGCAAAAACAGTGATTATGTGTGAGTGAGGTGAAAGCGTTGAATGATGATGAAAGTATTTTCTTTTTTGGGGATTTTCTTTCTTTTTGGGTCACCATGCCTCGGTTGTAGACGGCTGACTTGTTAAAAAAAAAATATTATTATTATTTGTTATATGCCTATTTCTTTAAAAACTGGGAAATGACATTATTCCCAATGGTGCCAGAATTAAGGATTCGTTCCTGTGTATATTTATTCTATAAGAATGAAAAATAATGGTGTATGGTCATTCCATATGTTTAGTAGTTACTGACCAGCATTTAATTATGCTATATAAATACATTGAAAAAAAAAAAGATTTGTTTATGAAATCTGGCAAAAATGTTAATAAACAAGAGTAAGAATAGAATAAGTGTTTAGGCATCAGGTTTCATAATACTTTACTGTATGACATAGATATAAATACATACCATACATAATTTTCTAGATTACAACTTTAAGTGAAAACTTGTATTACAGTTCTACTCCTTAAAAACATCCACATGGGACCATAATCACTAGTGGGGTCCCACACTGCTTAGTATCTGTCTTTACCTGATAATAACAGTACAGGTAATTGATATATGTAAATTACTTTCTAGCAGAAATAACTATGTATATATAAGTATGATTAGATATACTGTAATACAAAAATCTAATGCAAAGTAAAAATTTAAAAGGCTAAATCCTTGCAGAAAGATTTGAATAAATTGAGCAGGTGGAGTGATTTTGAAATGTTGATAGTTCAGATCATGTACTATATTGCAAATGTTTGAAAGTGGAAAACTAAATTGTATTATTGCATTATAATTTAGTAATTCCTCTGGTAACTTTTGTACAGTAAATAAGTTTGATCATTGTGGAACCCCACTGATGGCTTTACCCTTCGTGATGCTTTTTTTTTTTTTTCCTTGAATCACTATTCCAATTTTATATGTAAAAATTCTTGGCCAGTCCAGTATCTCCCCCTTTCCTATTTTTGATAACTTTCTTATTAATGTTTCATGGTGAGTCCCCTAATTTTGTGAATGTTGTAATAACACAGCAGGTTAGGTATACAAATCAGGTAACAAAGTTCTTTACACTGCTGCTTTATCTAAAATTATTCTATCTGGTCCCACTGCTTAATTTTTGCAAGTGTCAATCAACAGTATCCTTGACCACTTCCCTTGTTTTTATGGTACTCGTTTTGGTTGTTTGTTGGGAACGCAGCGCCTCATTAAAATTATTCTCTTGTAAATATGCTAGTGGGTTTAGTGCTTCTTTTTTTATTATAATAATAATCTTGTAAATATAGTACACAAAAATTTCATGTTCAGTATTTTCTACATTTCTTATACTCATTTCTTTGTATTTTAACATTTATAATAAACATGTTTTAAGTACTGCATTTATAAAGGGATCTGATTCTGTTTCATTCATTTCTACAATTTTTTTTTTTAAGTATCTTATTATACTGTACTGTACTTATTTCTAGCTCAGTTGAATTGGCTGCAAGTTTATAGATGTTATTGCTTTCCTTGTTGTTCCAAGCTCTTTCCTAGCCATGGCACTGCTTTACAAGTGTCATTTAATTCGATAAGTGTTTGCCAGTTCCTCATTTATGTTTTCTTTATTTAGTAAGGTAGACACATTACAATAGTACTACGTTTTAAATGCAAATGAATTGCACTATTTTGTTAGCTTGTAGAAATATTAATTAACACTGACATGACTTTAGCCATTACTGCATAGCATTTCCTGTAGAAGCTGAAACAGGTGTCCTTCACCTGATGCAATAGCTGCATTCCAGGCCCATGGTAGCAGTCCTCTTTTTTTTTAATCATGCCATCAGCACTCAGTTCTACATAATCTTTATACACTTTGCAAACTGCACTAATCATGAGGCAAATGAATATTGCAAATGAGGAATTACTGATAAAATGCAGTCATGTAATAAATTTACATTAAGAGAAGGAAACATGTACTTTCTTACACATCTGTCAAAATAACCCTTCCCATTTTTTCACTTGTTTATTAAGGATAAGACAGAGAGCAGGATTGCACATCCTCATTGTTTAGCACTCTATGACCCACTTTCTTACTAATTTGGCCCTTCCACTGCATCAAAGAATATGGAGTATCAGAAACAGAGATGTATTATTTTGAAATGCAGTAAGGGTGGAAGTAAGAGGTTTGAAAAAAAAAAAATGTGGAACAACACAAATATGTGATGTTGAAGATAATGACCTATTCAAGGGGGGCTCCTTGGCGTGGTGAAGAGGCTCTTGGTCTGAGGAATTAGACCTGTCGGTCTACTTCCTCAGACCGAACCTAATTACCCCCCAATCCCCCATTCCCTATCCCATCCTCCCCTTTTTCCTTTCCTCCTCCTCCTCCCCACCCCTCCCTTTTGCCCTTCCTTTTTTTTTTTTTTTTTTTTTCCCCCTACAGGCATGCTAGTTCCTAGGTAGGGGAAAGGGTACCGGGGTCCATCCCATTCCGTTGAGGTTCTTGGCGGTGGCATAGTTTACCGTGGAATCTGGATTGCCTGGGGATGTCCTGATCCCTCTCCGGTATCCCGGAGGGTGGCTTTGGGTGTCTCTCGGGCGACGGGTGTATCTCTGGAAGCCACCTTTCGGATTCCGGGGGTGGTGGCCGAAGGAGGTATGCTTTGTGGCGGATTTCCGGCCGCCCTCTCTTTTGTCCACCGAGGTAACTCGGCAGATGTGAGGTTGCTATCCCGGATTGCTGGTTTACTGGCATGATGGGTAGGGTATGGCACGGGTTCCATGCTGCATCTGCGCTACTTGCGGTGCTGAGGTCCTCTTGGGCGCGGAGGGAGATTTCTGGCCCTTTCATTCCTCGTAGGAACTATCCCTCTCCGGTCCCCCCTTTTTTTATTCTTTTTTTTTATTTTTATTTTCTTCTTTTTTTTTCTTAAAAACAAAAAGAAAGAAGTAACCTAACCATGGCAGCCCTAGTCCATGAACCTGCTACCCCCGGGCCCCTTCTTGATACCGCACCCCGTTCTGACCCCGCCTCGTCTTTGGACCACTCTTCGGACACTTCTCATGCCTCTGTACCTCTTGCCGGTGCTGTTTCCTCACCCGCTTCAGGTACTGAGGCCTCGACTGACTCCTTCGATTTATCTGACCTTCGCTCTCCTCTGACTATGCTTCCGGCCTCTCCCTCTACGGTGCGGCAATTTTCGAATCGCCGGCCCATTCCACGTCGGACCAACTCTGGTCTCACGCCTAAACGCCAACGACAATTACCTGCTGATGATACTTCTCCACCTTCTCGTTCTTAGAAAAGATCAACACGTCCTTCACTACCTTTCCACGCTCAGTTTCAGACTGCACAATGGACTAAATTCTTCACTTTATGACCGACTTCCTCTACTGCCTATCTTTCTGACCACAGTATTGGCAAGGCACTCCTACGCCATGTTGGTAAAGATATTTCTTTTCATGCTCTTAAGAGCGGTACGCGCATCGTCACTGTACAGAATGCTACCCAGGCTCATGAGCTTTCTCGTCTTTCCCATATCGATACTGTTCCTGTAACTATTGAAAAGCATCATTCCCTCAATTCTTTTAGTGGTACCGTCATTCTGCCCCATACCATAGTTCAACAAAATTTCCAGACATGTGGCACTGACATTCTTGAACAGCTGGAACTCCAAGATCTCCCAATCCTCAAGGTAGACACTTAAGTTCTTCCTGCCCGCGGGCGGAGATGATACCCTAGCAATGTGGCTCGTTTAACTTTTGACAGCCGTGAACTCCCATCCTCAGTTTATGTAGCAGGACATCGGTTACAAGTTCGAAAGGTGATCCCTACACCGCAACAGTGTAGAAATTGCTGGCGATTTGGCCATCCAGCGAAATATTGCAGATCTATCGCCGAATGCCCAGTCTGTGGTGCCGATGACCATTCTAATACGTCTTGCAATCGACCTCCCTCTTGCCTTAATTGTCATGAGGCTCACCCTTCGTACTCTCGCCGTTGTCAAGTCTACTTAAACAAGCGGGAAATCCGTTACCTCAAAGAGGCAGAAGGTCTCCCTTATGCCATGGCAGTTTCTCATCTCCGCCTCCAAGGGAGACTACCTCGTGTTTCTTATTCCCATGTTTCAAAACGTCCCCCCACTTCTGGTATCCCATCTTCTGCACCCACCTCTGTGGTTACCTCTCCCATAGTCACTCCTGTAGCTAATTCTTTTGCTGTCCTCGGCTCAGACGTCCCTACTTCAACGTCTCAGTCTGATCTCGCTTCTTCGTGTTCTCTCTCACAAGCCTCAGTAGCGACGAGATCTCGTATGACACCTCCTCCCAATCATCCCTCTACTTCTCAAAAGTCAAAAAAAGGTCCGTTAACACCTCCTACCCATCTTCCACCTCCTCATTTTCCCTTCCCTGTCTCTGTACCTGGTTCTCCCCCTCTCACTGGCTCTGTTACAAGTGTAGAGGTTCACCCTCCTCCTCGTACTGTACCTTCCTCCCCTGTTCCCTTCCAAGTTTCTTCCTCTTCTGCCACCTCCCAGGTTTCTGCCTCTTCTGTCCCCTTCCACGCTTCTCCAGTTCCCTCCACCCTTTCGCCTCACCCCCCTTCCTTGGTACAGTCCATTACAGTTCCAATCTTTACTCATCCTTCCCCTACCATTTCCAATATTGTCTCCCATACGACGTCTCTGAATTCTGAAACACTTGAAGCAATCTCTGAATATATTGCAGAGACCAAACCATCAATGGACACTGATCCACCCTCCGCTCCTTCTCTCTCCTCTACTCCATCTGCGCAACTCCTTTCTTCACAGCGCACCGTTCCTTCGCTGCTTGAATGTTTTCCACTGCCTCCGCATGTGGACTTTTCTAACCCCTCTAGTCCATAGGAACTTTTACCTGCGGATTTCAGGTATCTTTATCATTGCCAATCATGGCCTATTTACAGTGGAATATACACGGCCTCAGGGGTAATCGGGGTGAGCTTCAGATGTTACTCTCCCAGTTTTCCCCTGTTGGTGTTTGCTTACAGGAACCAAAATTACACTCTGCTGTTATCTCTCCCATCTCAGGCTATAATTTATTGTATTCTTCAGATCCTTTTCCTGATGGGACCTTTAATGAAAGTGCCCTTCTTCTACACACTGATATTCCGTACCATCAGCTATTTGTTCGTACTTCGCTGCATTACACAGCAGCCCGTATCCACTTGCATAGGTGGTATACGCTCTGTTCTTTATATCTCTCTCCTCCTCAGGCATTATCTATTCCGGATATTGCCTTTCTTGTTTCGTCATTACCACCACCGATTCTGTTACTTGGTGATTTTAATGCCCACCATTTCCTCTGGGGGGGGGGGATCTCACTGTGATTCCCGTGGCATTCAGTTAGAGGCTTTTCTTGCCACCCACCCCCTCCATGTTTTAAATACGTACAGGTACTCACACCCATTTTGATCCTCGGACTCACACACTCTCTTGCATCGATCTCTCAGTCTGCTCTTCCTCCGCCGCATTAGACTTCACTTGGTCTGTTCTTCCTGACTTACATGACAGCGATCATTTCCCAATCATTCTTACTTCCCCTTCATATTCACCACCTCTTCGCATCCCACGCTGGCAATTTGATCAGGCAAATTGGAACCTTTACTCACACCTAACTGTTTTTAGAGAGGTTCCTTCTTCGTCCTCCATCGATGAGCTTTTACACCTCTTCTCGTCCTCCGTTTTAACCGCAGCTTCTCATTCTATACCCCAAACTTCGGGCAGGCATTCTCAGAAATGCGTGCCTTGGTGGTCTCCTGCTTGTGCTCGTACAGTACGTTTGAAACGCACTGCATGGGGCAGGTACCGGTATAATAGAACCACAGAGAGACTTCTTGATTTTAAGCAGAAGCGTGCGATCGCTCGCCGTGTCATCCGTGACGCTAAATGCACTTGCTGGCGAGATTATGTCTCCACCATCACCTCTGCTTCCTCTATGAGTGCAGTCTGGAAAAAAGTACGAAAACTGAGTGGTAAATATTCCCCTGACCCGGCTCCTGTTCTGCGGGTTGCCGGTGTTGATATAGCAAACCCACTAGATGTTGCCAATGAAATTGGCAATCATCTGGTCCGTATTTCTCAGGGACTCCATCTATGCCCCTCATTTCTTTCCTCAAAGTCTGCCAGAGAGTTAGCACCCTTGGACTTTTCTTCTCTCAGAGAAGAACAGTATAATGTGCCTTTTACACTTCAAGAACTGGAGGCAACACTCTCAGCTTGCCGATCATCGGCAGCTGGGCCCAACGACATTCATATTCGTATGCTACAACATTTACATCAGTCAGCCCTTGCAGTCCTATTACGCCTTTACAATCTTATTTGGTCACAAGGAGTTCTTCCACAGCTGTGGAAATCCGCCATTGTTCTCCCTTTCCGCAAACCAGGCACTACGGGACATGAAACCTCCCACTATCGTCCCATTGCTCTTACCAGTGCAGTTTACAAAGTGATGGAACGCCTAGTAAATAGACGTTTAGTGTGGTATTTAGAGACACAACAGTCTCTCCACTCGTCAATATGGCTTTCGTAAGGGACGTTCTACCATAGACCTCTTACTACGCTTGGATACGTTTGTTCGTAATGCCTTTGCGAATAACCACTCAGTTATTGCCATATTTTTTGACCTTGAGAAGGCATATGACACAACTTGGAGGTATAATATTTTAGCCCAAGCCCACTCCTTAGGCCTTCGAGGCAATCTACCATCCTTCCATAAGAACTTTTTAACTGACAGGCATTTCCGTGTTCGGGTTAATAATGTGCTCTCCCCGGACTTTATCAAGCTGAAGGTGTCCCCCAGGGATGTGATCTGAGCACAACACTTTTTCTCCTTGCTATTAATAATTTGGCCTCTAGTCTTCCATCAAATATTTGGTCATCACTCTATGTTGATGACTTCGCTATTGCCTGTGCAGGCGCTGACTGTCACCTTATTACAGTTTCTCTCCAGCATGCAGTCAACCGTGTTTCCAATTGGGCCACCACATGTGGGTTTAAATTTTCCAGCACTAAAACCCACCAAATTACTTTCACTAGACGCTCTGTCATCTCCGATCATCCTTTGTACCTCTATGGCTCCCTTATCCCTGAACGTGATACAGTCAAGTTTCTGGGCCTCCTCTTTGATCGTAGTTTATCCTGGAAACCTCACATTACCTCTCTGAAGGCAACTTGTCACAGCCGGCTGAACCTTCTTAAAACCCTTGCTCATCTTTCATGGGGAGCTGATCGTCGAACCCTCCTTCGCCTACATTCCACCCCTATTTTATCGAAACTCGATTATGGTGACCAGATCTATTCAGCGGCATCTCCTGCTACTCTCTCTAGCCTTAACCCCATTCATCACCAAGGATTACGTTTATGCCTTGGTGCTTTTCGCTCTTCCCCTGTCGAGAGCCTCTATGCAGAAGCGAACGTTCCATCCTTATCCGATCGCCGTGATGCCCATTCCCTTCGCCACTATGTACGCTCTCATGATCTCCACAATCCTTCCATTTATAGAATGGTCACTGATATTAGTAGACATTCTTTATTTGTTCGCCGCCCCTGTTTACTCCGTCCCTTCTCTCTTCGCCTTCATTCGCTCTTGTCTTCTCTTCAATTACCACCTTTCTATGTACATGTAGCATCTCACTTTTCCCTACCCCCCTGGGAAGTTCCAGCTGTTCGAGTCTGTTCTTTCTCTCTCCCTTGCTCGAAAGCCCAACTGTCTACGGTCACTTCCCGCTCTCTCTTTCTTGACCACTTTCACTCTCATTCTCATGCCATTGCTGTGTACACAGATGGCTCTAAGTCTTCTGACGGCGTAGGATTCGCAGCAGTGTTTCCAGACAGCGCCGTACAAGGGCATTTACTATCTTCGGCTAGTATTTTTACTGCTGAATTGTATGCCATCCTTACAGCACTTATCTGTATTGCATCTATGCCTGTGTCATCATTTGTGGTTGTCTCAGACTCCCTTAGTGCTTTACAGGCTATACAGAAATTTGATACACCTCACCCCTTAGTCCTCCGTATCCAACTTTGGCTACGCCGCATCTTTACCAAGTATAAAGATATTGTTTTTTGTTGGGTCCCTGGTCATGTTGACGTACAGGGCAATGAACAGGCAGACACTGCTGCGCGGTCAGCAGTACATGACCTACCAGTTTCATGTAGAGGTATTCCATTTACGGACTATTTTGTTGCAATATTTTCCCAACTTCACACCCGTTGGCAACAACGTTGGTCTACTATGCTCGGCAACAAACTTTAATCTATTAAACCGAGTATAGGTTACTGGCCGTCTTCTTATCACTAGTGTCGAGGTTGGGAGACTACTCTCTCCCGTCTTCGCATTGGCCATACTCGTCTTACTCATGGATATCTCATGGAGAGGCACCCTGCTCCTCTCTGTGAGAATTGCCAAGTTCCATTATCAGTCAGCCACATTCTGTTGGACTGCCCACTTTATCAATGAGCACGCAGAATTTACCTCCGTCATCGTCTTCGCTCTGCTGCTCTCTCTTTACCTTCCCTTCTCACTGATGGACCCACCTTTCATCCAGACTCTCTCATTGACTTTTTGACAACAACTGACTTACTTCACAAATTCTGATACCTTCAGCCCTTTCTACTTCAAACTCTTGCTACCCTCTACCCCCGTACTATCCCCTGCCTCGCTGTTTTCTGTAACCTACTGATCATCCCTCCTCCCTTCTGCCGCCCAATACCCTCACTTCCTTCCCTACCCTGCAGCGCTGTATAGCCCTTGTGGCTTAGCGCTTCTTTTTGATTATAATAATAATAATGAAGATAATGATAAACTGTTATAATACAGAAAGTTTTCTTGAACTGTACCAGATCAAGACTCATCACTTACCTTAATAGTGTACTCGTATAGTACTTCATTTTTCCATGCATACACAGGTAACCATCTATTCTAGGATTTTAATATATTCTATACTCTTACGTATACTCAATACGGCTAAAGCTTCATTATTGTTCCGTAGCTGCAAAGCTCAAAGAATGTTTTTTTATCAATCTCTTTGGACCAAGTCCATTAAGCACCAAAGATAAATAAATAAATAAATATAGTAATAAAATATATATATATATATATATATATATATATATATATATATATATATATATATATATATATATACACACACACATACATACATATATACACATACATACACACATGCATACACACATACATACACACACACATACACACACACATACACACACACACACACACACACACACACACACACGCACACACGTACACGTGTATGTATATGTCGTGCCGAATATGTAAAACTGGTCAATTAGCAAGAACTCGTTTAAAATTAAGTCCTCTCTGAA
The DNA here is from genome assembly GCF_038502225.1 of Cherax quadricarinatus. Classification (NCBI taxonomy): domain Eukaryota; kingdom Metazoa; phylum Arthropoda; class Malacostraca; order Decapoda; family Parastacidae; genus Cherax; species Cherax quadricarinatus. The sequence continues at coordinate 56,746,484 of NC_091296.1, forward strand.
ATTTTCTCTTATACGTTTAAAGACATATATTTTTCAATAATGTTGGTGTAAAAATTTATAATTTTGCACCAAAAGGAACTTAGAAAACTTACCTAACCTTATTATAACAAGAACAATTTATTTTAGCCTAACCCAACTAAATATATTTTAGATATGTTTACAATAATTTAATACTAAACAAACACAGTGAAATATATTTTTTCGTTAGGTTTAGAATGATTTTGTCGAAATTATTGCATACACAAATTTTCACTTGTCCTATATGGGAAGATGAGCGTTGATATTTAAGCCAAGATCGCAAGTTCTGCCTATTCGGCACGACATATATATATATATATATATATATATATATATATATATATATATATATATATATATATATATATATATATATATATAATGTATGTATATATATATATATACATATACAGTGGACCCCCGCATAATGATATTAATCCGTTCCTGAGAGCTCATTGTTATGCGAAATTATCGTTATGCGAATGAATTTTCCCCATAAGAAATAATGGAAATCAAATTCATCCATGCAAGACACCCCAAAGTATGAAAGAAAAAAAAAAATTTTACCACATGAAATATTAGTTTTAATACACACAAACTGAAAAAGACATGCACAGTTACATGACACTTACCTTTATTGAAGATCTGGTGATGATTGATGGGATGGGAGGAGGAGAGAGTCTTAGTGTTTAGAAGGGGAATCCCCTTCCATTAAGACTTGAGGTGTCAAGTCCTTTTCCGGGGTTACTTCCCTTCTTCTTTTAATGCCACTAGGACCAGCTTCAGAGTCACTGGACTTCTGTCGCACAACATATCTGTCCATAGAGGCCTGTACCTCCCGTTCCTTTATGACTTTCCTAAAGTGGTTCACAACATTGTCAGTGTAATAGTCACCAGCACGGCTTGCAATAGCTGTGTTAGGGTGATTGTCATCAAAAAAGGTTTGCACTTTAAGCCACATTCCACACATTTCCTTAATCTTTGAAGTAGTCCAAACCCTCGACTGGTCCGAACCCTTGATGGTCCGAACCCTTGACTGGTTTCACACAGTTTCGTTGGACAATAAAGCAGACTGTAAACGGATGGGGTTGTAGGCGCCCTTATCCAACACAAACAATAAATATAAATCAGGAATGTACACGGTAAGCTGTCCAATTAGTTAGAAATACAAATAGCTAGAGCTTCATTTAAGGAGGTTATTAATAGAGTATTCAAGAGGTTGCTAGTAGAACTACAGTAAATCAACCACTCAAATCATTATGAAGCTCTGTATAGTCTGCAGTCAATCAAACAAACGGGCTTCCACATGGATAAATTGTCATTTTTGTGGAAATTGGTGTCACGCCCCTTGTGCAGATATCCAAGAACTAGCTACAAGCAGTATTAAAACAGGGAAGTGTTTTTGGGTATGCCCAAATGAGGAAAATCTGTGGACTAAAATCACAAGGGTATTAAAAAGAGGATAACATCAAAGCTGCTTTCATAGACAACCTGGAAGCTTTCTACAACAGATGGGAACATAAAAAGTCTGGGCTGAATGGTACTGCCCTTGATACTGGCCATGTAGTCAGAAACTGTAAGGCTGGAGGTGATGTCCTGGTAGTCAGTAAATGTGGGGCTGATAGTGCTGTCCTGGGAGACAGTAATGGTGAAGCTGGAGGTGCTGTCCTGGGAGACAGTAATGGTGAAGCTGGAGGTGCTGTCCTGGGAGACAGTAATGGTGAAGCTGGAGGTGCTGTCCTGGGAGACAGTAATGGTGAAGCTGGAGATTTTGTCCAGGTAGTCGGGAATTATACGCAGGAAGGAATACATATAAATGACCTCATAGGAGACAGGAGCCGTAGTGGGGAAACAAGTGTAGTCAAAGATAAGATAAAACCAATATTGCAAACTAGAAATACCACAGGAAATAGCAAACAAGAGGACTCCACTAGCTATAGTGAGGATATATTACCAAAAACAACTGGTGGGAGCTCCATTGTTGGTGCTAGGGAGGATAGGAATAAGACAGGGAAACATGCACCAACAGGGAATACAGTCGCAGAAACCCAAGGCAAACGGAAACCAAGCCTGTGCACATACTATGCACTTGGTATCTGCAGACATGGGAAATCTGGAAAAACAGACGGGACGTGCAACTATGACCACCCTAGAAAATGCCATGCCCATATGACAACAGGAAAATGCAAACTCCCTTCCTGTAAGCTTTTTCACCCTGAAATGTGTACCTCTTCAGTACAGGAAAGACTGTGCTATAACTTAAATTGCCAGGCACACCATCTAAAGGGTACAAAAAGATACAAAACATCCAGGCCATGGGAAAACCTGGGTAGCCACAGCCACTCAAGAGGCAGAGGTTTTTTAGTGCCAGGAAGGAAAAAAAAACTGGCAGGAAATGGCAGAAATCATACACCAAATCCAGTCATTCCTGGAGTGGAACCACAGTCGATGGCCTCCACTCCAAACCAACAGATACAGATACTAATGCCGGAAAAAAAATCCCCCCCCCCCCAGTACCAACAATACCACCAGTCCGATGACATTCTTCTTTGCAAATATACAGGGTCTAAAGCCAGCAACAAACAACAAAATACCTTTCATCCGTGGACTGCTTGCAGAGGCAAAGGCAATGTTCATGGCTTTCACTGAGACCCACATAAAGGATCACTTGGACAACGAAATATGGATCCCAGGTTACAACCTATACAGATGTGACAGAGTAAACAGGCAAAAGGGGGGGGTTGGCCTGTACATTGCAGAGTCACTTGTTTGCACAGAACTGCTAAATGCCTCAAATGATGTAGTGGAAGTTTTAGCAGTAAAGGTCGAGAACCAAAACCTAGTCATTGTGGTAGTCTACAAGCCTCCGGATGCAACATCCCAGCAATTCCAGGAACAGCTGTTAAAAATTGACCACTGTCTGGAAAATCTTCCAGCTCCTGCACCCAACATCTTGCTCCTGGGGGATTTCAACTTAAGGCACCTAAAATGGAGGAATATAGCAAATAATATTGTTGCAGTAATAACACCAGGAGGCAGCTCTGATGAAAACTCACACTCACACGAGCTTTTAAATCTCTGCACAAAATTCAATTTAAACCAGCAAATAATAGAGCCTACTAGACTGGAGAATACACTAGACCCCATCTTCACTAACAATGATGATCTGATAAGAAATGTCACCATATCAAAAACAATATACTCAGATCACAACATAATAGAGGTTCAGACATGTATGCGTGGAGCCCCTGACCGACATAATGAGACTAGTCACGAGGGAGCATTCACCAAATTCAACTTCAATAACAAAAACATAAAGTGGGACCAAGTAAACCAAGTCCTAACCGATATAAGCCGGGAAGATATACTAAGCAACACAGACCCCAACGTATGCCTAGAACAGATTAACTTGGTGGCACTCGATGTATGCACAAGGCTTATTCCTCTAAGAAAAAGGAGGAGTAGATGTAAAATAGAAAGGGACAGGCGCTCCCTTTACAGGCGATGGAAAAGAATAACAGAGCGGCTAAAAGAGGTCAATATATCTGAAATGCGTAGGGAGACACTGGTCAGAGAAATAGCAAGCATCGAACTCAAGCTAAAGCAATCTTATAGGAGTCAGGAATCGCGGGAAGAGCTAAAAGCCATAAATGAAATCGAAAGAAACCCAAAATATTTCTTCTCCTATGCCAAATCTAAGTCGAGAACAACATCCAGTATTGGGCCCCTACTTAAACAAGATGGGTCCTACACAGATGACAGCAAGGAAATGAGTGAGCTTCTCAAGTCCCAATATTACTCAGTTTTTAGCAAGCCGCTAACCAGACTGAGAGTCGAAGATCAAAACGAATTTTTTTATGAGAGAGCCACAAAATTTGGTTAACACAAGCCTATCCGATGTTATCCTGACGCCAAATGACTTCGAACAGGCGATAAATGACATGCCCATGCACTCTGCCCCAGGGCCAGACTCATGGAACTCCGTGTTCATCAAGAACTGCAAGAAGCCCCTATCACGAGCCTTTTCCATCCTATGGAGAGGAAGCATGGACACGGGGGTCGTCCCACAGTTACTAAAAACAACAGACATAGCCCCACTCCACAAAGGGGGCAGTAAAGCAACAGCAAAGAACTACAGACCAATAGCACTAACATCCCATATCATAAAAATCTTTGAAAGGGTCCTAAGAAGCAACATCACCACCCATCTAGAAACCCATCAGTTACACAACCCAGGGCAACATGGGTTTAGAACAGGTCGCTCCTGTCTGTCCAAACTATTGGATCACTACGACAAGGTCCTAAATGCACTAGAAGATAAAAAGAATGCAGATGTAATATATACAGACTTTGCAAAAGCCTTTGACAAGTGTGACCATGGCGTAATAGCGCACAAAATGCGTGCTAAAGGGATAACAGGAAAAGTCGGTCGATGGATCTATAATTTCCTCACTAACAGAACACAGAGAGTAGTCGTCAACAGAGTAAAGTCCGAGGCAGCTACGGTGAAAAGCTCTGTTCCACAAGGCACAGTACTCGCTCCCATCTTGTTCCTCATCCTCATATCCGACATAGACAAGGATGTCAGCCACAGCACCGTGTCTTCCTTTGCAGATGACACCCGAATCTGCATGA